>NC_090935.1:1421166963-1421486754 GCF_040938575.1 Ambystoma mexicanum
CACTCGATTTATAAGCACTCTGCATGTCCTTCACTAAAGTCCTGTTAGAAACAACCATTGGCAAAGCCAACAGTTTTCACTTGTATATAAGTATTAAGCATTTGCCAGGCACTTCTATCAGATGCCCAGGTACTTGCACCATGTTGCACCTGTTACCATCAGTGGGCAGTTAGTACCACTACGCGGGTGCCTGGCAAGTGCCTTTCCCATGCCTACACAAAACTGTTGGCATTGCCAATGCTTGCTTTTTCAGGAACTGGATAGGCATTTTCCAGATGGCACTGCTAAAACAGTACTACCTGACCATAATCTGGCAACAGTGGACACATGGTGTTAGTGCCTGTGCATATTAGGGCAGTAACCCCATTTAAGAGCCAAATGCTTGTCTACAGAGCTCTCAAGTTTCCCGTGGCAATGTGTGAGAAGGCCATCCTGTCCTGTTTTTTTCTCCCTCTGGATTATGGGACTTGTATTTTTTCTTCCCCATTCAAAATTTAGGAAAACTACAATTCCTGGAATTCAAAGCAAAAACAGGACTGGGAGGTCTTCCCACACATAGCCGTGGGAAACCTGAGAACTCTGTGTCTATAACCTGAATTTTGTGGCAGGAAGAGATGCAAGGATACACATATGGCTTATAAATCAAGTGCCTGAAGGCACACCTGGTTAAAACATTTGTATTACACATGAGCTGATTTTTAGCTGTAATTAAGCCATTACCTTTCCGAAGACTTCTTAGAAAAAACATTGACCTGCTGTCACTGATACTATTTGCTTAGACTGATACAGGTTAATGCATTGTAACAAACAACACGCTTGCGGTTGCTTTCTGGTCTTTAAAATAATGTTTTATTACCTCGACTAAGCCTTGCCTGACAACCTATGTTACACTAATTTTGAAACTGTACTTTTTTCGTTTTATTTAATGCCAATAAAAAGAGTAATATGACAAACAGAAATAACATCGACAGTAACTTTGGCATCCCCCTAAAAGCACATCGAGCTAGCTCAAAGAGATCTGGTGGGTGGGGGCACAGCAGAAAGATCCAGGTAGGGTCTGGGAATGGCCATAGGGACAGGCATGACCTGGGAAGCCAATACACAGGTAAAAAGCCATGCAACACCCACACATGCGTGCCCCATTGCATTTGGGAGATGCCAGTCCAGGCCTGGTTTTAAATTTGTATTCTGGGACTTGTAGCCCCGGATGGCCCCATTATAAACCCAGGACTACAAGTTCCACAATGCACAGTTAAAACCAGGGATGGACTAGCATCTTCCAACTGGAATGGGGAATATTGGCATGTATGGACAAAGTGTCCCTCCTTGTATCTCTCGATCTTCATTTCCCATGACAAATATTTTGGCTTATAGGCAGCACTTACAGCACCACCAAATAGCCAAAACTAAAAATAAAAAGTTGGGAAGATTTCAGATTGGACAGTCCGCAATTTTCCCATTTGTTTGTGTAACAAACATACGCGGCTGTACAATGTGAATGAGTTCTTAAATTCATTTTAGAAGCACTTTATGTATACTTTGACCGCTTATTCCCATATACTGCTGTGCATTTTGGTCCATAATCTTCCAAAAAAAGGTGATTTCAAATTGTTGATAACCTCACAATTACACTTGTGTAAGTAACTAGTTTGTGTGATAAATGTATCCTAAAAAGAGCATGTTAAGACAAACATGGGGTGCAGACTAGGAAGACGCTGACCTGGATAAATCATTGTTGATGTCCTTACTAGGCCATGGTTTCCAGCTCGGGACACCACATTTCTCGAAGGACAAAGATGGCTGACAGACATTACAGAGAATACCTACCACGAAGGTGAAATGTCTGCATCAGAAATCACCTGAAGAGGCATTCAAAGAGCATGTATTTCCATATTCCAGGACAGGGAAGGGAGAATTCTATGTCAAGACCCGGAGGCTCGGATTATGCTTTCTCTTAACCTTTACTTCTCGAGCAGCTCATAAACAAACACCAATAATAACCATAACAAACTACAAATCCCACTTTGTTGGAGGCTTTGTTAGTCCATGTATTATTTGTCCATGAAAAAACCATGTGATAAGGTCAGCCAATCCACAAAGATATGGGGGGTCATTCCGAGTATGGCGGTGGGGGTTAATGGCACCGGTAAGGATGCCGGTGCCGTTTACCCCCTACCGCCACATTCCGATGGTCCCTTAGTGGGTCCCACCAGGACCGGCTGGTTTAACCAGCCGTCCTTAGCGGGACCCGTTAAGGGACCATGGAGCTAATAACGGGCCCGCTACTTGTGGGCCCATTATTAGCTACTTCCCCATTCCCATTGAGCCCTCTGGGGGCTCAATGGGAATGGGGAATGGTTTTCGAAATGGGGACTTACCGGGTCCGCATAGGTCGGAATGTCCCGGTAAATCCCCATTCCGACTAAAAGGACCCGGACTAATAGCACCATGGCTACCTCCAAACTCGGAATGACCCCCATAGTCCCATAAACGCTGGTCCTCTCTTCGAACTTCCTCTGTCTTTGCTGCTCGAGCAGCAAGTTAAGTATTCCATTATTTTTTCTACTGATATTTCTATTGATCTTATGCGCTTTGTGATTTATGTGGTGATTGCACGTGCATTTGTCAGGGAGAGCAAGCGCAAATAGCGTGAGTTTGGCAGAGCATATCCGCGTAAGTTATTGTTTGATTTTAGGTCATCCAGTTTCACCGGCGACCGCAGTACGTGAGGCCGGCTGACAGGGGGCACAACGGTTGCACAGTGTGATGGAGTGCAACGGATCCCGATTAAGTTCTGGCACTCCTCGGCACACTTCTGTGACCTTTGGGACTGTTAGCCGGAGGATCGAGTGGCTCGAGTGATCAAACAGAGGATTTGTTTAGCGAGCGGAACAAATTTTACAGCTCGTTGCGCACAGAAGGAAATACTAATTGAACAAACATCGCCCCTGCTGGTCTTTTGGAGCATCGCCGGCTCTGGCATGTGACGGGCACAGTCCCCTGTAAAACCTGGTGCTTAATGATCAGCTCCTGGTCTCACTGCAATTAGATATAATTGTGTGACAGGAGCAGGCCCAAGATCCCTGTATTCATATTTTGTTATACCCTTCCACTAAGCTTTAATATGAATAGCTCCAACCAAGAAGGTAAGCCAAAAGAGGATTCACCCCAGCATGGGGAATGTATTACAGAAGGCTTTAGAAGCCACTATGGGACATGGTTCCCAACAGATGACACTGATGGAGGACTGGTTAAAGTTTTCCAAGGGCGTGGAGGAGTGCAAGGGAATAAGAGAGCAGGGAGAGATAAAGGGGGAAGAAACCCAGCCTGCAGGGTGCATGGAGCCCAGAACCCCCCATGCACGCCACAGGGGAAGAAAAGTGCAAGAGGAAAGCAGTGATATCCAGGGTAAGATCTAGCAGGTGGCAGGACAGATCATCCACCAGCTCGGAGGAGCAGGGTGAGGATCACTGGCAGGATGAGTACGAAAAGGATGAGGTTGTATCGATAACACCCTCAAGCGAAGAACACAGAAAAGAACCAAAGAAGAGAAAGTTCGCTGAGGAAAACGATTTAGAGGGTGATGAGTTTGACCCAGAGGCCCTCATACACCCTCGTTTGTCTGAATGGGAACCGCCTAAGAAAGTAGCAGCTTACCTCAAAAAACACCTTAGAGTGCCAATGGCAGGGCCCTAGACCGCACCTCCGGAACGGGATCACAGACACCCCCGAGATAGATGACAAAATGTTCACCTTTATGAGCAAGTACGTGACGAATGTACGGAAATGTCTGGACAGATCCTGGCGGTACTGCCAGGACAAGATGTTGGACATTGTAGGCACACTCAAAAAAATCCTTCAGCTGGCGGAGGAGGCTCGGGAGAGAATGAATTGGTGGATCCGGGGGTACTAACCGGACGGGCTCAAAGAGCTGTCTGCATGCTAGGGAACGCTAACAGTGCAATCACAACTGAGAGGAGGACATCCCTGTGAGTGAAGCTAGAACTAAAACTGAGCCAACTTGCTAACTCTGAGACAGCAGCGAAGGGAAAACTCTTCAGGCAATCCTTCATTAAAGAGCTGACTAAATGTGCAAATTCTTATGCGGCCCTGGACAAGGTGCAGGCCTCCCTGAAAAGGGTATTTGGAAGACAGATTTTCAGTTTGGCTGGCAGAGGCAGGGGCCGCTCTGCCAGCTGATTCCTATATGGCAGGTCTTACACCGACAGAGGACAAGGGAGGGAGCAGGGGGATCGAAAACCAAACCCCTTTTTCCCCCTCAAAGGGCAGAGGAAGGAGCAGAGGCTGGCGCACATACCGTCAACAGAGTAATTCAGGTGAGAGTGCGCGAGCAAGCATGCACACTAAGTGTAGAGAGTGCCCCCGTTGGAGGGAGGATAGTGAAACATTTGAAATCCTGGAAGAACTTGTCCAGAGATGCATGGGTTTTGGGCACAGTCCAAGGTTTTCACATAGACTTTTGTACTTTACTAAGGCAAACAACTCTTCTGCAGTGACTAGTGCTAAGCGCAGAAGATCAGCAGTTGCTGGAAACAGAACTGGGAGGCTTAGATCGCAAAGCAGCCATAGTAGAAGCAACAGAGCCCACAGGAGGTCTCATAAGCAATGTGTTTCTGTTAAAAGGGAAAGACAAACTAATACTGATAAAGCAGGGATTAGACAGCTTTGTGACCTACAGACATTTCAGGATGGAGGGGATACACTTCCTGAGAGACCTTCTGCAACAGGGAGATTGGCTTTCCAGCATAGATCTCAAAGATGCACACGCTATGGATCTCAAAGATCCACAGCGGCATAACATCAGAGATTCCTGAGTTTCAACGGGGGGACAAGACCTGGGAATTCTACTGCCTACCTTTCGGCTTGGCGTCGGCACCATGGTGCTTTACCAAGCTGAGGAAACCCATGGTAGCACACCTGAGAGAACAGGGCATTCGATTGATAATATACTTAGGTGACATATGCATAATGTGTCAGAGCAGGGAGTTACTCAAAATTCAGGTGAACACCACAGTAGAACTACTTCAACAACTTGAGTTTCTAATAAACTGGGAGAAATCCAGCATACAACCAGGCCAGACCATGGAATTCCTGGGATTTGTGGTGAACACGATCCAAATATCCCTGAGTTTACCAATAACCAAAGTGAACGACATCAAGAGACAGATCAGGAAAACGCTGGCGAGAGAGCAGATGTCGCTGTGGGAGATTGCCAGGCTGGTGGGGCGTTTGGCCTCATCAATACAGGAGATTTTCCTGGGGCTCTTGCATTACAGAGCCTTGCGAAGAATACACATTCAACACCTCTGGAGGGCCGTATCCTACAAGCAAAGCATCCTGATTTTGCAGGAAGCAATATTAGAGCTGGAATGGTGACTCCAGCACATAAATGCATGGAACAGGAGGGCTATATTTGGCTCATCCTGACCTAATAATAGAATTGTATGCCAGCAGATGGGGCTGGGGACTCTGATGTGCGGACCTGTTGACAGGTGGCAAGTGGTCAGAGCAGGAAACATTATTGCACATCAATTGTCTGGAACTGTTAGCAGGATCATTCACAGTGAAGTGCTGGATGCGAGAGAAAGCACAGTGTGGCGTGCTCCTGAAGATGGACAATGTGTCCACCGTCAGATATATAAACACACTGGGCGGCATGAACTCCGGGTTGCTGGCAGAGCTAGCAAAGGAGTCCTGGTATCTTACAGAGACAGGTATCGCTGACGGCGGAATTCCTTTCCAGAACGAGGTTGCTGACTGGAACTCCAGATTTACCAGCAATGCCAGTGATTGGAAGCTGGACGAAAAGGTGTTTCAGGAGTTGATGGCACATTGGGGGCTATGCCAGACTGACCTCTTTGCGTCGAGGTTAAACAACCAACTACCTTGTTTTTTCTGTTGGAGACCACATCCAGAGGCAGCAGCAACGGATGCCTTCCTCCAATCATGGGGACAGGTCAAGAATTACGCATTGTCTTCATTCTCAATGATGGCGAGAACATTGGCACAGGCGAGGAGGCAGAAGGCCTCTCTGATTCTGATCAATCCAGATTGGAAGAGTCAAGCATGGTTCCCCAGCCTTCTGGAGTTGACACACAACAACCTGATTGCTCGTCTGAGGGATGAGTTCATAGTGCGGGATCCTAGAGGAGGCAGTCACATGCAGGTGCGAGCAGGAAGTCTCAATCTGATTGATTGCTTGGGTGATTTCAGGGGATCCTGGACTAAGCCGGGATTATCGGGCAAGGCTGAGAACATTATCAAGGAAGCCTGGGCCCCAGGAACACATAAAGCATATAAACCTGCATTGTCAAGATGCCATTATTGGTGCATGGAGAGGGCCGTGCATCCGGATGGAAGAGAAGTGATGCACATAGCTAACTTGTTAGCGCAGATGGCAGCACAGGGGATGGCGTATAGGACCGGTAACATGGCACGCTCTGCAATATCGGCAGGCCACCCCAATGTTGAGGGGGTAGCGATTGGTGAGCATCCTCTAATTTGCAAACTCTTGAAAGGGGTAAGAATGATTAGATCCCCCCCATTGAGAAATACTCACAATTGTGGTATGTGAACACAGTCTTGAAGTATTTTTGTGGCTTGGCTGGATAATTGTGAATTGTCTAGGAAGGCGCTAGCTAAATTTACTATGCTATGATGCCTTCTTTCTTGTAAAAGAACGTTTGATATCGGAGCATTAGAGGTAAATAGGAAATCAATATCACCTACCGATCTGATCTTGATCTCGAGAAGGAAAAAAAAGAGGTTAAGATCGATCTCCTACGAAGTCTTCCCGAATCAGCTTAAACTTTGTCCTGTGAGATGTTTAGCAGCCTAGGAGTGCATCACAAAAGATGTAAGGCCAGTGGGAGTGTCACAGTTGTTCATAGCGTTACATAGACCTTACAGGGAAGATGGTTAGTGATGCAAGCTGGGATCAATGTATAATGTTATGACGCTCACTCGGTAAGGGGAGCGATGGCCACAAAGGCTTATAGTGTAGGAGCCAGGTTAGAGGACATCATGAGATCAGCAGACAGGTCGAATGAGTCAACGTATAAGACATTTTATTTTTAAACCGATTGAAAAGGTGACATTGTTGATGTTAAGTAAGCTTCGACCAAGCATAATCCGAGCTTCCGGGTCTTGACATGGAATTCAGATTTTCAACACATACATTACAGAAAGTCATAATTCTGTGAAAGACATGGAGGCAAAGGATTATCCCACTCTCCAATCGTGATAGTGAATGCTATTCACATTTATAATGCTATGATATGTTTTTGTACTGATGATGATGTTGATGTTTGTCATGATTTCCCACCCGTTTAGACAGTGGTTCTAAGATATTAGGCTTCATTCTAAGTGTGCCAGTCCAGAAACAACTGTGCTGGTAACCTTACCGGCACTGCTGTGTCCAGACCGGCACACTACAACTACACGGGCGGGTGCGTGCCGGGCGGCACCTGCCCGCTGAGTTGTCACGGAAGCGCTGGCACCGCTAACAACGGTGCCTGTGCTTCTGTGTCCCCATTCCCACTCTGTGGCAATAGGGACTAATGAAATGACTGGCGCATGACTTCCTGGCCTCTGGACTTGGAATAGCCCGGTGGCACAGGGAAGTCAGGCGCCAGTAATTTTTTACGGGTCCGGCGGCAAACCGCTGGTAGCAAAGGCAGGGTTACAGCCAGACCCGTGATGAGGCCCATTGTTTCATTGCAGGTACCAATGTGGACAACAAGTCAGTTGGGAACTGATTTTGGAAGATATTCATTGAAGTTAACATTTACTGGTTAGGGCGCAGAAGTTAGTACAGCGAAAGAAAGAGAAAGTTCTGAGAGAGTACTAGCGTTTATGGGACTATATCGTTGTGGATTGGCTGACCTTATCACATGTTTTTTTCATGGACCAATAATACGTGGACTACCAAAGCCTCCAACAAAGTGGGATTTGTACTGTGTGCTTTGTTGTGGTTATTATTGGTGTTTGTTCATGAGCTGCTCGAGAAGTACATTTATTTATTTTAATTTTATTGAAATGTTAAGAGAAAGCATAACCCTTCGCATCCGTGTCTCTAACAGAATTATGACCTTTTTGTAATATGTTTTGAAATCTTCTTGACTATATGTCCATTCTAGTCCCAACAAATAGATTCATTTCTAATCACACCTGCATTCCAGCGCCAATAAGTACAATACTGGTGAGATGTAGGACATTTGAAATACTAAAGTGCTAACAAACTTATGTAATGACACTATCATTTGAAATACTAAAGTGTCTATAACTTTATGTAGTAACACTATCCTTGTGACTTGTACAAACCTTAGATAGGGCAAGTTAGGTTCAGTGCAAGATTTACTGCATCATTAGAAATTGGTTGACTGACAGCTTTTTCTTGTCTTTGCCCTGTTGCTTTTCTATTTTAGAAGCTGTTTTCGGTCCTAGAAACTATTAACACATATTCTGTTTCATTGCTAACATGTGTATTCATACTTGTGTCACAATTGAGTTTGTCTGCTTTTTGTAACTGTGACGTTTGCAGATTCTTTAGTTTTGTTTCCTTAGAATTGTGTCAACTATCTACTTTTCTTTCTAACTTTCTGAAATAATAAAAATCAAATAACTTGTTTTCATTTTCATGGTCCATTTATTGCACCATTTGCTGTATTATGAACTTACACATATATCATGTTGTCGAGGAACCAGTTGATTGAGTCTTTGTTGCATGTTTGCATGCTGAATGTGTCTTGAGTCATCCTTTAACTGGATCCAACGGGAACACTTTTTGGTTTGTTTATATTGAAAATCTGAATTCACAGATGTATGGCTTCACTGCAGGAGTAAAGCTCCAGCAGAGGAAGTGAGCTCATCCCAGCAGAGGAAACATTCTGAAAGAGATGATAATAATCTGATGAAGATGAGCATTTAATTCACAGAAAGGGTGGAAAAGTGGAGTAAAAATAAGTAACAATATTCAACAAGCATTGGCAAGGTCTGACTCCCCGCACTGACCCCAGAAGACAGAACCGCCATGGACCTTCCCCTGTCGCTGGAAGAAATAATACAAGCAATTAAGGACCTCAGGGCGGGCAGGGCGCCTGGTGCAGATGGCATACCCGCAGATCTCTACAAGACCCTCACCGAAGAACTCGCCCCAAGGCTGTTGGAGGTATGGGAGGAGTCCATGGAAAGAGGAACTCTCCCGCCCTCAACGAGGGAAGCCATTATCACGGTCCTATTGAAACCTCTTAAACCCCCTCAAGATCCATCCTCATACAGGCCATTATCCCTAATCAACGTGGCCACCAAAATCTTCGTTAAAGCCATTGCCAATAAACTAAACCCACATATGTCCAAATGAGTACACCCGGACCAGACCAGCTTTATACCAGCAGATCCACCGCTCTCAACCTGCAGAGATTCTTCGCCATTGCCTCCCAGATGGACCCTCAAGCCAAAACAGTGGCGGTTACCCTGGATGCGGAGAAGGCGTTCGACTCCATATCTTGTAAGTTCATGTGCGCCATAATACAAAGATGGGTTTCGGAAAGGGCTTTCTCCTGAGTATCGGGGTGCTGTACAGTAATCCCACCGCCAGAGTAAGGACCAACAAGACACTATCGCCAAACTTCAATCTACAAAAAGGTACACCAGACAGGGCTGTCGCCTCTTCCCTCTAATTTGTGCATTGACAATTGAAGGAATGGCAGCATACTTACGTTTCAGACATGCTTGGAAAGGGATCCGGATCATGGGGACCCCCCAGTTTATATCTCTCTATGCGGATGATACAATGCTATACCTCAGAAATCCTGCCAAAAATTTGCCACCCATTATGCAAGACATTGAGATCTTTGCAAAATACTCTGGATACAGGATAAACCAGGCTAAGTCAGAAATAATAACACTATCCAGTTCTACAATCAGAACCGCATCCATGGATGGCCTCTGTTGGTCCCCCACCACTGCATGATATCTGGGCATTATAATGGCGACAGACAAGTGCACCCTGTACACCAATAACTATGCCCCATTCCTGGTGCAACTAGAATGCAAATTTAAAGCATGGGTCAAACTGCTGCTGTCCCTGTACGGACGCATATCCCTACTAAAAATGGTAATATTACCGAAACCACTATATCTCTTCAGTGGCATCCCAATATGGCCAGGAGGTAAATATTTTGATACATTACATACAATGGTGTCCAATTTTGTCTGGGGGGAGGCGCGACCACACTCAGCTGGCCTAAGCTATGTGAGAATTACGACACAGGAGGGCTGGCGGCTCCTGACTTTCTCCTATACTACTACTTCTCACCGGCATACTTTGCCAAATACTGGAACAATACCGCAGAGCAATTCGCACATATACACGCTGAGGAGTTTGCGGCATCCCGCGTAAACCTAAAGAGTATGATATTCGCCACAGTCCCGGAGGAGAGGGTACTGGCAGACCCGCTATCATCAACGGTACGGGTATGGGCATGTATACTCAAAAGAGTGCGCTGTGACATTCCGTACTGGCCACACCTACCACTTTGGCACTATTCCGCACTTGAACCCACTATGGACCTCACCATACAAGGAAGATGGGACCCAGACAAGAAGGCAAAAATCGGGGATCTTCTCCCTGAAGGATGTTATCTAACTGCGTCCAAAATCCAAAACAGAACGGGGCCGGGCCTATTCACAATCCTACAATACCAACGCCTGAAAGCAGCCTGCCTGAAGAAATGGCCATCCTTCCCAATGGCACCCCCTACACATAAATTATTTTCCGACATCCTGACAGAAGACGGTTTCACCAACAATGCCTCCATAATGTACCAAATGGTACAACACAATACCCCATCCAAGAACGAGATGAGAAAGAAAGGGGAAAGCGTTCTGAACACGGAGATCGAGGAGCAAAAATTGGGAAATTACTGCAGATACACCAAAGACATCTCCCTGTGAACCAACTTCAGACTCATACAGTTAAAAATCCTAAATCACTTGCACATCACCCCAAGTAAGATCTCCAAATTTGATCACACGAAACAAGCCTCATGTCCCAATTTCGGAGTGGTAGCCGCCAAATCAATTCATATGTACTGGGAATGCCCGCCATTCAGGCGCTTCTGGGAGGACATAGCGGAAAGCATGAGTGATACACTGAACATACACATCCCGAGAACGCCTCTGAAATATCTGCTGGGGGATATCGGGAAGGCCTCTATAAAAAGTTGCAGACTATTTGCAGTGGGAGGAACAGTGGCCAAGTGCAACATCCTTAGGAAATGGAAATCCAAAACCCCTCCCACTCATGGAAACTGGCTCCGAGACCTCATAAACGTACAAGAAAATGAAGAAGCATATATCCGAGGCATTCAATCCACCTCCAGACCAAAAGACATTTGGGGCCCCCTCAGGGAGTACCTGCGAAGCGAGGAAGACCCCTCTGATGAATGAACTGTCTAGACCTTAAAATGGATATCCGCCTGACCTAGGTCCCTCTCACCCCCCCCCTCCATAGCCTTCGTAATTTAACACTATGTATGATAATGTATACCTAACTGAATTAATTATGATATGAATTCCCAATGCCATTTATGATGATTCCTGTACTATGAGATGGCAGCAATAAATAAAGTTTTTTAAAAAAAACAAGCATTGGCAAAGCTAAAATGTTTTGGATGCCATGCGTCATGTTCAGCTTCTAATGCCCCTACAAACTTCATGCCACGACTAAAGAGCATCAATAAATGTGCACCATTGACAATGATCACAATCATTAAAATCAACAAACTCTATGGGCCTCATTCTGAAATGAGCTGCAAAGAACTTGGCAAAATTGAGAAATGCTGTTGCCGCATGTTGCAGAAAGTAGCACATTATTCAGCTTTATTAAATGTGAAAGAACACACATTAACTGCCAGCATCAATGGGTAAGGACTTCAGTACATTGAGGATATTTAGAGGACTGAACCAGTAGAGGGCATTTGATCAAGGAGCCAGGGACGTCATTTCACCAAAATGCCAGAGGTAGTGGAAGTGACATCACATGACCCTTGACCTCTGATGACATCACAGGAAGTGATGTCATTTGACCCCACCCCAAAGTGACATCACGGGAAGCGATGGAACATGACCGTTTA
Organism: Ambystoma mexicanum; assembly: GCF_040938575.1. Taxonomy (NCBI): domain Eukaryota; kingdom Metazoa; phylum Chordata; class Amphibia; order Caudata; family Ambystomatidae; genus Ambystoma; species Ambystoma mexicanum. The sequence goes on from NC_090935.1 coordinate 1,421,179,122, forward strand.
CCCCTTGACAAAACAGTGACTCACCCCCTGAAGTGTGCCTGAAATAATCCTTTAATGAGTATAGCAATTATTGTATAGAATTCCAAAAAGACAAATTATTTGTTATTCCTATTCTTTATTATTTAGGGTCACTACTCAAGTGTGATACTTGTGGAACCCCATGTTTTTTTAAGAAGCCTGGACAAGAAAGCCAGCCACTCTAGAAACAAAGAGCCACATGGCATTGGCCACGAGGTTCAATGTGTAAAAAAAAAAGAAAACTTTTTTTTAAATTTTTATATAGGGGTATCAAGGGAGACACAGGGGTCACAAGTGCTACCCCTGGCGACCCCTAAATGACGTCCCTGCTTAGTGCCCCGCAAAAACCCACCTGCTCCTCCGTGTCTCCGGTAGGCCAGGGGTAAAGAAAAAGAAAAACACTGAAGGTTCAGGAATAAACCGCCACTAACAGACATACCGCTTATCAAGAGAATGCAATGGTTCCAGACAGATTCCAGGGGTAAAGACCAGAGGAGAAATGTAGATGCTTTTGGAAGAGGACAGACGATTTCGGTGAACCAGCTTGGAGGGCCAGGATGCACATTGAAGCAAAGTAGTGCGCCACTGATACAGGAGTGTATCAAAGTAGGTATGGAGGCAGGTGTGTCAAAAAAGAGTGATGCCTGATAGTGCGAGAAACCACAAAGGTGTGGCAAGGCGGGACAAAAGAACAGGAACAACAGAGTGAGGGAAAGGAGAACAAGTGAGAAAAAGTGGAAAACAAGAGAAGAGAAAGAAAGCAAAGCTCTGAACCCCAAGGAAGGGCAGGGGAGTGGCTTGACCTGCCAAAAATTAAATGAAGCACAAATGGCAATAATCCACAATAGGCTGGAATGGGAGCAAAGGGAGATCCACCAAAGATAATGGCAAGCAACTTCTTAATGCTTGTTCTGGGTAGTGTCAGTCCTGTCCAATACCCTTAGCAGGCTAGTCCTTTTCTGTGTTTCTACCAAAAAAGCAACTCTGTCATCTTGAAATGGTACCTAGAACAGGGATGGACTAGGCATTGATGGGTTTGGGTATTTGCCAGCTGGGCTGGCCCACATCAAAGGCACCAGGGCTGCTCTGGTGTTGATTTAGAGCTGCCTCCCTCTGTGTGGTCACTGGCCTACCCCTTCCCTCTCAAGCCATGGCCGCATTTACATAGACTAGTCTATTAAAAAGCTCACATTAGCATAACTCTCTCAAATAAATACTAAAGGCTAAATCAGCAAAACCCACCCGGTCATTCTACACCAACCGCCTGATTACCCCAAGGTACAGACTGAAAAGAGCCAGGGGCGCAAGATTCCCTGCCATTGCTACGGAACACTGGCCGCCCCTCTCCCACCCACACACAAACTCAGAGCGAACAATCATACTGAGTCTTCCGCTAGTACCTCAAGTCATTGTTGTTCACCCAGGACGCCCGACCCGTGGAAGCCCTTCGCCAAGACCATCACGCCCCTGACTACTGTCCCTTCTCTCCTAATTTGTTGTCTTCTGTTGTTGTCTATGACCGCTTGATGTACATTACTGTTTTATACTCATGCAAATAGCGCCCTGATACCTAAGGGTTTGGGGCACTTTACAAATGTTAAAAATAACTAAATAAAATAAATACATAAATAACTAAAGTGCTTGTGAGATATTGTATCACTCTCCCTATTGAGGTCCTAGTAGTGGCGTGCAGAGAAGAAGAGACTCGTCCGAATGGGAGGGAGACTTAGGTGTACCCTTCACTATAGAAGGTCAAACAGGAAACAGGGGAAGAGAGATGGGTCCGACTTAATTGGACCACTGACAGGGAGCCTTAGATGAGAAATGGGGAGAGAGAGGCGCCCTGATCTCAGAACTGATGGACTGCGGGGCACAGGGAGTGCACCCTCCCCGCTGGAGGAGCCTGTGAGGGTGGTGGTTGCTGCCCACCAGGAAGTGCTAAGGGGGAATAGATATGGGAAGCACCTTGTCAGAGCGCTGGGTTGCAAAGTGTACTGCCACTGAATAGCCTATTGTGGACTCACTCTTCTCCACACAACATAGGAATGGTACGTGTAGCCCACAAGAATATACGATAGGGGATGGGACACAGGTCACAGTCAATCAAAACAGTGGGGGTAGGATAGGGTAACCAACCCTACTAAAAAAATGCATCCTTTGCATACACCTCTCAAACGCTGAACTAAACACAACCAAACAGCTACAGCACAACAAACCACATGCACTTCACTACACCACAATAACGAAACAAGCCACACATAGCCTCACACAACAGCACATGCCGGCTACCAACCGAAAAACACACCTATGGGGGGCGTGGCCAGCAGCGAGATGCGAAGGACGTGAGTCTTTCCAGCTTCCGCAACCGCATCGAACATCCTGACCAAACCGCCTGTTTCCTGAGCACTACTGGACCCAAAACGTTTCTGACGGGTGCCGGACACCCTGGGGCACAACTGGTGCAAAAATCGGCAGAAATCGCTCCTGGAATCCCAAGGCTGTTGGCACGAAGAGCTCCGAGCGAGCGCCGATCAGCCCACCAAAAGATGGCCGCCTGCGCGTGGTAATCATCACGCCGCAGCGGGAGAGCGAGGCTGCGCGGCGGTGAGACCCGGACCGCCACCTGCTTTCCAACAGCGGCGGAGGTGGAGCGCGGCTCCTGGGGAGGCTCCAACGTCGCTCCGGTCCGCGGGCAGCCTGGGACTCACTGACCGAGAGGACAGGAACACGGGACACCCTGCTTGTGGACAGCGCTCTGGGCCCTGGCGGCCGGTCCTGAGGCGGACCCCAGCGTAGGGGGAGAGTCCAGCACCCGGGTGACGCCGCGGAGGAGGCGGATCGAGGGCCCCCTGCCCTGCAGAGCGGCAGGATCCCCCGCCTGGTGGCGGCCCGGGGGAGAGAGTGAGACAGTCCAGGGCTCGGAGCAGAGGAGTCGGCGAGTGCCCGCTAGTGGCCCCCCTGCTGTGCGCTTTGGTGTGGCACTCCGGCGCCGGGTGCTTTGATTCGGGAGGCCTGTGTGGCGGTGTAGGCCGCCGACTACCAGACACTGAGGGGGCGGCGGTGAACGGGCCAGTCCGTGGGCGGACCCGGAGGCCTGCGTTGCGTGGCGGCCGAGGCGCAGCACAAGAACATTTTCAATCCTTCGGAGGGGGCCCACAGGAGCACGGTGCCCAACATGGACTACAGCTGCGCGGACTGAGGTGGGAGGCCAGGAGCGCTGCAGCACGCCACAGCCATGACATCCTGAGCACGCACGCCCTGGTCCCTGCCCCGGTGCTCAGCAGGCCGGTCCTGAGGAGAGGCAGAGAGGTCGCATCACCACCGTCACTCCTCACATCCACGCCAGCCACACGCCGCTGGGCCCACGGCAAGGTAAAGAAGCACCTCGCACCCGGGGACACGCAGCGGGCGGGCCTTGCTGGGTAGCCACTGACCCGCGCACTTGGCGGGGCGCCTCCTGGCATCTCCAGACCTGCCAGCAGCACGACACCGGGCCCGGGGGCGACGACCCCCCTCCATAAAGTGCAAGACCATCACACACAGCCCCCAGCTAGAATTGCAGGTATATCCACGAGACATCCAGATAAAGCAGCAAGGCTCACTGGTATCGGACTGGACACGTGGGGCACAGCCAGCCCCCGCTACACTGAGGCATTGGATCTCGATCAGAGTGCCTACAGACCATAAAGAAGTGAGCGGACAAAGCACACACATTTGTTAACCTCCGTCAGGTGATCACAACGCAAGTACTGCATCTACGAGGCACAACAGAAAGCATGGGGAAAGATAAAACGAAAAGACTCCCCACTCAGAGCAGAATGGACCAATACACCATAACCCCGCCTCAGGCCCTTGACCCCCACTCGCTATCTGCAGAAGAAGCAGAGACAGACAATGTAATCTCTCTGAAAGATGTAATGGCCGCTATAGCGGAGTCCCGCACGTCCATGGAACAGAAGATGGACGGAATAAGTATGGATGTATCCCTCTTTAGGCACGACCTCCAAAAGCTAACGGCGCGCACCGGGGAGGCCGAACAACGCATCTCCACCACAGAACACGGGATTCACAACATGCAACAACAACTTCAGCACATTACATCCAAACTCAAGGTGTTGGAGGACAGAATTGAAGACAGAGAAGGCAGGTCCAGATGCAATAATGTGCGCATATTCGGTATTCCCGAGAAAGCGGAAGGCCCCTGCATGGAGCTGTTTCTGGAACAGATGCTCACCGACCTATTCGATCCAGACTCCTTCTCTAAGTTCTTTTCCATAAAAAGAGCGCACAGAATGCCATCTGGCAGGCCAGTGCCACGGGCACCCCCACGAACAGTGATAGCAAGATTCTTAAATTTCAGGGATCGGGACGCTTTACTACAGCTCGCACGTGCCAAAGGCACGATCACCTTCAACGGCTCCAAAATCGCCTTCTTCCCCGATTACACCAGGGAAGTGCAGAAAGCAAGACAGTCCTTTGACCACCTCAAAAAGCAATTGCAAACAATGGGCGTGAAATATGGCCTGCTTTTTCCCGCTCAGCTCAAAATTTACTACAAAGGGACTACAGTTCACTTTAATGACCCCAAAGAGGCATGGCGCTGGGCTGAACAACACATAGAAGGGGATTGGTCGGCCTCCCGCAGCAGGAGTGGGAGGAATCACAGAACACCGCCTGACCAACAGCGCGCACCCCGGCAGCCACCGGCTCAGGTCCCATCAGAGGATGGGGGGGATGACCCCCGCCTCGGCCCATACCGTGCCCCGACACTCCGTACTAACAACGAGCCGAATCATTGCCTCAATAGCAGCACACCTCAACGTCCAATCCAAGCTAACTCACACTTGTTTAAAGCGGTTGCGGGAACGCCCTGTGTCCGAGGCCTCCCCCCCGACGAAGACAATCCATGTCAGCACTAGCAGTGGCAATCTCCCCCCTAGTTGCACCTTTCGAGGGGGAGCCATCTGTACTTCTAATTCAGTTTGTTCTATGTGAGTTGTCCAGTTGACAACTTGTATTTTCATGTTCGGGCGACCGATGCTTCTAGTTGGGAGGAGTATAGGGTGGGTGGTTATGGGTTTGTTATGTTTAGTTATGGAAAGGGCCAGTCAAGCATGAAACATATTAAAGACAAACAAGGGATTAACAGCAAATAAACGTACTGAAACCCGGCGCCTGCCGCCGCCTCCAGTGGCACACACTTTCTCATCCGTGATTAGTCATGGCAGCAAGTAACACTAGGGCCAGCATAGGCAGAACAATCACATTTTTGGCTTGGAATGTCAATGGGCTCAGCAGTGCAATCAAACGCCGACTGGTAGGGCAATACTTGAAAAGGCACGCACCAGATATAGTTGTTCTAGTTGAAACACACCTTGCAGGCACAGAATGTTGTCTATTCAAACGTACAAGCTACAGACTCGCATGCAGGCTTCACAATGGGTTCACGTGGTGTCCTGATATTGATACACAAAAACCTCCCCTTCCACTTGCACACAGTGACACAGGATACCGGAGGCAGGTACATATATGCGATGGGCACGCTCTGGGGAAACTCCGTCACATTGCTTGCTATCTATGCTCCACCAACTTTACTAACGCCACTACTCACCGACATTTCCCCCTTGATCACAGAGGACACCTCCAACATTACGATAACAGGAGGGGACTTTAATGAAGTCATGGACACAACCTTAGACTGTTCACACTTGCGTAATAGAAACCCTGGTGTTCATACCAAACTTGCCACATTTACGAACGCCCTGGGTTTGTGCGATGTATGGAGGTATCTCCACCCCGAGTCCAGGGAATATACCTTTCACTCTGGGGCCCATGCCTCGCTTTCCAGACTGGACTACTTCTTTATCCCATCAACTGATTTACACAGAGCACAAGAAGCATATATACTACCAAGGGGAATCTCTGCTCACTCCCCATTGGTGCTGGAAATTACAACTTCTAGACCGCACCCCCCCCGCCGAGCTGGCGTCTGAATAACTACTATTTGGGTAATCCGGACCTGATAGATAAGCTCCAAGAATCGACCGAAACATGGAGTCTGCATCAGACCCTGGGTCGCTATGGGAGGCGTACAAAGCAATACTGAGGGGGGAACTCATCTCATGGACGTCCGCATATTGGAAACAGCACCTGCTTAAGGTACATGAGGCGGAACAACAGGTTAGACTGGCAGAAGAATCACATATCACCCATGACATGCCCGAGACGAACCAAGCCTTACTCCGAGCACAGAAACTGCTCCAGAACACAGCACTTGACAACGCCAAACACGCGCACACTGCAATGAGGGCACGAGTATATGAGACGGGCGATAAAGCTGGCAAGATGCTAGCGTGGCTGGAACGTAAGGAGCAGGGGCGTAGCCATGTTCATCAGTTACAGGTGGGGAGTTTAGGTCCACTAGTATCATATCAAGACATATCGCGGGGTTTCGCAGACTATTATGCTGAACTCTATAAGAAACCCACCGCCCGCATCGACACGTCAATAGTGGATGAAACTAATTTCCCCACTTTGAATGAGACACAACAAGAATTGCTGGAGAGGGATATAACGGAAGATGAGGTGTCGTGTGCTATGTCTGCCCTTCAGACGGGCAAATCCCCAGGCCCAAACGGCTTCCTGATTGAACTGTGGCGGAAGGTGGGGACCAGCGTAATTGCCCCACACTTACTGAAAATGTACCAACACGCAAAAGAACGGGGCATCCTATCTCCAGACTTAAGAGAAGCCACAATAATCGTACTGCCCAAACCAGACAAGCCCCTTGACAACTGCAATTCATACCGGCCCATTTCACTTATTAACAGCGAAACCAAAATCCTAGCTAAGATACTGGCAGATCGTTTGCAGCAGGTGATACCCTCTCTGATTCCTCCGGACCAATGCGGCTTCATGCCCCAGAGATCGACACACATGAACCTCCACAGACTGCATGCGGCACTAGAGAAAGCCGACAGTATACAAGGTCCGTTGGCTTTGCTGGCAATCGACTTCGAAAAGGCCTTCGATTCGGTGAGATGGGAGGCCATCTGGGACATAATGGGGCGAATGGGGTTTGGTGGAAATTTTATGAGCTGGGTGCAACTACTGTACAGATGCCCGATGGTCAGGGCTAGGGTTAATGGCTGGCAATCGGATCCTTTCAATCTGGGCAGAGGCACGAGGCAGGGCTGCCCACTGTCAGCAATGATCTTCGCAATAGCCATGGAACCCCTGGCTATTCTCCTACGTGACACACCGCTCTGGGAGGGCGTCCGCTGGTCGTAGACATGGGAGGACAGAGTCTCACTCTACGCGGGCGACCTGCTTATTTACTTGAAAGACCCATGTAACTCCTGTCACAAAGTAACACATATGCTGAAGAGATATGGAGCCTTCAGTGGCTTACGCGTGAACTGGTCCAAATCCATCCTATTCCCCATAGGCAGCGTGGCAGCCGCACGCCCCGCGGACTGTCCCTACCAAATCGTGACAGAACAGTTCAAATACCTAGGGGTAATTATCACGAAGCGTCTTACAGACTACACAGTGCTGAACCTCCATCCAGTCGTGACGAGATTTGCAGAGGACACTCGCCATTGGATCTCCCTGCCGCTAACACTGATGAGCAGAGCTGCCCTATTCAAAATGATCGCACTCCCCAAGTTTCTGTACATCCTGCAAAATGCACCGCTGCACATCCCACATCATGAATTCCTCAAGATAGACCGTATCCTTTGTAAACTGCTATGGAGCGGAGGTCACCCGCGGATTGCTCTCTCTACCCTTCAAAGGTCCATCTGGGAGGGTGGGATTGGGTTGCCTAGACTGCAGACTTATTACTGGGCCAGTCAGATGGCAGTGGTGAATGACATGCTTCATGGGGACAGGGACCTGCCGCACATCAAAAGGATCGATACTCAGAGTGGAACCTCACCCCTGGAAATGTAATCTTAAATCTGTGTATCCTCTGTAACAGCGCCTCGATGCCTCATGGGCTGCAAGTGCGCTTAACAAATGCAAATAAATAAATAAATGAATAAATAAATAACTTCTGTATCGCGGCCGGTGCCCCACACCAGCTCTCAACATGGACACTCACATCACACGCATCTGGACTGAAGCACACCGCTACATAGGATGGGACGCAAAACTGACTCTAGCCCAACCTCTGTGGAACAACAGCCTTCTCCCCGAAATACAGAAGCTACCCAAATGGCCCGCATGGGCCCGAAGCGGCATTGCCAGAGTCGGAGACGTAATAAGGGAAGAGTCAATGGCCCCGTTTGAAACACTGCACTCTGAATTCGCCCTCCCTCCTTCTGAGGAATACCACTATACTCAACTGAAACATGCAGTGCACGCACACCAGCAAATCTTCAACGATATTCCAGAGTGCACCCCGCTGGAATGCAACATTGTCCAGGATCAAATACAGCGGAAAAGTCACCTCAACCATGTACAATGTAATCACATCGTTTGCCACGCCCGAATTGACCAGCCTAAAAGCCAGGTGGGAGCGCGACGTGGGCCCACTTCAACCTGAGGACTGGACGGAGGCTTTGATGTATCCCCAGGAAGTGGCCATTTCATCGAGACTTCGACTCGTCCAACTCAAAATCCTACACCGCATCTACTATCCTAGAGTGGCACTCTTCCGATGGGGCAGAATCCCCGACGCGCGATGCCTACGCTGTAAACGGGAGGAAGGAACTTTCTTTCACATCATATGGGAATGAGACAAAATACAGCAACTATGGAGGAAATGATGTGACAAACTTTCCCGAGTCATAGGCAAGCCTGTACAAAGGGGACCGACTCAGCTCCTGTTAGGAATTTCCAACGAAAGTGATCTGACCCGCTATGAGAAACTACTGTGGTCGACCACAACAGCAGTCTTCAGAAGGAACATTGCGCAGCTATGGGGATCAGAGCGAACACCCTGCTACGACCAATGGGTCACAGACGTGGACATTTGTGTGATAATGGAACGCAGGGTATATGTAGCGAGGGGATGCCCGCAAAAAGCAGACAAAATATGGCAGAGATGGGAAGAGGATGGCTATTCCGACGAGATGTAACGAACAGGTTGAACTGAATGGGTGGAGTGACGCCGGGTTGGCGAGCCCGGCACGCACAAGCTGTATCATGTGCTCCCTCATCGAAGACTTGATGGTCCCGAGAGGCTAAGGCCCCATATTTCCTTTCCCCTTCTTTTCCCCGATGTTGTTTTATCCTCCTTTTTCCTTTTCCTCTCCCTGTAATGTACAGCTATTTGTAATGTTTATTCATGTTTAAAAATCAAATAAAGTCTTTGATTAAAAAAAAAAAGAAAAGCACAAATATGCTTAGCAATTGGTGTAAAGCGAACTGAACTGCACATCACGTCTCTTGTTCTTTTTTCCCGCTCAGTCCTACTAACTCATCCCCCTTACCCTCTTGCTTGACAGATCCGTCAGAGCACCAAGGGACCATGCAGGTAGTGACAGTGCGCGGTATAAGAACCTTTAACATGACAAAACATACACACTACTTGATAGCTCTCTGCATTAGGTGCATGTTGCTGAGATCAGTGCTTACTCTGCAGAGAACGTGTGTGTGTCCAGGTAGGAAATGGGCAGAGGAGTTTTTCTTATTTTTGGCAGTGCTTATGAGCACAAAAGCGTTCACAATGCTATGTGCGCAGAGGAAGACTTTTCGAATGGGCTGGAGTGCTTTACTGCCCGGGCTGCTGATGGTCTCCCAGTCTGCCCCTGGTCTAGTGTATGCAAATTGATATTTCCAGCACTTAACGGGCCCTTTACCCTTTGGTGTATGACCTGGTTTTGTATGATGTTTTGATAAAACAGGCACTCACAATTTTCCTTTATTTAATAAGGTTTTTTACATGACTCTGGGGCCCCAGTTTAATATAATTGATTCCTTACAGCCCCACTCCCCTTTCGGGACAATAACACTCAGGGTTGCACATAAGGTCTATTTATGAGCAAAATAGGAATAATTTAATCAGTTTAAAGACAAATAAGTTATGCATCCATGAAATTCCAATGCATGTTAGATATATTTTCTGGAGGAGATACACCTAATCTTGTGACATTGTATTATTGTGGTAAATTGTGGGATATTTTATGGTGGTAACGCATTGGTGGCTTACCTTTATTGTGGCAACACTCCCCTCAGAATATAGCCTAAAACCTGTTCTTTTTATCCCACGTTTTTATAGTACCAGCTACAGGACTTATTACACTTAGTATGTGACAGCGCCACTACCTGTTCAGCAACTTATTTATGATGCTGATGTATGCTCTAGCAGCCAAGGTGCAAGATAACATATCTGAAACCAATAATTATAAACAACTACATCATACACTCCTGAACCCACTAGGAAAACCAAAAGCCTGCTTCAGATTTTACCACCTGTGGTAAAATGAATTACCACATATGGTAAAATAGGTATAGTCCCTGGGTACTCTCGTCTCTGTGCCAGTGAACGCAGTCATGCAATGAAAATCCGACTCAATATGTTATAGATTTCTGATTTTATATGCTAATAATACGTATAAGGCATGTGTACAAAAGAGAAAAATAGGAGATTATATATTACATCACACCGTTCGCGCTTATCAAAAGGCTCCTCAGGTCTTATTTTACCAATGTCCTTGTACACAAACAAAATTGGCAGGAGATGCAGCTTGAGAGAAAAAGACTGTATTCGTTTTAAACATTAATGAACATTATACATGAAAGCAGTCTGCTAACCCTGACTAGCTACTAATCATGCATTAATGCCGCCAAACCTCACTTATGACCCATATTCACCTACAAATTGGCAAGATTCCTGCACTTCTGACCGTGGAAAACCCCTCTCTCTTGGCTCGCCACCGATAAGGAATGTCACAACCTCAGCAACTCGTCAGTACTGCCTCAGCCAGCAAAGTGTCTCGGACTGCCTGTCACAGTCCAGCACTTGGGCCGCCCACAAGCAGGACATGACCTGGATGCCAGTGGATCTCTGCTTCCCAAGTGGTTCCTGCACGTCTGCCTTGCACACCCTCTCCCTGTGCCTTTTAAAACCTCTTGCTGCCGCTCAAAAGGACCTGCCTCCCTTGCTGAACATGCCGACATCACCCATTCTGCTCAGTATTTTTCCAACGCCTGCTAAACTATAAATATGTCATCCCTCTTCCTTTTGCTTTTTGCGAAAACACAATGGCCTTTTTAGTAGTGCATACTTCATATTCGCAGCCACGTTTAATGAAACCACCCAGCTCATAACTCATTGTAGAAGGGCATTTCAAAATCATTTGCAATTTATTTAATCTGGGCCAATTTGCACTCCATGTTAGGGATAGGGAATTCAGTTTATTAAATGGGAAGTTAAGTTAGTATGTTAATGTATATTAGTTATTAAATTTGGTGCAAATTCAGTCAAATGGAAAATTTTCCTGAAATGAACTAATTTTAACACATGCTCACTGCAATGATGTGTGCCTCTCCATCTGGTGCACACACTGGCTGCCATTACCATTGCTTGTTTCTGTGCAAAGCCCCTACTAACACTACACGTGCATAAAACCCTATAATGCACAGCCTCCAGTTATCATACATACTCCATCCTTTTTTCTGCTGCTGGGATCCATTGGACATCAACACAGGAGAAAACACAACAATTGCCTTAAAATGTATGGGTGGCTCCCAACTGAAATTTCTCCCTCCTCATTGTCATCAAAACCAGGATCAACATTTTCATCTTAATGGTGAGAACAATCAACCATATGAAAATTAGTATTACTGGAACTGCCAAAATCACTAAACCTCTTTCAACACTTGCCCCCAATTGAACCTATCCGCCTCTATTAAACCTAGACTGCTCACAATAATATTATCCTTCTTCAGATTCATTTTGATTGTATGTAAATGTTTATGCTTCAGCAAGAACTCCACATTTGGATCAATGGGAAACGTATTTTCCTGAAAAAATTCAATATCTTCTACCTTCCCCTCCCACAAATCGCCATCAGCATGAAACAGGGTGAGCCCACCCACCTTATACCACGGTATCCTTTGGGACAGACATGTAAAACACACTATGCTTCAAATATTTTACAATAAAAGTTCCATGGTTAAGGTGAGTAACTGTGTAATTTTTCATTGAGGTACTCACCAACCACTTATCCTTAATTAGCTTAGCATGTGCCAGTTCCTCAACCTCGGGATTACTAATAACCACCTCACACCCCCCAGATACTCCATAATCTTATTTGAGCCCACAAATAGCATCTACTGCATCAGGAATAAATTGTTTGCCCAGACAAATATAATGTTGCTCTTTGAATTTCACACAAGTATCTAAATTTGGAATCAGATAAACATCGGGTTCCCAGGATTGAAACGCTATCATCTCCGGAGTTCTAATCTGTATATAGTTCTCACCCTGCTAAAACCCTACATTATGTACCAACTTGGTTTGATAAATCTACTATGGAGCAATATATGGAATGCATAATAGGAAACCTATTTCATCCTCTTCACATTTATGTATAACGGCATTGCACTTCCCATCTCAAACGCAATCTTTTCTTGTATCATTTCCACCTCTCTTTGTGTGATCCGTGCCATCATTTGACGTTTGATATCAGATGACACAAAATACAAGGGTATATGTCCTTGAATTAATTGAAACATCGCACTCTGAATTTCCCTTAAATATTTCTCCAGCAACCTCTCAATTAGGTCTACCACATTTAAAATGTCATGCAGCAACTTATCATGTTTAACAATGACATTCGTACTATGCTCCACAATATTGGATTGTTCATTCAGCACCAAGATAGTCTCATTTACATATCCAATCCCCTCATTTCGTCTACCTCTGATTCCATCTAACGTTTGTTGTAGCATTTTTAAATCATATGTTAATTCCTGTGCCTTAGCACTTAAAGCACCCACAGACATGGCATTGGCTGTGGACATTGTCATGCCCACTTCGGCACAATGATAGTCATCACAATGGACATCACGAGTACACCCACCATTCGCTTCCCTCTCCTTTTCTTTATACCGGATGAACTCACAAAAGTCTTTTCTAACTGCAGTATGATCTCTCCGGCTGTCTTCCGAGCTTCCTCCTTGCAGGGTTGCACCCATTCCTTTACTTGATCTGATGTAATCTCTGTTTCATTCAAAAATCTTTCAATAATGAAGTCAGGATTTAGGCTAATATACATGTTCTGATTCCGCAAACTTCTATTCCCCAAGATAAAACCCAGTGCTGCTTCTACTGCAATCCCAGATGCCAGTCCTGGCTCTATCACGACCTGTGCCTTTGCGACCATGGCACCTGATACACTCAGAACTGACATTATAAGAAACAGCCAGTCATAATGTCTGGTCATCATCTTCACGGTCTCTGAAGACTTTATTTTCACCCCCTTCTTTGGTCCGGGTGAGCTTTTCAGGGGCCTCCGATCCAGTGCCATCCTCCAGGTGTCCAGCGCTCCCTCGATCCGGCGCTGATGAGCTAACCAATTAGTTTTCTAGAGTAAAAAGAAATGACACATTAAGTACCAAGCACAATACATTTTTCACCCCTCCTCTGCTGACACATCTGCAAATAGATTTGTTATTATTATTCAGCGCAACTATAGGCACCCATCCGCCACACAGAACACCTGAAAATAAACATGTACTATTATAGAAATCAGTGACATACATATCATGCAACCAAAACAATTTAAAAAATACACACCTCCCCACATTATATTTTCATACCAGAACCCCTTAGTGCTTTCCAAGTACTATTAATATTTACATTGACTCCCTGGCTAGGACAACCTTTCATTCCTCATTCATTCATTTTATTTTTTTTAACTAGCCTCAACTCGCTCAAGCCTCTTCACCGATTATTTCGGGTGGAAAGGTTTGATTTGGTTTACATGGACAAACTGTTCCACTGTCAACTCACCCTCCTTTTCAGCTATTTTATACACCATGGTGATATCTTGTCTGTTACTTTACATGGCCCTTGCCATGCTGCAAGAAATGTAGAGTTTTTAGGTCTACCCTTCCCAAAGTTAAACTCGAATACCTGATCACCTCATTGGACAGACTATTTCCAAAACCACCAATCATTGCATATAAGTAGGGTCGCAATTTCAAAGACCACCTTGTTAAAGCTAACGAGCACAGATGGACAAACAACAGATATTGAAAAAGAAAAAAACAGGCACATTTCCATGCCTAATTGTTGTAACTGCAACAATGTCATGAAAGAGGGATATGTGAGACACCCCAATAATGGCTAAAAGATTAAACTTAATGACTACACAACATGTAACACAAAATCTGTGATGTACGGACTGACCTGCACATGCAGCATTTTTTACGTAGGACAGACAAACAGAAAAGCCAAGGAACGTTGGAACGAACATAAGAGCAACATATGGACCAACAATGTAAGATCACCAGTTGTCAAAAAATCACGGAGAGGAGGGAACCATGCTAGAAACATCAGTCAAAGAGACATTTTCTGGGTTGATAAATTAAATAGCATGTCACCAAATGAAATGAACGAAGAATACAACTTGGGCTCCTTCCTATGTGTGGGTGTACTACAATGTTGGTTGTTTATGCATGTGACAGACATTGAGAGACATGTACGTAAAGTGGGGGATTATTATGTTTAAAAATGCCATCTTAAAATGATCGTAACATAGACTGTGAGCATGATGGTGATATTTATAATGTCTGGATGTTGATTATGAACACTAAGATGTCTATTATGGTTAACAAAGTTTGGCAACAAAAGGCTCAAGACATGTTGAAATTGAAATATGAGATCTATCGTAGACAGTCAACATCCTCAGTATATACATAGACAGCCTCTGGATACTACAGGATCAAGGCACCGACGGATTAGATCTGAATAGGAGCGTTACCAGGCTTATATTTAAGAAATTCCTAATAATCAAGCGTTGCCTTTTTAAGGACTCGCTTAGATACGAGTGATACATAGAACTAGAATATTGCTCCTCTTTTCTCTTCAGGGGAACTATCACACCAACTTGTTGCACATAAGATTCCGATACCACTATGTCACAACGACATGAGAATTGTCTCTGATCTATGCATTTAATAGTAATAAACACACTTGCCACAGACAGTTACTTCATTATGTAAATGAACCACCCAAGGATTGTTGTCTACCAACACGTCATCACGATCGAAATGTAAACAATGTGACATCATCACGTTTTTACATGATGACATCATGACGTCATTCTTATAACAGCAGCCATCTTGATTTTGCCGTTCTTTCATGGTTTTGGGAAAAGGAGCATGAATTCAACAATCTCCATTCAGGTGAGAGAGAGAAATCTATGAATTTGAGTAAAACTACCCTATTTTTTTTAAAGAATTACCTTTAAAAACTATAAGAATATTGCCACACACACCAAAAAGTATATATTTTTAGGTGGTGGTTGTTTAATGGAGATTACGAGCACGAAAATTCTAAGCTCCAGAGGAAGACCCTACAGTTTGCCCACAACTATGATCTAATGGTAAGGATTATTCAAAAACACAGATAGCCTAGCGACATGCAGTTGTTTAAGAATAATGGAGAGATAGTTATAGTTGACTTTTTCTCTTCTTTGCTGAAATGGTCATCTGGTTAAGCCAGATCCACTGTACCCAAAGTATAACTCCCCAGAGCAAGTCTTTACATTCTAGGACCCAGGGCCCCACATTACTGTGATAATTTCATAATCAGGTAACTATTGGGATGAGTCTTACTTATGAACATTGTGGTTATTAAAGTGTTTATGAGGCATAAAAGGCTTTTTAATTTGTGGTTAAGGACTTCTTTGAGTTCTCAATAGTTTTTTCGGTTTTTCTAGGGCCTGCTACTTAGTAGCATGTGATTAATGCATAAGAAATTACAATAACAAGATGAAATAACTAACAGATCACACATCCAGGTGAATATAAGGAATGAGTCATTAAATCATGACAGATAAATATGATCCAATGTAAAGATAACTAAAAATACATATGAATTATACATTGTAGATACACTGAAAATGGGAAAGTGCTGGTAAACAACTTCTGAAGAAGGGGATATTATCGCCCCGAAATGCATACCCGGAACATATATGACTTGGAATAATAAGCTTTTGTGTTATATATGTGCAAATTAGTGGGGGTCCACACTATGCTAATGTTCACGTGAAAAATCAATACAAATTGAATGATGTTGTACTTACTGAAAAATCAGACTCTGATGCAATTGTGATAGTCTGAATTTATTGACAAGGATTGGAAAAACATATACATACATATATATCTCTTATAAAGAATTGTTTTGATAAATCTCTGTAGAAATGGTTGTTCTTTTAAACTTTATCATATTGAACATGTTTGAAGCCTACTACAAACAATTTGATTATCTTTTGTCACAATCACACTAACTGGAAGGAAGAGACATCGACACTCTCCCCCGAACCATGGAAGCCGAATGAACTTGACCCTCCCACCGTGGTTGGCACAGGCGCCTGATTTAGTCAACAGGACGCCACGTGGCAGCCAATGTGGGGAAGAGGGGTTAGGGAGAGGTTGTGGATTGGGTGGGGGAATTAGGAAGACTGGAAAGAGGATAGGGAACTCCTAATGTGGATGGGACAGGGGAAGCACCAGGAAAAAACCCTACTCTGTTTAACATTGAACAAACAGAAATCTCTCCTGCACTATTAACATTTGCCTAATTCCTGAATAGCACACCTTAAATACGTGTACTATACCATGCTCTGACATGAACAACACATAAGGATTCCTGAATGGCACACCTTAATACGTGAACTGTAGCATGCTGGTTAAACAATACACATGGCCCTTCGGGCAGCGTTAGCAACATACAACACAAAATAGGATTCCCTTAATTCCTTACATTAGGGAAGTGTCTTTGTCCATGTGCAGTATTAATAATTCCTGCGTTCACCCAACATAATGTTTGCAAAGATCATATAACATAAACTTAGCCGACACATTTTGTTTTTCCCCACCCCTGATTGCATTCAAGAGAATGAGCGTGTGACTTATCTTAGGTCTGGGGAGCCCCGAGAGACTTCCCAGACAAACACTGATACGCAGTAAATCACTTCCAACATTTGCGAAAAAGGATTGCCCACACTGGTACTTATCTTAGGTCTGGCCCAGTCCATAATTACTTCCTGGATGCTGGCACCTCAGGGCTTTCCTGCAGAAGTTAGATATGGACAGAACAAGAAGAGCCTGGTTGCCCAAGGGTTAGCAGATTTGCATGATTGTGCAGCTGAATGTGCATCTGAGACCACAGAGATAGAATCAAGTTTGAATGAATGTGAGCAATCCCCCCACAAGTTGTTCAATGAAGACTATGTAGGGATTTACCAACTGCGTATGTAGATGGTTGTGCATACCATGTAGAAAATAATACAGAAAAAGAGCTTGGGGCAGGAATAGGAAATATCTGGTTTAAATGTCACAACATTCCAAGACTTAGCATGAGAATTGGGTCTAGAAGAAGTCAAGTGGCATAGTTGACCGCTATTTATAAAGAAGTCTCTACAGCATTGGAAAACGAACTCAAAGAGATAGTTCTAGTCACTGACTCCAATTATGCACAGAATAGCTTTGTAGAATATTTACCTGGCTGGAAGGCAAAAGGCATGCTCACCCATAACAGAAAACCACTTAAACATGGAAAGATGATTCAGGCAATAGACAAACTTACATCAGAAAATAATTTGGTGATACATTGGAGAAAAATACGTGGCCATTTAAAGACGCCAGGTGAGGACAAAGGGGAGAATGACAAGGCAGATCAGTTAGCCAAAATTGGAGCTGTGATGGGAGAGTTGTTTCCTATTGAACACCTGCTTGGAGAAATACAGGTAGATGCGATAACATGCTCCAAGACTCTAAAAGCAGTTGAGCAGCCTGTGGTGCAAGGGTGTTTTGACACTCCAGATCAGGACCTGATCAAAGCGCAAAAGGAAAATCTAATTTTGGCCGTATTCTATATTAATTTGTTAGATGCAGAGCAAAATCCACTAACTGAAGAAGATAGTAAAGGGAAAGAGGCGTTGAGGGTGTTGCTAAAAAACAAAAAGAGAATTAGGTTACAAGATGGACTGATGATTCCAGAATCTGTGACAGGTCAAATACAATGGGTGGTACCTTTGTCATTTCGGGGATTAATGTTACATCATGCTCATGATGTGATAACTGCAGGACACAGGGGTTCACAGAACACTTTGGAAATGTTGAAAGAATATGCTTATTGGCTACACATGTCCCAAGATGTTGACCTATACACCAGGGGGTGTTTAGTATGTGCACAATTTCAACCTACTTCACCTACTCATACTCACCTACTCATAGAGCACCATTAATGAAAAGGGGTTTGACCCTCCCAATTGACTATGTTGGGCCTGTAAAAAGATCAGCAGGGTGAATATATGTGAACAGTAGTTTGTTTAATGTCCAAATGGGTGGAGTGCATTCCAGCATCAGATTGCAGTGCACAAACGGCAGCCACATTACTTGTGAATCATATTTTTTGAAGGTTTGTGTTACCCCAAAGGATAGAGTCAGACGGGGAAGTCATTTTACTAGTGCATTGATGACAAAAATATGGCAGATTCTGGGTGTGAAAAGGAAACTACACATCTCATACCGACCTTCCTCTTCAGGTGCGGTGAAACGGTGTAACAGGCCATTAGTGGAGATGGTAAAGACATTTGTGGCTGAAGCAGGCTCTAGTTGGTACCTTTGGCTTCCATTAGTATTATTAATGGCAATTAGGTCGACTCCCGCTAAATCAACAAATCTCAGCCCTCATGAAATACTGACAGGAAGAAAAATGGTGTTGCCACAAGACCCATGAATGAACTCTTGTAAATGCCTCCACAATTCACGAATATGTGGAAAAGCTGAGGAAGCACTTACAACATGGGTTTGCATTTGTGCAGCGGAATTTGGAAAAGGCTGCTGAAAGTGCAAAACATATTATGATAGGAAGACATCTGCATAGAGTATGAGGTAGGAGATCAGGTAATGTGAAAACAACAAACGTCCACAATCTTGTGGAACTATCCCGCCCCTGCCCACGCTTTTGTTATTGTAAAGATGTCAGGAATCAGGGTTGGCAAAGGCGTGGGGTGTTGAAATACACCTATTGAGACTGTATGTGCTGGGAAGGACGTGGAAACTACATTTCCCCGCATCCTTTGTGCTTTTTTTGTAGTTTAGCCTGTGCGCGCGCCTTGCCAGCTGTATTGAATCAGGAACAACTTAAAGACAGGCACCGGTCATGGGCAGGTGTGGCTTATTATTGATTCTACAGCAGGAGGCAGGTGGCCGTGTTCGGCATCAGGAAGTAGGCGATTGTGTGTGTCGAGGAGCGATGCATGAGAGGAACTCATAACTTTACTCGATCATGGTACGACAGGAGCAGTTGGAACGCAAAGCTGCTGGCAGAGACACAGCCCTCCGTTCTTCGTCTGGGAAGTCCCTCGGGGCTCCCTCTTGCTTTGCAGAAACTGCAGTGGCTGATGATTTGTTTCAATAATTACTCTTTCCCCTTGAATTATAGGACGTAAATGTTGTAACACGCAGACCGTCGTTAACAGTGCTTTTTCACATTCAATGAACTTCGTTTCAACTTGTGACAAGACCTTGCTAGCATATACAATAGTTTTGTTATTCACATCATGCTTTTGATATAATACTGCTGACATGCATTGATGAGTAAAGTCTATCTCTACAAAAATACCCTGATTCTTTATGGGACATTCCCGACATGGCACCTTCATGAGAATTTTTTTTAACCTGGCCACCACTTCACATTGTTCCTTTTTCCATTTCAAGGGTACACCCTGCTTTAGTAACCACGTTAAAGGTTGTCTAATCTCTGCATAATTCTCAATACATTTCCTGTTATAACCTGTCATCCCTAATAAACTTTTAAATCCTTTTAGATTGGTAGGATCTTTTAGTTTATGTATTGCCTCCATGTTCTTCTTTTGCGGGTTTGACCCATTCTCGATCACCTCATGACCTAGGAAGTTCACCTTCTTTTTACACCAGTGTGCTTTCTGTAAAGATAGCTTTGACCCAGCCTTTTGTAACTGGCCAATCACTTGTCTAATCTCATTAAAATGGCTTTTCAGATTCTCATTTTTAATTAGTACATCGTCCACGTAAACTATTGTCCCCTTTCAGCTGCATCTGGGAGCGCCTTGCTCAGGAAAATTCAAAATTCACTCCCACTATTGACATACCCAAAAGGTGTCCGGGACCACGCATATTGAGATTTGTCAAAAGAAAATGCAAACAAGTTTTAAGTATCTTCAGCCAGTGGTACACACCAATATCCAGCTGTAAAATCTAATTTGGTAAACACCTTTGGCCCGTGAACCTGTGCAAGACCATGATCAATAAAGGGAAGGAGCCATCTTGACACAGGTACCATTATGTTTAGGTCTCGTAAATCTGCACACAAACGCCACTGACCATTAGGTTTCAACACACCTAATATGGGAGTATTTGATGTGCTATAAATGGGCCTGATAATTCCTCTAGATTCTACATTTTTGATTATTTCAGCCAGTGATTCCACACACCAGGGGTAATCTCTATTGTCGCACAAACATTGGCTCCCTACCATGTCCTTCGGGTAATGAAGCAACATGCAAATTTGTTAATCCACAATCATATGCATCCTTGGCAAAAACATGTCTAAATTCCTAAAATATTTTTCTCAATCAGTCTTTTTCTTCCTCATTTGTGCAAGCATCTGCAGCCTGAATTTGCTCCTCTACCATTTTAGAAAACTCTGGGAAGTCCTCCAACAGAGGAACCTCTGTACTTTCCTCTAACCGTGTGGCTGTATCTCTTTGGAGAGTCGACACATTTAAATATTTTTGAATATTTACTTCCATTTCAATATGCTGTTTTCCTGTTTTATTCTCATTTAAATCAAATAGGATGCAATCATCTTGGTGACAGCACACTGTTTCACTTGACTCATAAGGATACACAGACTAGACTTTAAAGATTCCTTTAGGTTGAGAGTCCAATGATTCTGGCAACTCACTGTGCGCAGTCACATACCTTTGAGGGATGTTCCCAATCACTGCATTACTGATATCTGCAGTATAATAAGAATTTTGTATTGGGGGCGTGGCCTGAGCTCATGGAGTGAAGGCAAGTTCCTGGAGAGCTCCATCCTGATCCTGCCAAGATCCTTAATAATTGCCATTCCATTCACTCTTAAGCCAAGCAAACGAAACTGAGAAGAAGTAGAAGCGAATCTGCACACACAGACCGAAGGACGAAGAAAATTGGAGCAGTCTCCACTTATAACAGAGCTGCCAAAAGCGGACCCCTGGGCGCACAAGATGGCGGCCTGATTGACGGCCGAGGAGCGCTGAAGGAGGGGCACAATGGAGGCTGGAGGCTGCGACGCTGCACTCCGGGAGCCCTCGTCAGGTCTGCACGGAACACTACGGCAACCTAAGATTACAGCGGGGGAGGTCCGTGAGCTGATGGGGAGCGATTGAACAATAATAGAGGCACCCCGAAAGACCCATTGAGGAAGGTGAACGCCTGGCTGCCCTAAATCGGAGATCCCGGTGCACATGCGATGCGGAGCCGGGCGGGTGCGGCGGCCGGTAGTCGGCCAATGACAGGGACCAGCTGAGGGAGGAGCTGGACGCAGTACCGCATCGAGGGATTGCGAGGAGCGTCTGCCTGCACCGAGGGAGACGTCGACGGGCAGGAAGACTGCCTGAATGCTCTGAGGGACACGCAAGCAGAGAGGTGGCCCCAAACTGTGTGCGGGTCCTGGCCGCCTCCAGCCCGCAACGCACCCGGTAAGGCAGCTGACCGGAGAAACACACTGAGGGGCCCATGAGAGGCCTGCTGCGGAGAAGGATGCCCCACTCTGGTGGAAGCCCGCTGCTTGCGACGGGGCCAGGGAAAATCCAGCAGCTGAATTAACGGCTTGAACTAGTACCGATACTCGAGACAGGGAGGACGAGCCGAGGCCCCGGCTGACATTGCGCCTAGAAGTCCCTTAAACTCGGGGTTGGCCGCGGACAAGTGCGGTAGCCTGAGGGGGGCCCGCCGTAGAAAAACACCAACGCAGAATTGGACCTGGTATTGACCCCACAGACCCCGAGAGAGGAAAGAGGGTCATACGGGGCCTATACATATGCTGCAACACGCAGCCTGGGTGATCACTGGTATGCCTGATACATGCTGAGACAGATGAGCACCGCATCGGGGACCCTACCCCCGAAGCGGCCTAAATCACACAACCGAAAAAACAACGCTAAGAGCGCAACTGTACCTGCACACAAGCGCCCCAACCCACTTGAGACCAGGACACGCTTCAACAGGACCCTGCACAGCGCCCAGACACTTGCCAACAACAGTAAACATTCACTCAGGCCAGCGTTGATACGATAATTCGGGACCCTGAACCAAGGATGTCCCCCCCAAAGGCAAACCTAAATCATCTATAATGGACTAATTTGCAGTGGCCAGGCCTAAGCAACAATCAAAGCATGAAACAGCAGCAGACGAAGAATCACCTGCTCCTGACGCAGACCCAAAGGACGCACAGGTACTACAAGCTATAGCGGTGCTAAGGTCATTTATTGATACCAAAATTGAGGAGGTCAAGTCCGACATGCAGCTGATGCGCCAAGATGCTCGCAACCTGGTGGAAAGAGTGACCACGGCAGAAGCTAACCTACAGACCAAAGCAGGGACCACCTCCGACCTGCAAGTGAGGGTCCAGAAACTCGAGACTAAGGTGGCATACCTCGAGGCATGTTCCAGGAGGCGGAGGGGCGCGCTCGCCACAGCAATATGCGTATACTCAGAGTCCCAGAGGACATGGAGGGGTCAAACCCAACATGACATTGCTTCAACAGAAAATTGGGGCTGGAAACCTCACCCAGGGATTCTCCGTGGAACGGGCTCATAGATTCTTGCAAAGGAGGCCCCCACCAGGATAGCACCCACATCCTATAATTGCGAAAATTTAAAACTTTTGCGACAGAGAAACAATATTGCAACACTCAAGAGAGGGAGGGGAGATCACATGAGATAACTCCAAGATAGTAACATACCCAGACTATACCCCTGCAGTGCAACGTGCACGAAACTCCTTTGTGCCAGTGAAGGTGAGACTGCAGAAACTTAATCTCAAATATATGCTGCTCTACCCCTCCCGTCTGAGGGTGATATACAAGGGAACGGTGATATTTCTGGAAACCCCAGCTGCGGCAAACATGTGGCTGGAGCACAACAACCTTGCCGGGGAAGGAGAACCTGCAACACGAGCCGAAGCTGTATAAGTAAGAAGCAAGATACGCCTGACACAGATGAGAAATTGCGCAAGCCCATAATGCGAAACAACCAAGCCCGCACACTGCTGTAACAATATCAGCCGCAAATATGAAGGGCAGACAAGATAATGCACAAGCAACAAAAAGCAATAATGCAGCTAGCCATTACGGACGGAGCTCTTGGAGCCACACAGGCAGTCCACCATAACTCACCCCTCCAGAACCAGTGCAGGCTGGATGCCTGCACAACACCTGCGCCTAATGACCCGGATAGGTCCAGACGACGCGGGGACCTCTGAGCATTGTCAGTTAAGAGCATCTGCAAGAGGCAGTTTACCACTGTTTGGTTTTCTTTTATCATTCGTCGGAATGAAGGTTAACATGGTTGAGAAGTCTCCAAAAGACAATGCACAGACCCTCGGAGGGTCGAAGAAGGGGGCGGACCCGCGTGGGCAGAACAACGGGGCTGATGGAAGTCGGCCCCGCCGCAGGGTGGCGACGGAAAACAAAGAAGGGCCGAGAGCGACCCAGGAATCCTCCCCCGGAACGACTTGGCGGCAGGAATTAATGTGCTGACGTGGAATTGCATGGGCTGGGCACATACCCCCGCAGGAATCGAATCAAGTCTTACGTCCGTAGGAAGAAGGTCGGGATAGCCCTGCTGCAAGAGACCCACTGCACTGAGGAGTCTGTGGCCAAACTACAAGACCACTGGGGCGGTCAGGGATTCGGTGCTTCATATTCCAGGTATGCGAGGGGGGTGTTCACCTGGATCGATCCCCGCCTCCCCTTTCGGCTAACCAATTTAGTGAAAGACCCAGAGGGTAGATTCGTGATAATATGGGGCCACATTGAACAAACAGAAGTATGTATTGTAAATTCTTACTGCCCCAGTACTAACATCCCAGCCCACCTGAACTCAACGTACGCGAAAGTTGCACAACACAGAAACGGCTTCTTTGTCTGGGGGCATGATTTCAACTGCGTGCACAACATACGGAGCTTGACAGGTCAACACCCCTAACAAGCGGGCCAACGGTAGCCACAACAGCTCTGAGCATCATGCTGGAACGTCTAGAACTTGCCGACACATGGCGAGAGGTACACCCAAGGGAAAGAAGCTATTACTATTTCTCATCCCCACATGGTCTTCACACCAGGCTGGACTATATATTTGTCGGAAAGGAACACATGTTCCAAATAGAAAAGGCACAATACCTGGGAAGAACCATCTCTGACCACTCACCTCTGCTAGTGGAGTGGAATAACACAGGCCCTAAACCCCCCCATACCCATGTGGCGAATGCCCACTGAAGCCCTGAAAGACCAGGCATTCAGGGAAGAACTCCGGGACTCCATAGAGAACTACATAGAGATAAATATGGAGAGCGTGGACAAGGTGAGCACGACTTGGGATGCTCTGAAAGTAGTGGTAAGGTGCGAGATCATAGCGAAAGCGGGGGGGGTCAGAAAACTCTTGAAGCTGGAGCTGGAGAACCGGGAGAAGGAGATCGAGAGACTAGAGTCCATATCCCCGGACACACACAACCGGGAGGGCGCACTTAGAACGCTCAGAGAGGAATGCAAGGAGGCATGGAGCAGGCTTGCCAAATTTGATTACACCACTAGAACTACCAGGGCACACGCTGAAGCCGATAGGCCAGGCCGCATGCTAGCTTGGCTCTGCAAGAAAGAGCACCCCAGGCACCTGAAAACTGCAATTAAAGATGAAGACGGTAACATGCACCGGGCGCAGCTGCACATCAATGACACCTTGAAGCGTTATTACACCCAACTCTATTCCCACGAAGACCAGACCCCCCCTGAGAAGAGATCACAAACACTCTTGACGAGATAGGATTGCCCAGATTATCACTCACGCAGTCAGAAGCACTAGAAGCAGACATAACCGCAGAAGACATAGCAGAGGCAATCAAATCCCTAGCCACATGTAAGGCACAAGGCAGCGACGGGCTGCCTTCGGAATTTTATAAGGTTTACGAATCGTCCCTGAAACCCATACTGCATAAGGTTTTTCAGGAAGAGCTGGAGCGAGGAGTCTTGCCCGATAGCATGAGAGAGACCCTCGTGGTCCCCATACTCAAACCTAACAAACCTGTGGACGAGTGCGGTTCATACCGCCTCCTAGCAATTCTAAACTATGATTTCAAAATTCTTACCACAATACTGGCCAAGAGACTATCAGGGATCATAGGTGAAATAGTGCACATGGACCAAAACGGTTTTATACCAGGCCGCAACACCACTCTGAATTTACGCAGATTACAGCACATCATTGACCAGACTAATCATTAAGAGGGCTCGTATGCATTGCCATTCCTAGATGCCATTAAGGCGTTTGATTCCATTTATTGAGAATGGTTGGTGGCGGTCATCAGATGGTTCAGCTTTGGACAAAGGTTTATTAGATGGGTGAAGGTGCTCTATGCCAATCCAAGGGCGAGGGTGAAAACAGGGAGGTGCGTCTCTACAGCATGGAACATAGGCAGGGGAACTGGACAGGGCTGCCCATTGTCACCCATGTTGTACATACTGGGACTGGAGCGCATCGCAATCTTTTTTAGAAAACAATGTTTTGATGCAGGTATAAGGGTGGGGGGTATATACGGACGATGTCCTCTTATACCTCAGATAGATATACTGGACAAACACTCCAAAGTCTCGGGGATACAATTCATCAGAGAAATATGCTGCCTGTTCCCATTAGCTGACCTGAGAGGCAGGGATGTAGATGACCTCCCCTCGGTGGGTATAAGATGGCAAACAGACTAATTCAGGTATCTTGGGATCAATATCATGCACACCCCAACGTTGATGCACAAGCACAACACCAAGGTGGCACTCTCCTCTCTACGCAAATCAATGGACTTTTGGTCTAAACTACCCCTGTCCATGATGGGCAGAGCAGCTATGTCACAACCCTAAGCCCTAATCCCCACTGGCAAGCTCATTGGCCAGGTGGAATCAGGGCTCGGATCACTAATAAGGCCTGGCATCCATTTCGCAGGCGCTCTTGGGGCCAGTCCTGGTGCCTTTGGCGCCAGGCTCATCAGTAAGGAAAGACATCTGCTTGAGGAGCTACTTTATTTAGGCTTTCAGCCAACATGGAGGCATCCGCATAGCTTGATTCCTAGAACCAAGCTATGCGGTCTAGTGTTTTGGGTGTGATGGCCTAGGGACTACTTTACCTGGACTACTTTACAGTGGCTATTTAAACCACACCTGAGCAAGACAACACGCTTTGCGTTACTTTGCTTCTAGCAACGTGATGCTCACCGTGTCCAGCTTTCTCACGAGCCTGGTGAATTCCGGACCTGCAGAAAAACCAAGAACATTGTTAGCAGCAGAATCTTACCTGCATTCATCATCCTGCACTGCTTGCAGCTCCTGGGCAGCTCTGTTGGTGGAGTTCACCGCCCGGATCGAAGGAGCTGAGAAAAGTAGAAAGACATCATTAAAGGAGGAAGTGGAGACATTACAACCACAAAGCGCTTAAAGACTTACCTGGTTGGTTGCTATCCGGCCGGCCGGCATAGCTCTGGAACTCCATCTGCGCTGGGAACTCACCGCGACCTACGAAAAGAGAAAAGCACAGGCCAGTGAGGACAAGACATCGCTGCGCTACGCAAAGCGCCTCCTTACCGCATCATAGCGCTATAGCGCCATCATCTCCCGGTGAGAACCAGCATATCCAGTTCTCCAAGCGGACACTCCGCGCTCCTAGGGAGATAAAAAAAGAGACATTTAGAACAGAGAAAAGGCATGCAAGAATTACGACGCCATCAACCTCAATAAGACCTACCTGAAAGACACTACCAGGGCAGCAGTCAGTGAAGTAACTGGACCTCCCGCGCCCACAAAAGACAACGCGCCCCATGCCCAGAGAGCAGGACAGAGAGCCCACCGATTCTGACAACCAGGTGTGAAGAGAACCTGGAGGGGCTGGAAACACAAGGGAGGTGAGGGAATACTTACCTTGGTCGCCCAGTCCTAATATAGTTTTCATTTCCGGGCATAATCCCATCGACACCGAGACCACACCAGGGAGTCATTGGGAAGGGCACCAACGACCAACTGGCTGGGGGGCGTCCCCGTGGGTACCAGGTGAGCATAACAAGCTATTATTAAAATGATTGTTCTTCCTAGATTTTTATACGGGTTTCAACATGTGCACTGTCACATCAAAGTCCCCTTTTTAGCCTGCCTAACATGCTGCTTGTGGGGGAAAAACAGACATAGGTGGGCATACTCCACATTGGCCCTCCCATATGGACAGGGAGGAATACAACTCCCGAACATGGAGAAATATTATTTAGCAGCGTAACTTAGCTTCATAACCAAGTGGCTAGCGGACGACACAACGTCAGAAACACCCTTACTGTGCCAGATGGTTGCCCCAATCCAAATGAAGGAACTTATCTGGGCGCCCCGACAAATACTGAGGGAGGAGCCCTCACTGGTAGATCTGGGCAGGAAAATATGGCATAGGACCAAAGCATTGTTACGGGTGAAAAGACTCATACTTGCCAGAGATCCCACTGATTGCAGATTTGTGTAATTCCAATGCAGACCCGAGGAACATTAGACTCTGGGAAAGAAATGGAGTTTATGCCTGGGGGGACTTATATGAAGAGGGCACCTACCGAGAATTCACTTCACTATGGGAGAAAGATGGCATGCCCAGCGGCCAGTTCCTATGGTATGAAAGAATATGCAAGATAGCAAGAACTAAGTGGGAATCATGGCCTGAGGAACCAGAGACAGAACCCCTAGTGACACTGCTATACAATCTCGGGGAGGTGGGGGAGATAGATATCCCAAATATATGGCCAACTGAGGGATATCCTGAACTCCCGCAGTGCTACATTGAGGGCTAGGTGGGAGGAAGACGTGGGGACTGCAATAACTGACAAAGAGTGGGACAGGGTGCTCGCCTACCCCAAAGAAGTTTCTAGGAATACAAGGTTCCGCCTCATACAGCTAAACATCCTATACCGCACGTACCTGACCCCACACAAGATAGCCAAATTTAACCTGCAGACACCACCCAACTGCGCCTGGTGCAAATCGGATGAAGCAGACCTCATTCACATGCTGTGGAGATGCACAAAAGTGCAGGAACTCTGGACGAAAGCAGAGCAAGCCTGCAAGAGGGCAGGCATGACATGATACGCATGGTCCTCCAGCGAATGCCTGCTGGGAACATACCCCAGGCTAGCCAAATCCAAACACACAATGAAACTTATGGACATGGCCTGCATACTACTCAAGAGAACGATTGCTATGGCATGAAAAAGACCTGCCGGCCCACAATACACCACATGGCACAGAGAGCTGGAACGATGGATGGATGCAGAAACTAAAGCCTGGGAAGATAGTGTTGCCAGATCGGCTGATGGCTCAAGCCAGGCACTGGATGCCTGGAAATAACTGATATGGAGCATGTTCCACCCATCCGACGACATGCCCCCATCAACGCTCACGAAAGAGGCTAAGGGGTAGGACATCCACGATGGCACGAAAAGCAGAACGATTTTGGACAATGACTGGGGCCTCACCCATTTCCTCGACCCCCCTTCTATCCCCCCGCCCATGTTCCCTGAACAGTCCCCCGAGACCGGTGTTTACCACACTGGAACACATAGTCAACGAATGGAGACAGTTAATGTTGTTAACGTTCTATCAACTCTCTTCTTATTTCACTGCACTTCTTCTCTGAGCTTTCCTCTTTCTTCTCTTTCTCCTCTCTCATAGGAACACAATTAAAGAACTGTTATGTAACTAAGAAAATGCTAATAAAGAAATTTTAAAATGAAATAATAAGAATTTTGTATTGACATTCCTATCGCTGAATTCTCTTCTAAATGAATGTCCTGGCATCCTTTATTGTCCACCAGAATTTTAATGGGCCCATCCCCAATCTCTGTCAGTGGTGTATATTTGCATTCTAGCCCTTGCTGCCTCATGGATTCATTTAGGCACACAAATGCATCAGGATCTTTTAGGTGTTGTCCCTTTATGTATTGTGGTACTATTGTAACTTGTCTGGTGAATGCAGGGATAGTAATATCCTTTCTCACATGCAATTCAACTGCATATGGGGCCATCTGCACGCAATGATACGCTTGTCTTTTGTCCTCAAACTCACGTGCAGCCCCACCTAACCTGGACCAAATCTTTTGATTTGAAAAGTCTAATACCATAAACATTCTGTGCATGATATAATTTCCCAAGTAGAATGTATTTTGTGTCCCGCTTAATATCCACACATTGTGATGGATACTCTTAGGACCAATCTTTAACATGCATCTTCCGACAACCCTTTGCCCTAATTCCGAATCATCCAAACCAAAAATGTGTTGGTTCTTTATTCTGAATTTTGGGATCTCCTCCCTATCAATGATCTGCTGGAGTACTTTCTCATTAATGAAACTTCTTTCATGCTCAGGAGGCCCATTTACATGGATAGGGATCCACGGCTGCTCATCTCCCATGTGTATTTCAGAAAGGGTTTAAATGTGTTTTTCTGCATTTATCCCTGAAGTGACCTTTGGCTTGCATTTCTCTTCCTTTAGATAAAAGCACAATTTGTTTTCATCTATTTCTGTTTGCCATTTTTTCTTGGGGTCTAAATAAATCTCTATAGACTATTTCTCTTTTTCACCCCGCATTTCACCCTGACACATGAGAATGAAGGTGACATTAGGCACACAACCAATCTGAAGATATATTTCCACTGCACTTTCTTACTTAGCCACAGTATGGCATTCTCTTACATTGTGGTTTTGTTTCATGATTTTCTTAGGCCTTAATCGTTTTTGGCTAGTGACCACAAGACCCCATTTACCCCATCAATGAGGGGCGACAACCTCTTCAGGCAATTTGTCCCTAGGAGGAAAGGTATTTCACTGATGGACGTAATCGACTCTTCCTGTCTCATCCCATGCTTCCCTATCTTTATGTCAACCTCAGTGACACCTTTGATATGTACTTCCTCACCATTGAAGTTATGCACAGGGCCTTCGTTTTTGTCTCACCTTTATATAATTGTGTGGGGATCTCCCTTCATTGATAATGTTTACTAGCTCCTTTGTCATTATCATGGCTTGCACATCAGTATCA
This sequence comes from Ambystoma mexicanum, assembly GCF_040938575.1. NCBI lineage: Eukaryota > Metazoa > Chordata > Amphibia > Caudata > Ambystomatidae > Ambystoma > Ambystoma mexicanum. Next base: position 1,421,209,682 of record NC_090935.1, read on the forward strand.
ATCATTGATAGGAGCATAGTGCCTGTCTTCAACTTCCTCTAGCACACACAAAAAAAGAAAAGTGCAAGTTTTTGCTGATTTCAGGACTCACTTTTCTTAGCCCCTTTTCACTCCTTGCTAAACACATGGGCATATGGAATGATATTTTTCCCTCTTTTTTGCCCACTTCATTCTGGATTTCCTTGTCTATTTTCCTGGGTTCAGAACCCATCTGGAGTGTAGCAATTGACTACCCCTTTGACCTAGGACTACCAGTGTTCACACCACAGTTTTTTGACTCAACATTTTCACAAGTGTCATGTGGCAGCCTGTCCTTTTCTGGCGCATGACACTTATCTGTGTTTTGCATGGTGCCTGTCCTTTCTGTCTCTTGGAATATTTGTGGTTAAAAGTACTCCTCAGGTGATTGACCTGCACCCTCCTTTTGAGCTACTGCTTTTTCTGTTGGGAACTCTACCGTATTCTGACTATTAAGGGAGGATATTCCAACAACTAATCCTGCCTCTTCATTAGATGTTTTATTTACACATTGAATGCTCTTTTTAAATCTGTCTCTCTGTTCTTCAGGTTTTTCTTGTTTATTTTCCCCTTTTTGTTCTTCATCGGCACACACTTCCATAGTCTGATTCAACTCTAAATTGAACCATACTCCCTTTTGGTGTGTGTGGGCATTCATTGTCTCACTTTCATACGTTTGTATTCTTATTTTTGACTCAGCAGGCAATTCAAGACTGTTATACAAAGGTGATACATGAGTTTCTGTGTTTTTATCAGTGCAGGGGTTTTTAAATAGTCACTTGTTGTCAGAACACACAAGATCACTCCTATGGTATTCTGCACCTTCACTTGGCTGCTGTTTGTGAACTGCACAGAGTTTTCCTATGTGTTCAGACAACATTTTGACTTGGGCCTCTAGGCATTGAAACCTGTCCATGTTCCTGGATTCTTCTCTTTGCAGCCTGGGCTGGTGCTGGTTAAATTCACTATGATTGGGCCTGTTCTGGTACCTCTCAAGAGATTGATTTCTGTTTGTGTTACCCCTGAACTCATGGGACATAGGAGGTGGAGAATGCAGGGTGACCATCCTTTGACCATGATCGACTGGTGGTGGCGATTGGTTATAATGGAGATGGACATAGTTCATATTTTGTCTTTCATTTGATGGGAATTGTCCCCTATTCTGATTTCCATTCACATACCTTGGTCTTTCTTGGTGGCCATACACCATTGTATTAGGGTCAAATCTGCTCTGGGCCCCTAGTGTCTGATACGGGCCATTGTACTTTTGACTTTGGTTGTTATTCATGCCTCACATATCGGGCCAAACCCCACCCTAGGGCCATGGCCCATGTATCTAGGGCTTATGTAAGACTCTCTATAGTTTGGATCAACTGATTGGAACATAGGAGTTTGGGGTGGTGTCCTCTGTGGCGACATGCCTCCTTGATTATGTGTCACGTTGTTTCTTGCTCGGGCTTGGGTTGATTCAAGTGGCATTTTTGCAGATGTTATCTCCATTACTGTTGGTGTGATTCTTTAGATTTCGATTTTGTCTCTTTACTCTTTTGCCCTTCCTCTCTCTGACCATAAATAGACTCATATAGTTTGGTCCCCTGTTCTGTTATCCATTCTAGTGATTTTTCCCTGTCAAATTCACAAATCAACTGGGATACAATTTCTTTTTGGAGCCCATAAAAATATGCCGAGTTACATTCTACAGAATTAGGATTAAAGACCACATCAAATTGTGAAAAAGCTCTTTTTAAATCTTGGAGGAACTGGCGAGGGGACATATCTGGCTTTGCAGTCATTGTATATGATGCCTTTTTTGCATCTTGTATTGACTGATTAGGGGAAAACTGATGTCTAACCTCTTTCTCAAAATCCACCCAGGACAAATTTTCCTGTTCATTGAGACCCAGAGTGACACTAGCAGCTGCTGAATCAAGTGTTAGGTGGAAGTACTGCCTAAACTGTTCCCTAGGTATTTGAAGGACTTTAAATATGTCGTGGACTGTTTCTAAATGGTCTTCCATCCAACAATCGCCTCCCTTTTTGAATGGTTTGATCAACATTTTCATTGACTTCATGATGTTGATAGGGCTACACGGTGCATTTTGGTATGCATTTTGGGGTGTGTCATTCTGTTGCTCATTTCTGTTCTCTGGTGGACAGGAATAACCGTAACCACCAGCTGGTGACTCATATCCCATCAGTGAGCTAAAATAAGGCCTGGCCACTGGAACAGCTATTGGTACACTGTTCCCTCGGCCAGAACTAGGGTTTATCTCAACTCCATTAAATGTAGTGCCTTGTCATTTTTCCTGAGATTTAAAATTAAATATTTGCTGTTCCAGATACTTGCATTGTCCATGAAGCTGTTCTGCCTCCTGGCAAAGATTATACAATTCTCATCCCTAATTGTATTGATTGCGGCCTGCAGTTGGCTTATTTGCACCTGGCACTGGTCAAAAGCTTTGTCTTTCTTGTCATTCTCTTCTAACACTTTAACAATTTCTTGTTCTATAGTATGGAATTCCTTATCTTTCTCCATGTTATTCTTCTAAGTGTTTGTAATTCTGGAACGGCATCATCCTTGTCTTGTCTTGTCTTGTCTTATTGCATCTAAGACCCCCTTTAAGTGTATCAATTCTTGCTCACTCTCATTAAATTGTTTTCCTTCTGAGTCAACTGAGTATGCATATTGTTATACTTAGACTGCAACTCTGTATTAGACTGCTCTAATTCCGTTTTTAGGGACTTTATTTGGTTAACTGCATCATCCAAGCTGCCCTGCAATTTACTAATTACTTCAGAATCATTGTCTTGCATTTTTAAAGACCGGTGCAAGAGGAACAATAATTTAGCGCATAGTCGTATGAGGCAATCTTTCTATCCATTCCGGTCTAGAGCCCTAAAATGTCTCAGATGGCATACTTGTAAAATGCTCCCTTCCTCAAAAATACCCTGCAATCGTTCCTTATGCATTTCTCTGCATATTCGGTCTTTCCATAGAATTGCATTTTCTGACGACCAAACTCCATAGGAAAAAGGTTTTGCCTCAAGGTAGTTCGCCAGATCAGAAAAATCAGCTTCAACTTGGGACATGGCGACACTGCACACAATGCTGCACTATCACTTCACAGAATTAATTCACTTTTAAATGCACGCGGTGGCTAAATGCCTAACATAATGCCACGCCCAATAACTGCTTTAAAGTTCCCAAATGCCAACTCACGAAATACTTTAGATATATTTTCTGGAGGTGATACACCTAATCTTGTGACATTTTTTTATTGAGGTAAATTGTGGTATATTTTATTGTGGTAACGCATTGGTGGCTTACCTTTATAGTGGCAACACTCCCTTCAGAATATAGACTAACACCTGTTCTAGCAGCCAAGGTACAAGATAACATATCAGAAACCAATAATTATAAACACACACATCATACACTCCTGAACTCACTTACTAAGAAAACCAAAAGCCTAGTTCAGAAGTTCAGATTTTACCACCTGTGGTAAAATGAATTACCACCTATGGTAAAATAGGTCTAGTCCCTGGGTACTCTCAGCCTCTGTGCCAGTGTGCACAGTCATGCAATGACAATCCGACTCAACGTGTTTTAGATTTCTGATTTTATATGCTAATGATGTTCAGAGTTGTTCATATAAAAAACATCATACGTAAAAGCCATGTGTACAAAAGAGGAGATTATATATTACATCACACAGTTCACACTCATCAAAAGGCTCCCCCGGTCTTATCTTACCAATGTCCCAGTACATAAACAAAATTGGCAGGAGAAGCAGCTTGAGAGAAAAGAAAAAAAACACAGCAACAAAGCAATCTTTTTTATGAACTTTCAAGACTGTGTTCGTTTTAAACATTCATTAATATTATACATGAAAGCAGTCTGCTAACCATGACTAGCTACTAATCATGCATGCATGCGGCCAAACCTCACTTAGGACCCCTATTCACCTAGAAATTGGCGAGATTCCTGCACTGCTGTCTGTGGAAAACCCCTCTCTCTCTTGGCTCGCCACCAATAAGGAATGTCACGACCCCAGCAACTCATCAGTACTGCCTCAGCCAGCAAAGCGTCTCAGACTGCCTGTCACAGCCCAGCACTCAGGCAGCCCACAAGAAGGACACAACCTGGATGCCAAAGGATCTCTGCTTCCCAAGTGGTTCCTGCATGCCTGCCTTGCACACCCTCTCCCTGTTCCTTTTAAAACCTCTTGCTGCCGCTCTAAAGGACCTGGCTCTCTTGCTGAACAAGCCCACATCAGCCGACCTGCTCACTATTTTTCCAACGCCTGCTAAACTATAAATGTATCATCTCTCTTCCTTTTGCTTCCTGCGAAAACACAATGGCCTTTTTAGCAGCGCATACTTCATATTTGCAGCCTCTGCTATGCTGCACATTTAATGAAATCACCCAGCTCAGAACTCATTGCAGAAGGGCATTTCAAAATAATTTCCAATTTATTTCATCTGGACCAATTTGCACATGTTAAGGATATGGAATTCAGTTTGTTAAATGGGAGGGTAAGTTAGTATGTTAATGTATATTAGTTATTACATTTGGTGCAAATTCAGTCAAATTGAACATTTTCCTGGAATGAACACATTTTAACACATGCTCACTGCAATGCTGTGTGCATCTCCATCTAGTGCACACACTGGCTGCCATTACCATTGCTTGCTGTGTTTCTGTGCAAAGCCCACACTAACACTACACTACATAAACCCCTATAACTCACAGTCCCCAGTTGTCCTACATGCCAATGATGAAAAATACTCAACACACTATTCACCTCAGTTTTCAATGCTACAGTTATGCAAATAGAGACTCTTGTAACACACACATCACCATAGCAATCTATACATTTAATACAGCCTGAGCGTGCATGCACCATGGATTGAAAATGCACGAGAGTCCTTGAATCTTGACTTTGTTCAAAAGCAAATTAGTTCAAAGCCTCCCTACCTATCCAATTCTCTCTACTTCACCTTTATTCAAAATAGATACCACCTCCCTTACTCAGTAAGCATGTCAGAATTTCAGCAGCATTCTAAAAACTCAATTGCAACAAACTACTAGACGTTCCTGTATGTAAATGGCTTGTTGAAAGGATCATGTATGTTCAACATGTATGTAGGCTAGATTCCATCCAGTGATCTTTCTCTTTAATTACAGTGTAAAAGTGTACCTTTCTCACTTTCGATGGGCAATCTAAAAAGTGGGAAAATGGGTAGCGAATAATTACCCTTTCCCTTTTGTCTTGAGCAACTCAGCATTAATAGCAGTATTCTGTATGATGACGTAACCAGGAAATGGGGTCATTACTTTATTTGTCTAGGTATGCACACAGTGAGATGTTCTATGCTCTTCTGTGCTTGTACATTTCACAGAAAAGGAGTCAAGGGATTTCTCCGTACACACCCTAGGATCTATTTAATCAAATCTATAATCCCAGAGGCCCATATGCTTCTGAAATATTTTCTTATTTCACAGGATGTACAGTCAATTTATATACTCCCGTTCATCAGTACTTACAAATAACGGGGGCCAGGATTGAAGCCAATTCCCTTTATAGTATCACTCCCCTCAGGATTGTTTTCCCTTTAGATCATACTCACATCTAAATTTCTTTTGGCTGTCTCACAGACAGGTTGGCACCCTCTTAAGTACTGGTTCATGTTTCCCCCTCTAGGAACAGATAGGCATCAGTCAGCAAGATGGGATCAGCTTTCCTCCACAGCCTGTCTGCTTTCATTTCCACTGAATGAGGTCTGGTACCTTAACGCCTGGTAGGCCCTACTTACAGCGGTCTGCTAATAATCCACCAATGTGTTCAAAAAGAGAGCAATCTATTCCTTCTCTTTCGTGCTGTCATTATTCTCCTTTCTTTCCTTCTTCCCCATCAGTGAGTGAGTGAGTGAGTGAGTGAGTCTAACAGTGTCCCCACGTGAGTGTGTGTTTGGCCTTTTATAGAACAGAAACCACTCCCTTTTGAGGTGTGTATAATTTCATCAAGTTAATTGGTCAATGTATGTGTTTAGAAAGTGTTCCAAAAGTGAAATAACATTAGACCTACCCCTCAATGGTCATTGGGTATATTAATGAATTACATTTATGGAAGTAACTTCTAAACCCAGTTTCCATCCTTTCTGCTGTGATGTCCTCTTAGAGCTTTCTGGATTAAACAATAGTAACTTTCTGAAACAACATATCCCTTATATGTAATCATGTTACAAATAGATTCAACAGATTTAACTCACTTGCACAGAATAAATGATGCAATTTTTATCTTGGTAGACCAAATGGTTAATGACTTACATATTTTGGCTTATAACTTACTTGTATTTTTCTGCACAAATAATTTTTCCATGGCAACGTAACAGGCTCACCAATCTGGACTCTAAGACATATGAATCACTGGTGTGCGCTGTTTCTGTGCAATGAAATGCAAATGCACCTAATTTACAAAATTAAAAATCACATTAGAAAAATCTTGCATGGTTCATTTAATAGATATTTTTCCAGCTGAACATTATTTTTAAAAATGAACTTGCTACAACATTCCATCTGGAAGATATCACCAGAAATATGAATACAATATTATTTCCGCAATGCATTTTTTCCTTTACAAAATATTACATGGCATCTGCAGTTGGGTCTGTCAATAACAGAGCATCTGGTATATTTGCTGTTAGTCTAGAGATAGAGGTATTTATGACCTCATAGACCTGGCTCTGATAAAATCTTTTGAAGTTTTATGTTCCTGGTGGTTTATGACATCAGTGCTGCCCCCTCTGGAGTAGTTTCCAGGGCCTAGCAGATCTTAGATAAGAAATTATTTTCCCCCAGATATCCTATTACTTCTTTCAGGAGCGACCTGGGCGATTGAAATATCAGATTTGATAAGACAGACCAACTGGTCGAAGCCCAACATACAAATAGATACAGGCCATAAATAAGAAACTTGGAATTTATAGCAAGTTCTACCTTCCTATGACTTTGTTGGTCAAGTAAATTCCATTTCCTTGGAAGGCAAGGCATCTAAGTTCCCATTTTGCTGCTGGGGGGTTGTGAGCTTAGATCCCATGCGGTCTCTAGGCCCAAAGCTGGTGTTTGATTTAGAAATGTAGCATTTAGAAGTCTTTTCATTCTTGATGTGGCAATACAAAACAAAACAGAACATGATCAGAGTTCTGTCTAAAACACATCTTTAATGTCTGTGCATGCTTCAGGATACAGAGTATTGACCCTGTAAAAGAATAAACACATCAAGGCCCAACTTAGTTTTTCTTACTGTCACTTTCACTTCAGTGATTTTCCCCTCAGATTGAACACTTCTGCATGTTAGTAAAAGTTGCAGAATGCTTTCTCGTACTTGAAAATATTTATCTAGCGCCTTGTCAGTGAAAGTTTTATTTTAGAGGAGCTGCAACTGCTGTGTGCAGGTCACAGGTCGCAGCTCACATGTTGGCTTTGAAGCTAACATTTTTCTGTCTGTATGCACTTTTCTTCAGTGCAGATTTCCCTACAATTTATTTAATTAATTAATTAATCTTTTATAATGCACTTAATACCCTAGACCCGTCTCTAAGCATGGGACTGGGATTCAAACCTGTGTTGCTCTGAATTGTCTTGCTTCCAAGGCAAATGCGTTGCTGCTGAGCTTTCCTCCCGGCTCATCTCCACCCGATCTCCACCTGAACCAGATTTCCCACCCACCTTGTGGTCCATTTCCCCTCCATTTCTTTCTTCGCCCATCTCCTATTCCCTGGATCCTGATACCTGGTCAAGTAAAGATTAAGGGTGGGGGTGGGTTAAAGTATAAGAAAATGTCAAGTAAGAGGCTGTTAAGTTTTTGGTCATCTAGTGCTCTGTAATATCCTTTGCTTCTGCACCCAAGCACATGCATACTCCCCTTCCTGCGCGTTTGGCTCGTCCACTCTGAACATTGTTACATATAGAGCAAAGCATTATGTGGCAAGTCTGCCAGCTGCGCACCTGTGATGGGTGCAACACCATTGGGCTAATTGGGCTCCCTCCGACCCCTTCTGAAATTGTGCGCCATTCACATGGGACCTGCTAACCATCGGAGCCGTCATGAGCAGGACAAAAAACAGACAAGTCCAGGTCTGTGTAACTTTCTGTTTGTTCTCAGCAGTGCTGTTCTTAGCCATGAATTGTTAGGCAACAGGCACTGCAATGGAGCATTGCCAATTGAAGGACACCCCTTACAGCTCCAACAAACTAGCAATTCTGTGTCTACTTCGAAGACAAAGGGCCTGATTTACAAAACGCGTTTTTTCAATGGGAATAAAAGGCATTGTAAATCAGGCCCAATGTGTGTAAAACAGAAAAGCTATCCTTTAAAGATTAGTTTATACCCATGATGTTCACTAGTTTGACATGCAGAAAAGGGTTCCCTTTAATGTGGATATCAAATCTTCTTAACATCAAGTATTACAGCTAGCTGGAAGTTTATGATATATGTCACTTTACCTTTTTATGCAATTTCTTCTAGAGTGGGAGCATGTTTATTATGGCTAAGCATAAAAACCATGTATAAAATGTATGTGCAAATGTTTGACGCAAGAACTTTTTGCAATGCCATATTTTCAGTTATTTGTATGGTATGGCGGAGAGGGAACACAAAACTAACTTGCCTTTTCCGCAACCTCCATCCTCTCAATCATAAACAGGCACAGCGCAAATGCTTTTTACACCATCTAAAAACAGGCGGACTCCAATGGAATCGTTTGCAAAAACCGCCTGCCATGCTTAAATGCCCAGTGGTATTTACTCAAATTCCATTACAAAATGAACATACTAAGGTGCAGAGGTTATTACGCCTGCATTTACACCTTTGTTTTGCACTTCATAGTGCAAATGACTAAACTTAGTAACAGCGAATGTGACAGGTCCCCTTCATGCAATTTACATTTTTAAGTAAAATGACCCCCTGTATTTTTTAAAGTGCTCAAAACAAACGGCTGTGCATTCCTTTGGGAAAACGGGAATGGGGCACCATATAAGTAAATTTGGCCCTCCCACACAACGTTTTGAAGGTATGCCTACCCAATACTATGTGATACAATAGTGTCCCCGCCCCATACCCCCATCCCTTGCACGTTACGGTTGTTGCGCCTCTGCTCTTTAGGGTTAGCTGCCCCCTGCTCTTTAGTATGAGATTTGCAATTAATAAAAGGTCCAAATTGCAATCTACAGTGTCTTCTTTACTTTGGGTATCTAATAGCATCCGACTTGATAGTGATTCATGCAAGAAATCATCTTGAGTAAGGGAAGTTGGACTCTGCTGTTTTCATTGGTCACAGTACTCACCCAGGAGGAGGTGGAGCCCCCAGTATTTTTTTTTTTTTTTTTGGCCAGCTGCACCCTATTTAAGTGAAAAGCTCCACCCCTCCACGACGCCAGCACGGGAAGCCTTTCAGCGGCTGCCCCTTGCTGGTCTGGTCGCTGTGCCCTATTCAAAGGAAAAACTCCCTGCTCCCATCCTGGAGCAGAGGCCTATTCAAACGAAAAGTGCCCAGCTCCCGTGCTGCAGCGCCCTGCCTCAACATGAAAGCAGGGCACTTTTCACTTTAAAAGTGTGCCCCCGACACGCCAGCTTGGGGAAGCCGTTCAAAGGCTGCCCCATGCTAGTGTGGAAGTGGCACCCTATTCAAATGAAAAGAACAACTGTGCTCCTGTGCTGGAGCGACAGTGTAAGCACGACAGCAGGTCGCTTTTCATTTAAATAGGGCGTCTCCACCGCCGTACCAAACCCTGAATCCTCTGGGTACCACCTCCTTTGGGGAAATCTAACAGGGGCTATTAAAAAGGGTCGGACAGGCAGACTTTAAACAGATACAAATTCAGGGAAATCAGACTATGGCCAGCCGAAACGTGTGCAAAATACCCTCTCCCAATGGCTGGGACAAAAGGCCCTACCAGAGGTATTGGACATTTTAGCCTTGGAACAGTTCATCAATGCCTTGCCCCCCTCATTGCAAAGCAGGGTTACAACATACAAAGCCTACTTTCAATATGGCCATAGAAATAGCTCAGGCCCATGGTGAGGCCGCAAAACAACTAAGGGGTCTACATAAATCCGAAGGGACCCGTAAAGAAATAAAATACAGTCCCATAAAAGTCCCCCACTGAAAAACCTCCTAGAGAGATAAAACCTTTGCTTAAAGAATGGGGGAAAAGGGAAGAAAAAAGCCTACTGAAGGGCAATGGTCCGCCGAAAATTGAAACAGAAAAACGTACGTTACTGGACCCCCCCTTAAAAATCTGTTTTTCATTTGAGGAGAAGGGTAGGGTATCCCGTGGTTTTTCCAACAGTAATTACATCAAAGTAATTCACTTAGAAGTAATTACTTTGAAAACACTTCAAATTATATAGGGGGTTGTGGGTTAAGTGGTTAAAAGGCGTGGGGAGAGACCTGGGGTAGGGGTACGAGTGTAGGGGAAGGAGGGGCTTGGGGGGACCCCCAAATAAAAAAAAATCAAAGTGATTTTTTTGAAGTAATTACTTTGAAGTACATTACTTCAAAGTAATTACTGTCAGAAAAATGACATGGAACCGAGGAGAAGGGGCATGTGGCTGGCATTACCCAAGGAATCGTCAATAGGAGCCTATGAAGGTCGGGGGATGTCTGCGGACCACTGAGAGGAGGAAGATGTACAATCTGAGGAAGATTTAGAGGGGTAGACAGATTTTTTTGCGCTTCTAATCCTTTCGAGTCTCAGAAGGAAAAAGGGTAAATGAGGTTCAGGCTTTAGCCCTTGTAGACTCTGGGAGTAAGCAAACAGCTGTTAGGACATATCTGTTTATACCCAGATTACCTTCTTCCGGGAGGCTCATAAAAATAACATGCATTCATGGGGACAAAGAAGGTTATCATAGAACCCCAATCACCCTCACTACTAGAGGGGAGAACATTATAATGAACTCCTGCATTGTTCCAGAGCTCCCAGAAGAGGTTATATATAATTGGCACAGCTTTTCCTAACTTTGATCAGCTAATAAGAGAACCCAATAAATCCTCCATAATCTATACGCCCTTTAACACCTGGGAAGAAAGTGGGTTTCATGTAGAAAAACAGGCATTGGGCTTGAATCAAATTACTAGGGATTCCAGTAAGAAAATGTGTTTTTCTGAGACACATACTTCAGTCCAAAAAGGGTAAGCCAGTTCCTTATGGTGGAAGAGTATGTGACCAATCATGGGATCTTGTCACTTCTCCCCATGGGGGAGCTCTTCCCTGCGAAGTTACGGAGGTGACGCCACAACCCGATATTCCCCCTAGGGCTGGTAGAAAGCAGGAGGACATCACAGGGAGAGATTTCCCTCATGGGGATGGTGACTCCCATTCTATGGTGGAACTCCCTAACCCTCTTATCTTTAAGTCCCTAACATTCGTAGGATCTATAAGAAAATCCTCTGGCAGTACCACTGTATGCTATTGTGACACTCCTCCTTTTCTTCCTATAAAACCTAGTTCACTGTTTTATGGAAATACTGTGAAGAAAAAGATTACAGGAGTTATACAGACTACTCGTTCGTGTGATATTCATCAAAGTACCGAGAAGAGGTAGCCCCAAGAAGGCCTAAAGAGTGCATCATCGATAAAGACAAGAGACTTTGACATTGCACTGGGGAGGGCCCAGCTACCGACCATAAAAACAAACAAAGGACTGACCGAAAGGGAACGAGGGAAACCAAAGAGAAGAAAACAAACAGACGCACCAGCCCGGGAAGTTCAAACCCATCAACTAAGTTGCTGAATGGAGAAGCAAAGTCTCGGTCGAGAGGACGTGGATGCAAGGTCGGGGGAAGCCCCAGGAGCTAGAAGGAGCCCCGACCAGTGTAGAAGTGAGTGATAATCCGGTTGACTGTAGCGTGACCTCAGCGAGGTGGACCGGTAGGTCTCTTAACTACGCCGATACCCGCAAACCTGAGCCCATGCAGAACCAAAGCGGGGTAGAAAGAAGCGAGGAAAGAGTAGCGATGAACGGCGAATGCAGAAGAGTAGCCCCAACATTCCAGGAAGAACCAGCAATGTGGTCTCAGGAAGAAAGAGGTAACGGGAACCACGATAGACCTGGTAGGAGCTTGGGGGAGAATAACTAATGCATCAGGAGGGCTGATCCAAGCATCAAGTGGGATCTCCCTCATTTTAGTAGTTGTTGTAAAGCTGATTAAATCATCAGGAGGTATCCCCCTCATCTCAATAATTGTTGTAAAGCTGATCAAAGCATCAGGGGGGATCTCCCTCATCTCAATGATTGTTTTAAAGCTGATCAAAGCTTTGGGATTGATCTCCCTCGCCTCAGTAATTGTTATAAAGCTGATCAAAGCATCGGGAGTGATCTCCCTTGTCTCAGTAATTCTTGCAAAGTGGATTAAAGCATCAGGAAGGATCTCCTCATCTCAGTAATTGTTGTACAGCTGTTCAAGGCATTAAGAGTGATCTCCATCATCTCAGTAATTGTTATAAAGCTAATCAAAGGCTCAGGTTTTATCTCCCTTGTCTCAATAATTGGTGTAAAACTGAACAAAGCATCTGGAGTAATCTTCCTCATCTCAGAAATACCAGCACATCTAATCAAGACATCAGGATTGATCTCAAGAATTGTGGTAAAACCAAACAAAGTGAGGAAAGTTTTGGGGGGTCCCCCTCATCTCAGAACTAGTCACAAGAGGAACCAAGTGGAATTAAAACATGGGATTCGTCCCCCTCCTTGCAGTACTTATTATAAGAAGAAGCAAAGTGGAACATTATTATACAGACTATCAAAGTCTGATACCGACATCCCTCTATTGCTAGCTCCACTGATCAAACCTAAAAGCAAATGTGTCACCCTAAGAGACATGAATCTCGGTTTCAACGACCGACAAGACCTTAAAGCAGAAGCCTTACACTCTGCATGGAAAGATATGAATTTTACTCTTTTGGTGAACGATCCCACCCATATCAAAGGTAGAGCCCTCGATTGGATCCTATCCCTCAACGTTAACACAACCATAGACTCAATCACCCCTTTAGACTGGACTGATCACCACAACTTCAAGTTCACACTCACTTCTGAAGAACCAACTCCCTGCTTAACCAACACAACCAACACCTACGAAATGAGAAATCTGCACAAGCTCTCGCCTGATAACCTTGTCCCACTACTTAGCAAATCACTAGACACCATATCAGTCACCAGTGACAACCCATGTACACTTGCTGACTCCTACCATAAATGTCTCACTTCATACATTAACGCCTAGCCCCCCTTATCACTAAAGCAAAACGCTCAGACAAACAAACCTGCTTCTGGTTCAACGATGACCTAGTCAAACTAAGGAGAGTCAAAACTGCGTTAGAGCACACTCACAGAAGACATCCCTCCTCTGAATCGCTGTCAGCCTACCAGACAGTCTATAAAACTTACAAAACTGCTATCATTAATCATAAAGCCAATACCTACAACACGAGGATTATCAACACTGCTTCAGATTCCAAAGAACTGTTTGCTATCCTACGAGAACTGGAAAATCCCACCCCAACCACAGAAATCACCAACTCCAGCAAAGAATGGTGCACTACCATTCAAGACGCCCTTGCTGCTAAGATCACCCTCCTGCAAAATAAAATCCCCCTAAAAAAGCAAGCACTAGCTGATAAATCAACTCTTAGCGACTCTCGCAAACCCCCAACAAGAACAATGACCCCTTATTCCACTTTACCCCAGTCACGCAAGAATTAGTGCTTGACACTATCACCAAACTCAAGGCCTCAAATTGCAAAGGTGACACTGCCCCAGAGCAAGTAGTTGAGGCATGCGCTAATACTCTTGCCCCCATCATAACCAACTTCGTCAATGCGTCCTTCAACACCAACCGGGTCCCAACCAGCATTAAAGAAGCCTGGGTCACCCCACTGCTAAAAAATCCCACCCTAGACCCCACCGTGCCCACAAACTACTGACCAATAACGACTGTCCTGCTTCTTCTAAAAATCTTAGACAAAATAGCCGATACTCAGGTCCAAGCCCACCTAGAACATAATCAACTCCTGGGAAAACGCCAATCTGGCTTCAGGCCTAACCCCAGCACGGAAACGGCCCTCCTGGACCTAAAAATCCAGATGGACTCCATCAGGGACACAGGTAAACTCTGCATCCTTCTGCTACTGGACCTCTCAGCAGCGTTCGACCTGGTGGATCATGATAAACTCTGTTCCACTTTAGCCGAAGACTTCAACTTTTCCAAGGGCGTCACCTCATGGGTAAAATCATTCCTAGACGAACGAACCTCCAGGGTCTCTATAGGGAAAGAAGCAGCAGATCCCATTCCAGTTCCCATTGGTGTACTACAAGGATCTTGCCTATCACCCACACTGTATAATGCTTACACTAAACTCCTCTTTTCAGCTCTTGACAATATGGGTGTCATCTACACAAACGTTGCAGATGACACCCAGATCCTCATTCCTCTCACCGGGAACTACACCCAAGACACACTGAGCATCAACAATATCAATGCCATAATACAAAACTGGATGGCACTCAACAGTCTCTGCCTTGACGATGAGAAGACAGAGATTCTCATCGTCGGCTCCCCCACCAAAATAAGTGCGCTACACCAGGATCACGCATGATACCTGTTCTCAAGCAAGTCAAAACACTAGGAGTTTACATTGACGCCAACCTCACCGTGACAAAACACATAAATTCACTTTCTTCTACCACTGCTTACACCGCCAAACTAATAGCACTAAGCCGGCAATCCCTGACACCCTCTAACTGCATCACCCTTACCAGGGCTCTGATATTATCCAAGCTTGATTATTGTAATGTCCTACTACCTGAAACCTCTAATTCCAACCTTAACAAACTCCAACTCATACAAAACAAAGTATTACGAGCTGCCCTAGGCATAAAAAAAATCGACCACAAAACCTTATGCATCACATTCAAATGCCATCACGAAAAAGCATGCATCTAGCTGAACAAGGCCATTGTGAGAAAAGAACATGCCCGAGTGCTCAGATCTTATAACCAATTGTTAACGACAACACCCCATTATAGCAAATCCAGAGTCCCCAAACATTGGAACTCCCTCCCGATCAGCATCAAAAAAGAAGACTCACTCACAGCCTTTAGAAAACTGCTAAAAATGTGGCTATTCAACCAATATCAATAATACTCACATCCTATTAACTGCAAATACTGTCAAACACTGCCTCATATATTCATGCCACAAATGTATATATTGTACGAATTAACTTAGCAACGCTGTATAAATGTAAACCACTGTATATCGTTCACGATTGTCTTTAACAGATATTACTGTATTTAACTTTATTCTAAGCTGTCTGTAACCTCGCTGTGATACCTCCGGGTCTTGGCGTGTAACAAATGTAATAAATACAAATAAATAAAAGTCTCTGGAGTGATCTCCCTCATCTCAGTGATTCTGGCAAAGATAGCCAAAGACTTGTGAGTAATCTCCCTCACCCCAATCTTCATTGTAACAGTAAGCAAAGTGTAGTAAGCCTTGGGAACAATTTTCCACATTGTAGAATTTCGTACAAAATTGATCCAAATGTGGTGCAACCATGAAAAGTAGAAGTTTGGGGAACAGTTACTCTGGAAAAAGAGAAGTACAAAGTCTAATAAAGGACTGTTAAGAAAAATTCTAATCAAAAGACAAGTGATCCAAGAGAAGGGAGTAATTCTTCTGGTTTTCCAAGATAGTTTTGTTGATTCAGCCAAATACAGTTTTGTTGATTCAGGCATTAGGGCAACAGTTTCCAAGGATATTGTCAAATCGCTTAACTATTGGATCAGGAGGAGGGAGTTATCCTCCTGGTAGTCTACATCCTTGTGGAACATAAACTCTTAGTTACGTTCTACATCTTTGTGGAACATGAACTCTTAGTTAAGACTTCTTAAACACAAGCACCCAGGTGAATACTGGAGAACCAGGAGAAGGGAGTCATTCTCCTGGTATACTTTACGTTGTTTGTTTATAGTTAGGGCTAGAGTTAGGTAGTTTTGGACGGAGGACAGGACTTTCATTTGGACAACCACCCTGATGATGAGCACCTGAGTCTTCCTTATTTAGTTAGGGAATACCCTTCAGAATAGGCAGTGTTAAGCCTTTTTGCTTATTATGTGTTGAAGAAGTGTTTACACTATGCCACTCCTTTGTCCAACTCCTTCCTCCAGCATGTCACATTCCCCCAAGCTGGCGTGGCAGCAACGCCCTTAGCAACTGAAACGCTGCTCAGCTGTGCTGGATAACAACAGCGCCCTACTTAAGTGAAAAGCTCCTCCCATCAGGCAGGAGCTTTTCACTTAAGTTGGATGCTGCTGCAGAGCATTTCACTTAAGTTGGGTGCCACTGCTGCTGCCCAGCACGGTGGAGCATTTTATTTTACATGGGGCACCACGGCCGCTTGCCCGCCAGCTCAAAGGAGCTTTTAAAGACTCCTCCATGCTAGCATGGTGGAGGCTATGACACCCTATGTAAATTATATTAATTTGGCATCCTGGGTGACTGCCCAGGCCGGCCCAGGCTGGCCCAGCGCAAGTCAGCAGGCCCAATCACTAGCAATAGAAACCATGCCACAAGCTTTGAAATCGGCCTACATCAAGCCACTCCTCAAAGATATCTCAGGAAACATGGAAGACCTAACCAACTACAGACCAATTTCAAATATCCCATACCCGGCGAAACTACTAGAAAGCAACATCTATTACCAAATCTTGGAATATGTAGAAACACATGGTTGTTAGATCAGGCACAAGTAGGCTTCAGACCCATGAGAGGAACAGAATGTGCACTACTATTCATATCAGATGATCTAAAGACCAACGCAGACTCCAATGTCAACTCAGCACTAACACTTCTCAATCTCTCAGCAACCTTCGACACAGTCAACCACGAGACAGTCATCAAAAGACTAGAAGATATTGGGATCGGCAGCAAAGATCTCCTCTGGCTGAAATCCTTCTTATCAGACAGAACAGAAACAACCTGGATATCGCCATTCAATTCAGCACCTCAGCAAACAATGTGCAGAGTCCCAAAGGGCTCATCGATGTCCATGTTACTCTTCAACATCTACATGACCCCCCTAATTAACCTCATCAAAAATCATGGCCTCATCTGCTTCAACTACGCAGATGATACTCAAATCATCTATAAAATCAACACCAGCAAAGAACAAACCCATATACTCACAGACTGCCACGCTGAGCTAAACAAGTGGATGATCACCAACAGCCTTAAACTTAACCCAGACAAAACCGAAATCATGATCGCACACAACAACCTGTTGATTAATCATCACATGGCCCACCGAACTGGGAAACCCCCCATAACCATCCAAAGTGGTAAAAAATCTTGGAATCCTAATGGATAACGAACTAACACTAGAACCACAAGTCAACGCTTTAGTTAAGAAATGCTTCTTCCACCTACACACGATCAAGAAAATACTTCCCTTCTTCTCCTTAACATACAGAACACTCACCGGCATCTCTCACGTCATGTCTAGAATAGACTACGCCAACATCATCTATCTCGAAATGCCAGAATACCTCCTGAGGAAGCTACAACGAATACAGAACTGTTGGGATGAATGTCCAACGTCCCACACGTGAGAGAAAATATAAACTAAGAAAACCCATAAAAGATGAGTCTGAAACCACACCGAAGGCCAGGAGCCCAGAAAAATGACATACCAGCACTCCCAAAATCTTCCTTCGATGTGAGATAGAAGCCAGCAAGACTCACACACATACATTTAGAATTTAGTTCATGTAGGATGATGGCAACGATAACTAACGTGTAGGCTTAACCAGACATGCACACACAAGTAAACAAGACAAAGACACAAGGAGTGCTTTAAGTAGTTGTGATGAGGAAGATCAGCTACTTCAGAGCCAATTAAATAATGAAATACCTGGGATGTAATAGCGGAGTGATGTCATAGAGGGACTTGAAGGGAGGGCCTTCTCTTCAAGGACATGGGAGTGGACCAATGAGAGTTGGAGAGAAATGGAGAGAAGTTGACCGAGGTACTTTTCTTTAATACTGGACTTTTGTTTTATGTTTGATTTTGTTTTTAGACTGATGAGAAGAGAGAAGAAGAAAGGATTCCCTCTGAAGAGGAAGCCGCCTATGAGTGGGCATACTAGTATTGATTGTCAAGAGTTAAACAGAGTTACGCTCCTGTTCAGCATCACGTGAAGTTTGTTATTGCTGTTCAAGTCGAGATGAGAGGCTGAGATAAGGAGGCCAATGTGGAATGACAGGACGCCGTTCAACCGCTTGATGAGGGAAGCTGACAGAGAGCTGATGTGAAGGCAACCGGAACCTGAGAGGTCTGTCGAAGCTCTGGGAACAGCCCGATTACGCTGAAGGAACCGACGTATAGAAGGCTGACAGAGCTGAACAGCTGGTAGCGATACGAAGATCGAGTTTCAAAGTGAAGCCTGTCCGAAGAATGAAGAGGTATGTCTAAGCCCTAAGACCGGCCCCCTCATTCAGCTGAAGAAATCGGCACCGGGGCTCAGGCAGAGCGGAGAGATCAGCTGTGAGGAGCAGCGAAGCTGAATCGGCCCCCACCGTTGCGGAGGCGGGGCTCAGGCAGAGCGGAGAGATCAGCTGTAAGGAGCTGCAGAGCTGAATCTGCCCCCACCGTTGCAGGGGGGTGGGGTTTTTCAAGACACCGTACAGGAAGGATGAGAGAATAGAGTTGCTCCAGGCTCGGAGCGAAGAGGGAGAAGAATTATCACGAACAGTGTGTGTTTCGAGTATAAAGAGGAGAGGCCATCAGAGACTGTTGTTGGGCCTTGAAGAGTTGTGCGGGTGTGTAAGAAGGTTTACTTTATTTAAACAAACTTTTCGCTGGAAAAAGGGTGAGAGAAGAAGGGAATTTGAGAAGGGTGTGGGATAAACAACCAAAGAACAGTACGAATACCTCCACAAGGCTCCTTGAGCCGAAAAGGGACGAATAATAAAGGAACTATACAGCAAAACCGTCTTTAACCCCTTATATGTCAATTCTCCAGCCATACCAGAGACTGTAAGGGAGAATACTATAAAAAGGAGAGAAAAATCCCAAAAGACATATACCCTATATCCTTCCACCTTGTGCCTAGTCTAATCCAGAGTACTGGAGAAACTGGTGAACAAGCTGTGGAGTCAAGAAGAACAAAAAGAGAGAAACTGTTAAGAAGTTGGTTATAAGTTATGTCTCAGAGCTAAATAAAGACATTTCAAACTATCCTGAGTACTGGCTGTTCTATATCCATCTGTTCTATCACAGTAGTCATATAAGCATTCACTAGAAACACTAGAAGATAGCAAATATAAGACACAAAGTGCATATATTCAACATCCTTTAGGTGTGCAACACATAAAGTAGGCCTCTGAATAAAGGTAGATCCATAGGCCATTTAGATTCACTAAGCCTCAGAATTCCACATAGTAAAATGCATCCAGTTCCAGCTCACATTAGGGAGACACACAGATAAGGCCAGCAGCCCCTGACAGGGTGTAAAGTCGCCCTGAAATTGGTCAGAGCAGAGAGGCGAAGTTCATTGCCAAGCTCTGGAGGAGGAGCAACAGAGCAAGGAGGGAAGGAGCGGCATCGCAAGGGAGGAAGGGGCAGCAGGGCAAGGGCAAGGAGTGGCAGTACAAAGGGGGAAGGAGCAACAGCACAAGGGGGAAAGATCGAAAGCACAATGTTGGGAAGGAGGTACAGCACAAGGGGGTAGGCGCGACAGGGCACGGGGAAGGAGCGATAGATGGCGAAGGAGTGACAGTGCTTAGGAAGGAGTGACTGTGTAAGGTGGAAGGGGCAACAGCGCAAAAGAGAAGGAACAGCAGCGCAGGGCAGAAGAGGGATAAGCACTGGGGGGAGGTAGAGAACAAGTGAGGGAGGAGCAACAGCACAAGTAATGGTGGAGGGATAGCGCAAGCAGGATGAGGGACAGCACAAGAGGGAGGAGCGACAGCAAAAGGAGGAGGAGGAAAACCACAAGGGGGAGGAGCGACAGCACAAGGGGGAAAGAAGCAAAAGCACAAATGGGGAGTACATCTGTTGGTTGTATGTAGAATTGCAGACTTTGGACGTAGCTGGTATATATAGTTGTTTTGATCTCAATGGGCCTCATTTTCGAGCATAGCATGAGCAAAATATGTAAATGCCTTGTGTAAAGGCTTTTGCGTATTTTGCTTACTCTAGCCCCCTTTTTTTATCCTTTGTATGGCAGAAGGGCGGGTTAGCACGCAACTTGCGTTTTCATCACCTTCCTTCCTCTCCGCCATATAAATGCTGCAGCATTTGCGCCAGCATGCATTTTCATGCTGGTGCAAATGCTGGAGCTCCCTATGGGGTGTGCCAAGTTTATGCACCAGCCTAAAGCAGCCAGACAACATAGGGATCCATTGTAAACGCTGCCTGCCATTGGCAGGCACAATTTATAATTACATTTAAACTCTCCCTGTCATGCTTGCATGGGAGGCAGCATAAATGTCATTGTAAACGCTGCCTGTCATGCTCCCACATCAGGCAGCAGTTAATTGTAATTGTAAATGCTGTCTGTCGGGGGCAACGTGTGTCTGCCGCCGTTTGCCGTGCACATTTTCTTTCTGCCGTGCAAATGACCAAACGTTGGCGCTGGAGATCCACCTACCTGTATGTCTACGTGTAATGGCTCCCTGCCGCCAATTCACGGGGATCTTCAAAATGAGCCTGAATGTGATTTCTCACAAAACACCAGTATGTTGACAGTGGTACTGCACCTCTCTAATTAACTACATGTAGATGCCCCCCAACTTATTTTATAGTAGGTGTGTAGTACCTCTGACAACATACAGAGGTCCTCGTAAGAAATCACATTAAGACTGGAGCGGTGCAGTACCAATGACAATTTACAGATGTCCTCATAAGGCACAACACTGAGATTGGAGACGTGTAGTACCAGTAACAACATACAGAGGTCCTCATAAGAAATCACAATCAATGTTGTTCACCCCAAGCCAAGGACAGCAAGAATGGTGGATGACTGGCATTAAAGTCCCTGCAACCCTCCCCACTCTGTCAGCGATGTCCTTTCTCCTCCAAGAAAGTCTACAATTCACATATCTATCTTTTTACTTGAAAATTCAGTCTCCGTAGAGACTGTCAAAAATTACCAAAACGACTATATTTCAAGTCATCGTGGCGGGGTATTGGGTAAAGTTTTCAATAAGCAATAATCGCGCCTCGGTTAAACCTCATTGGCTACGATACTGCCACTGCGCAAAGCTATAGCATAACCAGCGACTCAAGTACAGCATCAGAATGGACTCTCATCTAAGTGACAGTGCGTACATTGGTGGTTATCTCGAGTTTTATCAACATCAACTTCATCTCTAAAAGTCGCACATGTGCCTCAAAAACAATGTTTCGCTCTTTTCAATCATTTTTCTCGCACAGTAGTTATAGAATATGGCGCAGAGAACTCTGGGACCCACCATGCTAAATTCGCAAACTGGCTAAATCAGACTTTTGATCCGTCCAGTCTTTGTGCAAATTCACATTTCGGTATGGCAATTGAAGAAGGACTACACACTACAAAGAGAGCTGGATTTGAATCCGAAATGTCCTCATTGTATCATCCTGGACACATCAGCCTTTTCTCTGGCGCCTCAGCTCCCATCCCTGACACCATTTCATGGGGGAAAAAAACTATTTTCCGGTAGCAGTCGGAGGGCAAAACCTCTTTATTTTGATGGAAAAGAGAACATGATACGTGGAACTGCTTCCCTTAGCAAGTGATTTAAATCATACATTTTGAGTAATGGGAATTTTAGGGAGTAAAAAAAATGTAGTCCTTATTCCCGACTGGCCTATTTTTTTAGGCAAGAAAATCGTATTTCCATTTTAAAAAAATGTACATTTTTTAAATCCTACAAACCTTTGTAGATAGCAATTCCCATAAATTAAAAGAAGCTTTTTTATAATTTTGTCGGCTTCATGTCAGACTATATTAGCAGAGGTCTTAGATTTTGTAGACGGTGCTGCTCAGGCCACCAGACAAGCAGTGCAGGTGGCTTAAGGAGCCAGGCAGATGCATATGTTACAGAAAAGTTACCTGTGGAACAGTCTAATCGTTACTGACAGGAGAGTTTATGAAAATGTACTTTGGGATACCTGAATTAAATAAAAGTCCAACAAATAGGGCAAAATCACTAAAAAATCTGTGTTGGGCTCTCGGGAATTACAGATTATACATGGAGGTTGCTGAAAAGAATAGTTAGTTTTTAGCCTTCCCTAAAGGAATGTCAAAGCAAAGGTCATAGCAATAAAGGTATTTTTTGTTTTCAATCAACAATTGACAAATAGTGCTAAATCCACATGTAAACCGCCATCTGTTAACTGTGTGTGGTACTTCATCTTGGTACATCCAGTGCTCGTGCCGGCCCAAGGGTGACCACTAGTAACAGTTGGTGGTACTGCACCCTGGGATATGTGGTGCGGCAGGGGATGGTGATAGGAAGGATATGATTTTGGACATCAGGAGGAAGATTGATCGGTGTGTGCGTGGGGGAATGGATTTGGAGTTGGCGTGGGTCCCCAGTCAAAGTGGCATTTTGGGTAATGAGTTGGTGGATCTGGCGGCGGGTGAAGGTATGAGGAGGGGAACGGTTGATGTGAGGTCGCCTTTGAGTGTGGATGAGGTGAAAGCTGTGGTGGTGAGACGGGTTATGGATGAGTGGCTGGAGAGGTGGGTGAGTGGGGTGAAGGGCAGGTGGATGTTTGGTGTTGTCCGTGGGAAAGTGTCGATGAAGGTGGACGCAGGAAGTCTGGAATGGAGGAGGGGGGAGGAGGTGATGCTGAATCAGTTGAGGATAGGGCATGTGGGGCTGAATGACTGTCTGCATCGAGTGGGGAAGCATGAGTCAAGGGAATGTGCAGTGTGTGGGGTGCCTGAGACTGTGGGACATTTTTTTCTTAGGTGTGAGAGACATGTTGTGGAGAGAGAATTGATGAGGGTTCGGTTGTCTGCGCTGGGTGTGGCTGAGATGAGTGGGAAGGCTTTGGTGGGAGGTGACGGGGTGAGAGGCAGGAGGAGGAGCAGTGTGTTGTTGGATTTTGTGAGACAGACGGGGCGGTTGGAGGAGTTGTGAGTTTATGTGGGCTATGTGTTGATTGGTGGGTTGGTGCACATCATCCTATTGGATGGGGAAGCGCCTGCGTGGGTCCGCCCACGCATTCAGTAATTAAGAAGAAGAAGATTAGCTCCAGCAGCACACCTCCCCTCCCCCCTCACACTCTCGTCGCGATGCCCATTGCCAGAAAACGTGCATTTACGCTTCTGCAAACAAATGTGCAATGCAAGGACCAGCTTAACACCAAATAATACTTTTCAGACTAAATGGACACAATCATTGGCAAAGCCAATAGTTCTGGTGTTCACTGCTGTTGTTTGCATTTTGCATTTATAGGCACCACAGTGCAAGGAGGAGCGAGCAAAGTTTTAAAGGAGGATTTGATAAGGGGTGTGCAAGAGAATGAGAAGGAAGGAGAACAGAGCAAGGGAGGAAAGGATTGAGAGAGGGTGCCATTGATGATGAGCAAGAGGACATATGAGCGACAAAGGTTGAGAGAGGGTAAGAAATAAAGCGAGAGTGTTTGAGGAAGGAAAAGAGGGGGTAGCGAGTGTGGTTGGGTGGGTGTTTTGTAGAGAGAGTTGGGTTTGGGTAGAGAAAGTGGGGCTAGGATAGGGGTAGAGAAGGGGTGGTAGTGGTACTCTGGCTGCAACCAAAAAGGAGGGAGTGGGATGGTTAGATGGCCGGGAGGGTGGGGAGGATGTCGAGTGGGGGTAGTGTGGGTCGGGGTAGTGTGGGTTGGTGGGAGTAGAGAGGGTGGGTAAAAAGCATGGGGGTAGTGTGGGTGAATGGGGAAAGACAGTGGAGTTAGGGTGGGTGGGGTAGAGAGTGGAGGCACAGTGGGTGGGAGTAGAGTTGGGGTAGGGTGGGAGGATTTGAGTAGATATAGTGGGGATAGAGTAGAGGTAGATAGAGGGGGTAGGGTAGAAGAACAGAGCTGCCATCACAAGTATCCCAGAAATAGCCCAATTGTCTGCAGGGGGGGTATAGCCCAATATGAAATCACTGTGCAGCTGGGCAATGAAAAGCCCAGCACCAGACTTGCTTCTTACAAAGCTTCTGATTTAAGCAAATACTGTTAGGGAACTTCTCTTTGGGTAGTACGGCGGAGGAGATTGGAAAAAGAGATTTAATGATTGACAGTTTCATGTCATGACATTGCCCATTGCTATGCCAATCAGATGTTCTCAGTTCAGAACTTCAGTTCCCCCTCTCTCTCTTCTGTAACAAGGGTTTAGGCAATTGTTCGGCACAAGAGCCACAAACATTTGTCAAAACCCTTTGAAATTGTGGACCCACCTAAGGAAAGCAATGTTTACTATCCAGTGCTTGAAGTGGGGTGAAAAATTGAGGGGGAGCTGTAACGAGGTGGTGTGTCCTAAATGACAGACATTGCCTGAAGTGTGCTGTACCTGTCGGTGCAAGGTATGGAACTCAAACATTTGACATGTTTTCAAGACTCAGCATCACCAATCTTCACACATTAACAATTAACTGACAAAATACCAATGGTTCATCACGAGTTGGACGGTAACCCTTAAAACCGGCGGAAACGGTATTAGCGCCGGCAATACCGCTCCACCGGATCACGACTGTAAAACATGCCAGCGCTATTACAGTCGGCGGAAAAAACAGGCGGTTGTGATATCGTCTGCCGTAATAGCGCCAGCAATGAAACGCGCTAGTAGAGACCCATCACAAGTGCAGCGTTAGCGCACATACTGCTGGAAAATCGGCACTTATACCGCTGAAAATACCCCCAGCCAAATGCTGGAGGTAAAAGAACACATGAGACAGCAATAAGAGCCCAGGTGGAAACCATGCACACAAGAGGCCTACAAAAGACCCACCCATGGCCCACACACCCTCCCCGACACTATTTAGCCATTAGGAGCAGGGAGGAGACAGCAATAAGGGAACAGGTGCAAACAATGCACGCAAGAGGCATACAAAAGACACACCCATGGCCCACACACCCTGTCCAACACAATTTAGCCATTGGGAGCAGGGAGGAGACAGTAATAAGGGCCCAGGTGCAAACAATGCATACAAGAGGCCTACAAAAGACCCACCCATGCATCACACACCCTTCCCAACGCCATGTTTGCATTTGGAGCCAGGAGCCTTGCTGTGGACATGTAAATGCTGTGCCTGGAGCTACAGAGGCCTGAAAACCAGCCCAGGGCCCTGGGAGCACGAGGGGTGGGGGGGGGGGTAGGAGGAGAGCAGCACCAGCAAGGCGGGCAGCCATCCCCAGGGTCAGGCCAACACTCTGGGCCCTGACTGATGGGCAGTTGGTGTCTGACTACAGGCTGGACAGGGCAACCATCACCCAGTTGCTGGACACAATCCAGGACCTAGCCTGCTGGATATCCATCAGTACCGCTGTGCCCCTACTTGTGAAGTTAGTGTCCATCCTACAGTACCTCGGGACTGGCAGCTTCCAACACACAGTTGCCATGATGTATGGTATGGGCCAGTCCACCTTCCGTGCCATGCTGGGACAGTTGCTAGATGCACTGCTCCATGTCAGTGAGCACATTGCATTGCCAGCCACACAGGCACAGGTCAACCAAGTCAAGGCACAGTTCCATGCCATTGCCCAACTCCCGAACATCATTGCAGCCGTAGACTGCACACATGTTGCCCTTGTAGCACCCCGGGACCATGAGACAGCCTACAGGAAATGGAAGAGTTTCCATTCACTCAATGTGTAGAGGACCTGTAGCCCTGACTTGACTTTCAGCCACTGCTGCACCCGCTACCCAGGTTCTATCCACGACTCCATGGTGCTACGCAACAGTACCCTGCCAGCCTACATGGAGAGGCACCAAGGCCAACGCACACGGATGTTGGGTGTGTAGAATTCCTGCATGAAATGCATGCCAACATTCACCAGATGGGGGGGGGGGGCAAACACACAGTAATCCTCGCATGCCACCAGGAGACACAGCCACCACTAGCACAGCACAATTTCCATGCATGCGTGTCACACAAGGACCCTTGCACATGTTCCCCACAGCAGAACGCACTGAAGGTGAATGGCACACACATGTGAATGCACAATGACATATGAAACACAACAACCATAATGCATCTTGTCTGTGTTGCAGTGCTGCTACTCACCCTGACACCCAAGTACAATCTCATCCTGCACACCACGCAGGAGTGCCAAGTGAGTGTAATGGAAAACACATCCACAAACCACTGCAGATGGGCAGGTGAAGTCACAACCATGAGCATCCCTGAGATACTGACCCCTGAATGGCCATTGACATTAGGGGTGTCACAGTATTAGTTTTATGGTGGTATGATAACCTTCTTGCCAAATGACAGTATATCATGGTTATCACGGTATAGCAGGTGGAGTTAACTAATCTTAAAAAATATTTTCTTAAAAGGTCATAAATGATCAGACAAACAAAACCAGGCACTCAGGGTCAGAACTGGGCTTTTCAACATACTTTCCACTGAAATGCCACCCCTTGCTTCCACCAAACAACACAAACACACGTGTGGAGAGGAGGGGGCTCTGGGGGAGCCCTGCTGCGACTGGCAAAGCAAACTTAATAGCTTTTCTTAAGTGGTCATTTAGGCTTTTAGCTCCCCCACTGACTACTGGTGAAGATGAACATGTTGCCATCTTGATAATCTGCATATCACAGATCAATGGAGGCTGATGGTAGTATGCGCTGTGCGCATACAGGCACACGCACTCTCTCTCTTTACGTTACAGACTTTAGTTTACTTGCGGGCCAAAAGGTGTTCAGTAATCACGGACATGTTACCCTTTGGTATGGCAGCAGGGACTACCCGCAGAGATGAGTGAATTTCATGGTGTGATTTATTATATTTAAATTCAAGGATAGAACCAGGGAAATTCCTCATTGTCATATGTTTAGAAAACATCCATTATAAATATATACACCCCAAAGCCGCCAACCCAAAGTAAATCCTGTTCCTTCTTGGCAATGTATTTATTCTTCCTATTGCTAACATATTGATTTTATGTCAGGCACGTGTGGTTTACGGAATGGCATTAAAAACTGCTCCAACTGAAACTACTTGTACCAACAAAAAAAAACGTTTTTTTTTTTACATTTGCTTTTGCATTTGAAGTTCTTTAACTTACCATTAAGTCAATGCTTTTTAATTAACTAACGAATACGCAGGCAGGATTTTATAGTTGTAGCAAAGTAGCATTTTGAAACGTGTCTCTCCACATATTTAGCTGATCCTCCAGGAATCTAAGGCGGCTGCAGAATTGGTCTTTCATGGTGCTCACTCGTTGATCGCCTTGAATGAAAGAGTGACTAGTGGAAGTGTTATAATGCACATTTTGAGCAAGGAGATTGCTGCTCATTAACAGGTCATTGCTTTGAAAATTGGCCTCGACTTGCATTTATTTGGAACCACATGCCATCGGCTTTATGAACCCTTGCTGCGACAAAGTTTGTTTTGACAACTCTTTATCCCATTAAAGGGAAAAAAGTCACTTGGGCAGTCTGAAAGCCCATGTCATTGTGTTTCTTTTATCAAAATGTCAAAGCCAACACAGACACACTGAAAGGTTGCATTGTGATCTAATCACTATAGCTTGTTTACCATCTGCCTGGTGTATTATGAAGGTCTAATGTCGAGTCACCACTGACCATGTAATCCTAAAGGGACAGCTGTTCAGTTGGCTCTGTTGATTTCTTTCTTGATTCTTGCAATACATGTTCATTTACCTTCTTAAAGATAGTGGGAAAAAACCATTGAAAATGAAAAAGTTAAAATACATATCGGCACAAATATGGCCTAGAACACCACCTCACCACAGCCCCATCATTACCGTTTTCCCCAGGTCTGAGTGCATTAGGACCCTTTTCATGTGTGTTGAGATGGAGGAATGCTTTCATGGGTGGTTTCACAAATTGAGAATAGACCTAAGAAATATTTCACCCCAATTGCTCCGGATACTTCAAATTGAATGTAGAATCTGTCCTGCCTGCTTGAGTCCAGTGCCATATGCAGAAGGCAGGTAGGTGAAGGATCAAGCGAAGCAACAACTCTAGTGCTAATATGCAAATCTACACAGAGGACAGTGGGGGGGGAAGTTTATTTACTAGCAGAAAGCACTGATAGGCCCAGTGTTCACACAGTCTACAGCAGGGTCAGACTGGGGCATAAAATTGTCTCGGGCACCAACACAAAAGTGGCCCACAGCGCAAATGGGAATTCATTCCTTTTTGGAACACTGTTTGAATAGTACCCAAGGGGGAGATTTTTGATAAAATGTGATGCAAATTGTACATTTAAAAGAATATTTATTCAGCAACAGTGGTCAAAACTATTAGCCGCATAGTGAAGTCACTCATCAAACTGGCCCACTTTGGTCAAAAAAGTGCCCCATTTTGACCAAAAAAACTGGCCCACACAAGTATTTCACGTTTTTGGTTCGGCAATGGGCCTATTGCCCTAAAGGCCAGTCCATGCTTGATCTACAGAGCTAAAGTTGTTTGTGGACATGCATCAGAAGGGCATCCAGTTCATTCCCCTCCGTTTGAATTATGGGACGTGTAGTTCCCCATCTTTCAAATTGGTGGGAAAACTACAAATCCCAGAATTCTAAGCTAAAACAGAACTGGATGGCTATCCGATCCATGACCATGAGAAACCTAAGTTCCTTGAATCTAAAACTTGGGGAGAGTAATTTGATATGCATGACTTCACTGGCCGTCCTTTTATTTTTACAATCTGCACAGCCAGAGCAAGAGCTGTTCCAATGTTTGTTTTCTCAGTGCAGTAGGACCTTAACTTACTGAACTAACAGCACATGATGCCGAGCCAGGCTGAATCGATACATTTCTGCTCCTGCTGGCTGAGTAGTTGCTAAGCAAATTGCTCCTGGCTCCACTGTTTTGCAAGTCACTGAACGTTTTATTACATTTGTTTACATATGAACAAAAGGAAAAATAAAAAGCTCACTTTCAGTTTAGGCCCTCAGCTCACCCTCGTGATGTCCCTGTGGTCTTGCTAATTGCAAATTGAAAATCGGGACAATCACCATACAAGATCTGACCTGTAGCGTGTAGCAGCATGACTGTGTGAAAACGTTTCAAATCTGTATGCTGCCTTTCAAATAAATAATGCCTGAAACAAAATAACTTTGTTCTAGTTTGCCCATGAAATCCAGGTCTGGCGGAGTCTATGAACTCAAGTCACTGGTATGCTTAAAGAGCCAGTCAGTCATCTCATTGTTACCAGCTTTGCATGGGAAATACAAAAGTTCAGGCACTGGGCAGCTTTAAACACAATTTGCACTAAGTCGGCTGATCTTTGACCCGACTCTACTGATCACAGAGAAAGAGCGAACACAGCAGCAAAGCTGCATTTACTAATGTGGCCTCACTTTCCCTATGCTCTTGTCTCCCAAACAAGGCCCCCTTGGCAGACGGCACATCCAACAGAACAAGACCAAAACTGTGCAGCACTTGCTTACTGCAGCCTTTCCAAATCAGATTGAAAAGCACACTTAACAGTATAAATGGTATATCGGTATAAACAACGTGCCGGTTATTAGTGTTCAATTAAGTTGTTCACGGTATCTTTAACGGTATACCGTTACACTGCTACATCCCTAATTGACATGCCTGGCCAAATGTTGATTAATCTGCAAAGTAGCAAACGCGACACCAGCCATAGTGACAGCCACAACCCATCACCTAACAATATATTATGTGAACAGGCAGATATTACGGGACTCACACCCTGAGGTAAGGGATGCACCACTGTGGCAATGAGACACAGGGGGTGGTGCATGCAGTGAGTACCCCATAAGGCACATGGCGTACATTGTACACCGCACACAGTGCACATGAAGACACCATATTGAAAAGGGAAATGTACACATGACCTTACTTGTTCAGCATGAGTGTGACACACATATCCATTAACATATTTGATACACTGCTGCATGTACATTGCCACCTAGTGCATGTATATCCAACCTGCCACATAACACCCTACCCATTTACCCAGACTGCATGTATATGTCACCACATACATGACCCTAAGGATGATGCACGCATACAAATATTTCAATTAGATAGCATGTACCTGTTGCACACATACATGACCATAGTGCTCAGTGAATTGTAGTGTAACCCTTGCACATACACATTACCAGCCTAGGCATAATATACACATTTTGTACCATGCAGGTGATTCTGGATACCCGCAGTACACATGGATCATGAGCACTGTGCGTAATCCAAAACCTCCAGCAGAGATTGCCTGTAGGCATACACGCATCTGTGTGGAAATGGAATTTGGATTGCTGAAGGCACTTTCTGGTGCCTAGACCATACGGGAGGGGCATTGATGTATGTACCAGAGAAAGTGGGCAAAACCGTACTCAACTGTGCCATGCTCCACAACATCTGCTGACGCAGGTATGTGCCACTGCCCCAGGATGCTGATGTCCAACCACCTGAGGATGGGAGTGACGATGAGCATGTGCCCGTAGGCGGGGCAAATGGACACACGGATGGGCTGAGAGAGGGGAAGTTGGCCATGCAGGCGTTGATTGACAATTATTTTTGATCTGGTGGATGGGTACATGTCACAAATATCACTTGTAGAATAAAGAGCACTTTAACACAATCAAGAATGTCCAAGCTTTCTATGCAGTATGACCCACATTTATTTTTGTGGAACAAACCCCCACTCAACCCTGAAACACCCCAGCACACAATCCCCCCTCCCTCCTGAAACACCCCAAACAGTACATGTGGGTCCTTGTGCCCGAGCCTCTGCCCAAATGTGCTATGTTCATCTATGATGGTCGTAGACACTTCCCGTGTCCGTGTCCCTCTGGTGAGTTGCATGGGAGATTGCGCAGGGAATGCGGCCTGGGTAAACCCTCCAGGGATCCCTGTGTGGGTGTGGTCGATGTTGATGGGATTGCTCCTGCAAACTGCAGCTGCTGGTGCAGCAGATTGTTCACCTCCCGCATTTGCTCTGCATGAGCAGATTGACCCTCACCCAGCTCACAAACTCTCTGTCCAAATCTAGTCAGGGCTGTTGTACAGCCCTCAACCACTCTATGCTTGCGAGCATTGTCACAGCATTGTCACACGCCATGGTCTTTGCTGCATTACAAATGGCATGGCTTACTGACTTGATGTAGCAGTTTTGGTCAGTCGCCATGGCCTCAATCTTCTGCTGGCATTCCTCTAGGCCGTCCAGCCGTCCCATTACAGCAGCTCCTGTGACACTGGCTCTGTCAGGTGTGGTGTTGCTTGGTCTGACAGGTCTGCGTGGGGTGGCAGGGGAGCTGTCGGGGGACATGGCGACCTGTCTGGTGGGGCTGCCGCGGTTGGAAGGGCTGCTTTCATTGTAGCCATAAGAAGGGGTGTCGACATGAGCCAATGGTGTGCGTGCACGACGTACACATGCAGGTACATGGGAAGAGTGTATTTCCACTGGCACCTGCTCAGGGGTCCCTTGGGATGTGCCCATCTCATGAGTGACACTCTGGCTGGGTGAGAACACAGCTGCACTGTATTGTTTCTCAGTGGATGTGTGGCCCTCATCTGTGTTTGTCCCACTGGTGGCCACCTCCACATTCTGCAGACCTCTGGTGACTTCCGACATTTGAGGCAGTGACACCCTGCTGGCTTGTGGACATAGAGCCGGTCTGACTGGGTTGCGGTGGGGTGAGCTGGGATGTGTCCTGCGCCTTGACCTCTCCGAACTGTTCCTTTGCGGGGCGGGGTTACTGGTCATTTGGTCGAAAAAAAGGTCGACAGGACAAATGGTCGACGCAATTTGGTCGAAAGACAAATGGTCGAACAAATTTTTTTTGTTTGTATTTTCACATCATTTTGTTTTGGGGGGGAGTCCCCCCCCCAAACCCCATTTTTTTGCTTAAAAACCCTTTTTTTTCCTTTCGACCAAATTGTGTCGACCATTTGTCTGTCGACCAATTTTCTGTCGACCAAATGACCGGACAGCACGGGGTGGTGGTGCTGGTCGATGTATGTCTGGGCATGCAGCTGGATGTGCCTGCTTCTTCATCATCAACATTGCCCTGCGATGATCGCGGCGTGCCTGTAGGGTACATAGGGTGTGGTATGAGGTGAGAGCAACTTACATTTGTATCATGCATTTCATGCTTTACAGAGGGTTAGGTCACATTTTGTATCATACTTGCCCATTACATATTTGTTGTTCACTATGTTGTGATTGCTGTAACATGCTACAGGGTATGGACACTGATCAGACATGTTGGTGTGTCATTTTCAGATGTCTGTTGTAAATGCTCAGCTCCCATGGCGCTGAACGTGAGGGGGGGGGTTTGTTACACACACACACATCACGTTGCTGTGTTCTGGCCATGGATCTGTTACCCTTGGGGCTAACATTGATACATTGGTGGTACTTCAGGCTACTCATAATACCCGAGGGTGCTAGGGTACGGTGGTGCAAGGGAACACTCATGGGTGGCTGCGTTGCATCACACCAATTGCAAACACATACATTCACACTGGGTATGGACGGGTGGGCCTGACTATATAATGCATTTTCAAAGGGAGTGGGGTTTCTCACCTGCAGACTCCTAGGTACCGGTGCCAGCCTCTGCTCCGCCGACTCCCTCAATTGTATCCATGTCTATTAGAGTGGTCATCTGCTCCTCCCACGGGGTGAGCTCCGGTGGTGGTGGTGCTGGCCCTCCTCCAGTCCCCATGCTCTTGCTCCTGTGCTGGGTCAGTAGCCCCCGGACACGGACCCGCAAGTCTTTCACCTGCTTCCGGTAGGGTTCTCGGTCCCTCGGCACATGGCCCACCGCTGACACCTTCTGGCTCACTTGTCTCCAGATCTGTATTTGTCGCTGTGCAGTCGTCTAGGGGGGGATAAGGGAGCTATAGTCCCGGATCTTTTGTTTGTAGCCCCGGACGGAAGCTCAGGTGCTTCAACCAAAATGCTAGCTAGCCCCGAGTCCCACCAGTCCCGACATTAGCTTAGCCCCTGATCTTTTCCCGATCTAGCAACACCCCTGTTGATGGCACATGACCTCCTCAACAAGTATAGCAAGTTCTTTGTCAGAGGACTTGGGTTTCTGACCCTGTCCCAGGCTGACGTGCCCCTGGTATGCTCCTGGGACATTTTTCTGGATTTTCAAGAGTGGATGGCTTCCAGGGGCTGCGATTTTCGGTGTATTGTGATGTCCAAAATGGCTGCCACTTTATTTCCTGTTCCGGCGGTGACGCATTCCCCGCGGCGCTATTAGCGTGTGCAAATAGCGCAGGGCCTCGACGGTAGCGCAAGGCGTGCTTGATTTTTGGGTTCGCTGACAGTTTTTCTGCCAGACGCTATTTGCATTAACACCAAGGCTGTGTGCGCTTGCATACCAACTCTTGATCTGGCGGTGTTTACGCCAAACATTGTGGCATTAACACAAATAGCGCTCGGTGGATATTACGCCGGGAATACCGCCCAACTCATTATGAGGCCCCATGTGCCTTATCCTATTTTGAAACCTCGAAAACAAACACGTTTGCCTAAAACGATCTTCAAACACAATAAAAAAAATAGTTTTGGGCACTAACTCATATGTTTTTCTGTCGCCTTTGTGTTGCTGCTGTCCGATAGATTTGGGCCCTAACTCATATGTTTTTCTGTCTCTTTTGTGTTGCAGCTGTGTGATAGATTTGGGCACTAACTCATATGTTTTTTATCTCTTTTGTGTTGCTGCTGGCACGTCACTAGCAGGCTAGCCACAGTGAAAAAAAAAAAAGTTGTGAAAGGATGTTCCCTCTGTCCGCTCTCTTTTCTGCCCCGATCCTGCTAATTCAAACCCCATACCTGGATTCTTCCTTCCCTCCACCCCACAATGTTGACAACAGTTCGATCAAGACCGAAGAAAACAGTGAATGAATATGCATTCCAATGACCATCATTAGTATGTCACTGTCCCCCAAAGCATATTGAATCTCACCCATGCCAAGGTAATCCAGTGTTGGCCATAAAGCAACTGTCCTATGCAGAGACACTACACAAGTATGACACAAATATGACACAAGTATGACAACGCACTTCCATAAGTTCTCAGGTTCATGAAAAGGTACATACTGTGGCAGGCCATGGTATAAGATGAAAACTGGAGAGAAAATAGGTTGCATATAACTACTCTTGAGGTTCGCAGAAGCCCACCTGACCCTGCCATGGTTCTGTACTGTCTCTGAACCAAGACTGTGGTTTGTGAGCAGCCTTTCACCGAGTGCGTGGCGTCAACTGCTAAGCGTGAGCCACTGGGAAATGGTCTCTCAGACAAGCCCACGGGCTGAGATGAAAGACATGCGATTCCTTCTGATAAGCAAGTGGCAGTCCAGGCTTTTGGACTGTAAGGTGAGCAGTAAAGCAACCCCTTCCTCCTCATATGTTGATCCAAAGAACCCCTTCCTGGACAAGGGAGGTGAGAGATACCACACGCTGCATCCTCCTGCCTCATTGTCTCCTAGACACCCCCCCTGGGACTGCACAACTGGATTTCATCATATACTCTCCACCTTTCAACGTGACTCCTCTTTGTTTTCTCTCAGCCTAGGGTGTTTAGGTGGTTCTCTTGTTCAATTCCTTTTTACCTTCATAAAACAGCTATGGTGGGGTGGTTCTCCTTGCAGTACCCAGTCAATTTACCGAAGCAAATTTCAAAGTGGTACATTTCAGTTCAACCATAATATCGCAAAATACCGAAAATATTAAATTACACGGCCACGGTAGTGGCTGTGTAGTTATGGTTAAGTTGCTGTTTCCGTAGGAAGAGCACTTTTTGGGTGGTTTATAACTCCACTCCCCCTGCGAATCCTCACCAAACTTTGCAAAAAAAGTATATGGCCCACTCTGAATTTTTCTGCAAAGTAGTTATGGTTAAGTTGCTGTTTCCATAGGAAGAGCACCTTTTGGGCGGCTTATAACTCCGTTCCCCCTGGACGAAACCTCGCCAAACCTTGCAAAAAAAGTATATGGCCCACTCTGCAAAGTTTGGTGATGTTTGGTCAAGGGGAGGCAAAGTTATAGGGGGCAGTCCCAAAATTTATTTTTTTCCCATAGACATAATGGGAAAAAACTTTGCACACGTCTGCAGCCCAAACCGCTGGATGGATTTTCACCAAATTTGTAGCAGGAGCGGCGGCTTGGTCCCGAAAGCGTGCTTTTGGTGTAAATCCGTCCAGTAGTTTTTAAAAAAATGACCAAAACATAAAGCAAAATAATGAGTGATATCTATGTCCGCTCCGCGGACACACTTCCCTGTTCGCTCCGCGGACAGTACACGGATTGGCTAATTGACTTGCGTCATGTCCGTGGACACCCAACGTGTTCGCTGATTGGTTGGCGTGAAGGGTGAGGTGCATCAGATTTTTGGAAACGCTCGCCATCTTGGGACATCGGCCGGTGTCTGCGGACCTCGTGGTAAAAACATTAAAAAACACAACATTGCACTTGTCAAATTTATCAAATAATCTCTGGGGAGGTGAGGTGTGATGAGGATGGGATGGAATATGGCTGCAAGAAGCAAAAAACGGGTGGGTTTTACACCTCAGCATTACAGGGTTGGTGAAATGCAGTTCTTGGATGGCTTATAACTTTGGGGCCACTTAATGGAACTGCATGAAATTTTGCATGTATATTCCTGGGTTTATTCTGAGTGAGTATGCAAAGTTCGGTGGGATTCTGTCATGAGGGGGCAAAAGTAGAGGGGGGGTACCAAAATAATGTAAAGGCTTATAAATGAGGTGCCATTTGACGAATTCTCACTTAATTTGGGGAACTGATAATACATTTAGATAGGAATGTATTTGCGGTGTTTGGTGGGATTCTGTCGAAAGGGAGCAAAATTAGAGTGGTGGTCCCACAATATTGTAAAGGCTTATAAATGTGGTGCCATTTGACAAATGTACATTAAGGTTTGCAAAAAGATTATAGATCCAGATTTAAATGTTTTCGCAAAGTCTGAATGGATTTTGTTAAGTGGGGGCTAGGTTATATGACGATTGTATGTGCATACATTTGACACTTTTGTAAAAATAAAACATGGGTGGATTTCCAGCAAACTTGCGTAAGGAGCATTGGCAAGGACCTACAAGCATGGTTTTGCAAATGTGCCAGTGTTTTATTATTTGACAAGTGTCATAATGTAGCTACAAAAAATAGCGGTATACCTTTAGTGACTGAGGGGTAGCCTGTGGCCATGGGCAGTGGCCAGATGGTCTGGGTCATGGAATAAGGTCATGATCCAGACAATCTGGCTACTGGCCATTACCACAAGGGACAAAACATAGGATTAAAGTGGCCATGTCCACCTGGGTCTGGTTTTGTGGTAAAGTTATTCGAAATTAGGATAGATTTGAAAGGGAAGAAAAATGTGCTTGTGGTAATATGGTCATAGGGTTCTCTTTTTGCCTTCTGCAAGCTGCTATGGAAAGCAAAGAGGGGCCCTGTATGGAACCCTCACCTTCCCTTTCCATGGTGGCCATCCTGGAAAAGGATTTTCCTTCCTACACCTGGATGCCGCAGGCATCCCGGTGTTGGAAGAAAAATCCAATTTTTTAGCACCTCGGGTTCCTGCTTTGGGAACCTCGGGTGCTAATGGCCTTCATCCCCCATTTCAGGGGCTGGAATGGGGGGATAATGGCCCAGAGACCTCGTTATCCACCCTCCCTTCGCTTGGGCTGATAGCGTGGACTGCTGGGTCGGTATCCACCGTTCCAGTCCCTGGAACAGAGGATGAACGCCACAATATTCCCATTAGCATAGCACAAAATGCAAATGGAAATGTTGGAAAATCTTATTTAGTCTATGTACTTTACTGAGAAATATAAAGTAAATGGAGTCTATACATTTTTTTTTGTTCTATTTTTTAACTATGAAAGGTGGTTCCTAAAGGAATGTGTCGTTTGTTGTTTTTGGATGTATTTCTTTTGGCAGGAGAGCTGAGAACAAAAGGTGGGGAGGGAAACGAGGGAAGAGCAACCAAACACTAATATGGAGGGGTAGATGTACAAGGGAAAATGTTGCATGTGTGTTATTTCTAAGTTAGGGGGCACTGTTTCTCATGCTCCTTGATTACAGCAGTGGTGGTGGCTCTTCGGCAGGAGGGATGGCATTAGGTGATGCCATTTTAAGATAAATAGCAGTTTTGCTAAAAGTATGTACTGTGTACTAGCTTGTTAATTGATAATGAGTAGGAATAGGTGTTGGAGCTTTGCAAGGGAAATTTTGAAGTTAGAAGTTCCTAGATCAGTAGAAAATGCAGTTCTGAACTGTCCGCCAAGCAGAGATCTTATCGTGAAGTGCGGACGGGTTCTCAGACACGTCATCATACCGCGTGCCAGCGTATGGTCATGTGGCACTGTCCGGAAGGTCCGCTATGAAGTCAGATGTTCGTAGACGTCTACGGATGCAAAACCAGTTGAAATAGTTGCAAAAAGTGTATAAAAGTGTTAAAAATTATTCCAGATGGTGTGAAATGGCAGAGGTTTAAGGTGAAACTTTGGAAATTGGACACAAATATTGCTATATTGGGTAAGTATGATATTTGTAAGTTGTAGGAAAATAGCATGCACTAATAAACACCTATGAAATTCAATGAAAAAACTTTGTTAAAGGGACGTTATGGTTAAGTTGCACTAATAAAAACCTTTGAAATTCAATGAAAAAACTTTGTTAAAGGGACGTTATGGTTAAGTTGGACTAATAAAAACCTATGAAATTCAAAGAAAAAACTTTGTTAAACGGACGTTATGGTTCCAAGTAAAACCGAAAACCCCCTGAAATTCGTCAGTTATGGTAAGCTAAGCAACTATAACTCGCACCACCACCGTGCAATGCTAAGACTAACACCCAGGAGATCAAAGATGACATCACAAAATCCTTTGGGTCATTTTAGGACAGTCCCTTGGACCTCTTCTACCTACCTCCCCTCCAACCAGAACAATACAGGATTTTCTTCCCAGGAAGCCAGAGGGGCTGGTTTCACCATCAATGGAAAGAAGGGATGTGTGTTCCTATCATCATTTTCTCCGGGAGTCCTGGTGTTACCACTGCTTTCATGGACACTGGATCTCCCTGCGCCCCAACGACTAACCTTGCCTTGGGGTACATATCCTGGTCACTGTGCAGTCAGGTGATGTGAGCCATCCTATTGGCGCATACCAGGTTGGCTCTCACAGCCATTTACGTCTCCCTGATCAAGGAGTGCCCATCCCTGAGTACAACTCCATCTCTGTTCCTGCGGTGTCCTCCTTCACTGCAACATGGTCTAGATGTACCTAAAAAGAAGTTCCCACCAGGACATTCAACGGAGCAGTGTCCTCCCTTTCTTTGGGTTTGTGGGATTCTAGGGGGAATCGGGCATAGAATTGGATGTCGTCAGGCGAGACAGGAAGATTTAATCCAAGGAAGATGTTTGATAGCTCGAA
Organism: Ambystoma mexicanum; assembly: GCF_040938575.1. Lineage (NCBI taxonomy): Eukaryota > Metazoa > Chordata > Amphibia > Caudata > Ambystomatidae > Ambystoma > Ambystoma mexicanum. Next base: position 1,421,248,348 of record NC_090935.1, read on the forward strand.
ACAATTGTGTATAGGTGCATTATAAATACCCAATCAATCAAACATGGTTATTCGTATGTCCTCTGTGATGACGTCCCCTACCTCACCTCACAGTTATATTTGCAAATCCTACACAGTGAAGACAACATCCCAAAATGGCTGCTTTGGCGCAGCCTTCAGCTTGTGGGAAATTACATTTTGGGGAGGTCTACTCTGCCGAATCCCCCTTTTGAACCACTTCCCCATCCGGCTCCCATCCCCACTTTTGTCCTGTGTTAGCATGAATTTCCTCTAATCAGTGGGTTTTACCCCTGGGCCTTTCTTTCGCTCCCCTGTCCCCCACAACAAACGCTGCACCCCCAAATCCCCAAACACGCACAGAGACTCACAAACACACGCATACATACACACACCCCATCCAAAAACATTGCACACCAAACACAGACTCACAAACATGCACAACCGCCCCAAACATTGCACACACCACCCACAAACACAAGCAAACACACGCTTACTTGCTCTTCGCACCTTCCTTCTTCCAGGCCGTGGAGTTAGAGCCTGGTAGCCGCTTTGCGCTCTTGTGTGCTACATGGAGCGGGCTCTTCCTCTGTGGCCTGGAGAATGTGGAATTTTTGGGCAGGGGGTGTCAAGTAAGGTCGATTTAGAAATCCAAATGAGTTTTTGCTTTAATAGGTTTCCCAAGCGAGCTGGGTGCCACCACAAGTCAAGAGACAATGGGACAAGATAAATTGTGGGGGTGATTCCTGAGCTACCCCCACCATGCTAAGGCAGGGGCTCATCAGGTTGCTACCTTGGAAGATGCTGCCCCTTTAAGGGAATAGCTGAAGGGTGGGCCCGTGGAGCAAGTAACATCTGCACACTCATCTCCCCTCGCACTGGTGTTTAAATCATACCCAAAACCAAAGGGGAAAGAGCTTGACACAAACTAAGACATAACATTTCAGATATGAACCAGTCACCTCAAAAGGTCTGGACACATATAATAACTGTTATGCTAAGAGATCCATTCCTGAAGGCGTGGCCAGGAAGTGGTAGGCAAACAGAGAACCACCCATGGGGAGGAACTAACCAACCCCGAGTCCATATGAAAACTGCAAGCCATCCAGAGGCGCAGGGGCTATCAATCAATCAGCGTACTAATTGCATTAAGAAGCATGCCTAAGTTCCCTTGGGCCAGAAAGAGGGTGGAAGGCAGATAGAGAGAGAGAGATGCCCAAAAGGCCTGAGAGAGGGAGGCCCGGAAATCTGGGGAGAAAAAGACTCAGTAAGCTGGTAAAAGAATGATAGACCCATGGAGCTAGAAAGAGAGCAAGAGACTCAGGAAGCTGACAAGAGGGCCCTCGGACTCGGAGGTCAGTGAGAAAGTGACACAGCAGGCTGGGGAGAGAGACCCATCTCATGAGCCTGTAAAGAGGAGGACCTAGAGATCTGGGGAGAGAGACCCAAGAGACTGGGTGAGAGGAACCTGGGAGGCTAGAGAGAGAACGACTTGGGAAGTTGGAAGAGAGAGATTGCAAAGTTGTCTCTGTTTACTGAGGTGGTATGATATGCTATGGCATTTCATAATGCGCCTGTACACAAGGTGTTTAAGGAGGAGGTGGTGAGCAAATTTAAGAAGGAAGTTGCAAGAGATGCTGAGGAGATAACAAGAAGAACCGTAGGAGGGTGGGGAGTGAACGCATAATATGAAGGAGGCTGACAATGTGCCTAAGAGAAAATGGTGAAGAGAAAGAGAAGGATAATCAGAATGGAAAGGTGAAGTGGATCATCACCAGGAGTAGGGCGGAGGGGGAGAAGGAGGAAAGGAATATCAGAGGAAGAATAAAGAGCAGAAGGAGGGTCTGAGTAAAGGTGCAAGGGGAATGCCGGGGTGGGTGGAGGAATGAACCAGAGGCGAATTGTCATTGAAGTGAAGTAGAAGCACAAGGATAACAATATAGAGAAGTAAGGAACAAGGGAAGGTCCCCTAGGTACACGCTTGTGGCAGGATATCAAGGATGATAGGGAGAGACTGGGTTGGAAGACAATAGAACGCAAACCCTGGGAGAGGGAGGTGATGAGTGGGTGCGAGAGGACCCTGTAAAGACTTTAGAGTGGCCTCCTGTCTTCCTGTGGCTCTTGTCCTTAGTTTCGGGCTAGCCCCACTTTGGTACCTATGACAGAATCGACAATCAGGTTCCAGTATAGAGTTTGGACATGGGAAGAGGAATCCACACTGTGCACTAGCTGCCCAACAACATTGCCAAGGAGATTACCAGAAGCGGATAGGTTCACCAGTTCAAGTGCCTCAAACTTTACAAGATTTCAGGGCACCTCTTTGTCACTCACAACCTTTAGGATGCTCTTCATAAAAGTCCATGTTTTCTCTCCTGTTAATGGTGGCATATGACAACCTTCGAGGCTTACTGCTGGTCTTGCAGCCATTGCCGTGTCTCCTCTGCAAGCTTCAGATACAGCTGGAGTTTCCTTTGCACTGGCAGACAGAACTAACCAGATTTGCCTTCCTCAGTTTCCACAGAGAAGCTTAAGAGGGTATTTTCACCTCCCTTTCCTTGGGTCCGGAATCCTTCCCTCTGTGCAACCCCTCTACTCCTGCTCTAATCCTGCTCCTTCTGCTTCCATTGCACCTGCTTTTTCCTCCTCCCACAATGTGTATAACCACTTTCGATTGGGGTCTCACCCATAGCCCCTGATTTGGGCTAAGTGCGCCATTTCATTACTTCCTGCTATCACTAGCAACGGCCTTCCCACCCCTTACTTAGAGCTTTATGCTGGTTCCCAAACACTTCCTGATGTCCCCCACCTGCAACCTCCCGATGTCCTCCCCTACCACCTCCTGATGTCCTCCCCTACCACCTCCAGATGTCTTCCCCTACCACCCCCTGATGTCCTCCCCTACCACCTCCTGATGTCCTCCCCTACCACCTCCTGATGTCTTCTTCCTACGACCTCCTGATGACACCCCACTACCTCCTGCATTCTTCCTCCTACCACTTCCTGATGTCCCCCTCTGACCAGCCTCCTCCCCCTTCCACAGCCTCCTTTTTGAATTGCGACCTCTCTCTAAACTCTTGCCACATTTTTCTCAAAATGCGCACAACTCAATTTCCTGGGGCATCTCTTTTATACTGCAGTGGCCTCTACCATGGGGCAGTTTGGAGGTAAGGATCTCCACGTGTGTGTGTCCTTATTGTTGTGGCCGTTTCATTGGTTAGTATGGAATTGCTTTCCTTCCTCAAGAGTGATGCAGCTGGACCACAGAAGCCAGTCTGCCATCTTGGAGTTCTTCTTGTTGTGAGTATGCACATACATGCTGGTGCCTGTGGACGGCAGCAGATGGCCTATGTCCGCAGTGGGACCAGTAGCATACCAACTGGGGGAGTAAGGAGGGCACAGGACTCAACAGTCTCTAAAATAGGAACAATTCAGAGCAGGCAGGATGCTCATGGGCAGCAGTTTAATTTAATAGCCCCAGCCTTCCCATTTTCATCCCTTTTGAAGGGACCTGCTGCCTTGAGTGGGAACAAAATGCAAATGAGTACATGCACCTTTACAAAGGTCCTGCATTTACCGTTGTAAGTAATGCCTTTCTTAGGAATGAGTGTTTAATCAATTGGCACAGTGATGGGACATTTCTGAATTACCGACCATCCCCCACCTCTCCAGTTACCTACCAACTCTGTGCTTGCGCCAAGACAATTAAAGTCAGTTACACAATAAAACAACCTTTTAAGATTAATTTATGTCCATCATATCTTTAAGCTTGACATGCAAAAAAGTTCTCTTTTCTCTTGATAGTCAAATGTTCATTAAATCATAGAACAGGTGCTTAATGCCACAGTGAGGTCATGTGTGACAACTTCAGCCAATCCTGGAATGCGTCCATTTACTGTTTGGCTGCTGGGACTTGTTAGACTAGAACCAAAGTTCCAGACATTGAAGGCTGTTGGCTAAAAGAAGAGGTCATTACACCCTCCTTCGTGTATAAAGTCATGGCGCACACTCGAAGTGAGGACTCCAAGTGATATGGCTGTTTGGCTGGGCCAGAGGTTCGGTGAAGGAGCTTGCTTGCTGTGGACTTATGTGTTTCAGAGTCGTTGAGGGGCTTTGGGTCCTGTATGCGTGAGAGGAAGCGCTGCTGTGTGCGGCCAGGCGAAACTAACACGAACTTTGCTATTATTGCAGTGGACTTTATTTGGTTGCCAAAGGCAAGCGTTATGTTTCTTGCCGTACAAGTTTCTTGCTGGGAATGTTTCTTGCCGTGTAAGGCATGCGCAGTCTTAAGAATTACTGATGGTATTTTGTTCTTTCTGCTTGTAGATTATACGTATTACGTTACGGTTTAATGCTGACCCCGCCAACCCGACGTCTATACAGCCTTATCACTGGGTCCTGTGCGCGCACTCAAAGTGAGGACTCCAAGTGATACGGCTGTTTGGCTGTTCGGGTATGCGGGGAGCATCGAGTATGTACATTGTTTGGTTTGGAGTTAATTGATCTTGTGTACTGGTATAAAGGGAACAGTAATTGGTCATAAAGAGAAACAAGATGCATGCGATTATAAAGGAACATGGTGCTGACTTTTTTCATGCTGTGAGTACTCGCAGGGCCAGTCTTGCGCGGGCTGCGGCTCTCCCTTTGCCCCTACCAGGGGCGGAGGAGGAGGAGGAGCTGCTGCAGTGCGCACAAGACTGCTCTGTAGAAATGAAAAATGCAGAGCTAGAGACTGATCTCTTGCAACCTCTATTTGGGGAAGACGTGATCTTTGACTTTACTAGGTAGGAGGGCCAATTACCGAAAAATAATGAGGGTTTGACCCAATTAGTAGATACCCCTCCTATCTTTATCTCAGATCATACGTGAAAGGACAACATATATGATTTCAAATCAGGTGGGGGCGAAGAGATTGCTAGCATTGGGGATTTACACACTATGGTGGGAATCTTCAACAGAGCTATGTTATCGGAATTAAGAAAACGAACAGAAGTACTAGGTACGATTGCTAAAAACATGGATGATCTACCGTATCATTTGGTGGAGTGCTTTCTTCCCAAATTACAGGAGACATGCCAGGGTATGATGTTAGGGTCAAATGAGGGGCCGGTAGGGAGGGTGGTAGAACTAGTAAAGACATCGTCCAGGTATTAGGTAAGCCATTGAAACCAGTACCTGAGGATCACTTGAAAGAGACTAAAAGTAAAGATATAGTGGAGGGGCAGCAGGACGACCCTGGGAAGGTTGAACCAAAGAAAGGAGTAGAGGAGCTGTTGCAGGACATTCAGTTTGGTAAAATGAATAATAAGGCTGCGAAAAAACAAGCTAAAAAGATGAATAATAAAATGAAAAAAAACTAACAGAAAAATAAAACATCAAGAACATTTTTGAGGGATGTAGATTTTAAACACTTGATAGAAATCGAATCAAGTGATCAGGTCAGGCAAGAAGTTATACCAGCTAGAAAGGAGGAGAAGAGGGTGGATTTGACAAATACCCCCAAGGTTAATCATTCTGTCGAACAATCCACTTAAAGTGATTATCATGAGGGGGAGGGAGGGATGTATGATGTAATGAAAAAGAAAAAAAAAAGATTTCAGGTTGGAAAGATTGAACAACCTGGAATGTGGATTGAACGACATTTTTGACATATTCAAAAATTCGGTAGGTAATACCGATAAATCAGTAGCAGTGGGGAAAAAGAACAACAACAGTACTCGAAGAGGACTCGATGAGGGAGAGGTAGTGGACTACAGTAAGAAATTGCTGGGGGCCAAAAATTGTCCCACATATGCAAAATCACTCACGGTTAATAAAGGCTTATATCATAAGAACAAAGGAATATGTGATACCACTCCATTTACTAATGTTACTATGTCATTGAATGTTAGTAATGGAATAGATCAAAGGGGTCCTCATGATCGAACGACTAACAGCCCTACTGATAAACTAAATCCAGTTCCCTTGGAAACAGAAAACAAAATTGAAGATCTGCTAAAAGCGGTACAGGGTATCATGCTTGAAAATCAACACCTAAAAGACAAAGAGATATGTGGGATAATAAAAAAGGACAAGGTTGATTTAAAAGTGCAAAGAGATGCCTATGATCTAATGATTAATAACTCTACAGTTAAACCAATTTCGATGCCCCCAGAAACTGAAAACAAAATTGGCGATCTATTAAAAGTGGTTCAGGGCATTATGGCTGAAAATCAGCAGCTAAAAGACAACAAAAGTATGAGGAAATAAAAAAGGTTGAACAAAAAGATGACACTATGACCAAGCTAAATACAGACACCCAGTTTGTAGAGGGTGTGAATGGAGGGGAATCTAGTGAATGGGCTCAGAGTAACTGGATATATGAGTTGCGTAAACCAACTTACCCTGAGTTACCTAGTCTGATTCTGTGCTCGCTGTTTAGTGAGAACAGGACTCAACCATTAAACAGGCCCTATATTTTATCACTTTTTGCAATGATACCTGAACTAAGTTTGATCTCAACAGCCAATATATATTTGATTGATTATATTCATATGCATAGATTAGACTTGTTAGACTAGTGATACAATCTCAGTTGGTCAGATAGTTACTCATGAAAGAGGCTGAAGGATTGCAACAAAGAGGTTTTGACCTTTTCCCACTGAAACCTCAGATAATACATCCTGAGGGAAAAGGGAGTGTGAGACGCAATTCATATGTGAACAGTTATGAAGAAAAGATTGAACCTACTAGGACCACCAGAGATGATGGGGGGGGGGGGCAGCATTGGAGATAGTTGGCCATATCCCTGCGTGATTCAATAAACTCCCTGAAAAAGATGTGGAAACCGCTCTAGCATTTGAACATAATCTCAAATTATTATGTTGGAATTCAAGAGGCTGCTATCATCTCTTGAACAATGAGAAACTTATGAAGGATTTGTTAGAGTTTGATTTTATTCTTCTCCAAGAAACATGGGCAACTACAAAACTGGGCTGGGAGGGGTATGTTTTGGATGAAATATGTGCGGAAAAGGGACTAAGAGGCCGCCCAAAGGGAGGCCTCATTACGGCAGTAAAAGAAAAGCTATGTTTGGGGAAAATGGGGAGCTGGCATAATACGCAGTCTTTTTTGTTAACCACATTTAAGGTAAAAACGGGGACTGAGGTACTATCACTCCTGATAGAAAATGTGTACTGGAATGCAAATGTGCTTTCTGACTCAACTCTTGAAACAGAATTGTTTTGTTTGGGTACGGCTATTGATAGTTGGTGTAATGACAATCTGGGGGTCAAATCATAATTGCTGGCGATTTCAATGCAGATTGTTTGGTGGATAAGGTGGTTGGGGATGATCTGTATACGAATAAGGTTAGCTACAATACCATGGGCGGTAATGCGAAGGTAAGGAGTGCCCTATGGTTACATTCTTGGGTTCTGTGGGGCCTGGAACCGATCCACAATGAACACTCTACTTGGAGGGAAAGGGGTTGTGAATCCATAATTGATTACATTGTTCTCTCAACAAAATTCAATAATAAGTTGGTAAGATTCGAAGTCAAAGAGGTTGCAGAAAGTGACCACTGTATGTTGATCTTAGAGATTGAAGGCAATGTACAATTACAGAAAAGAAAGCTATACAAGGAGGGCCTCAGTATAAACCCCAAAGGGAACAAAATCAAATGGTCATTTAAGAAGACAAAAAGGTTTAGTAATAACATGATAAGCGAGTACGATGGAGTACCATTGAACAGGCGTATGGAAATGTTTTCGATTACCAATTTTGGGAAGACAATACATAAGCAACTACAAAGGTTGGAGAGTTTATCGTTGAATCAAAGAGTCTCTTACAAAAAACATAATCACTGCTTTGACCATGAAATTTATGAACTGAAGTTGCGTATGCGCAAACAGTTGCGGAGAATATGTAAAAGGGGTGAGGACCCTTCTATTACTATGGTTAAACTAAGAAAAAGGAAACAAGCATATGAAAACTGGCTAATTGATCATCGCAGTAAAACTAACCAATTGGATGGGGAAAAAATGCTGTTGGCACTTAGAGGTCCAACGTCGTCAAATTTTTGCCATCTCATTAACGGCGTAGAAAACACTCAGGAGACTTTGACTAATCCAATTCCTGAGGAGTTATGAGTGGGGTACTTCTCGAATATCTATAAAGAGAGTGAGCAGGGATATTCACGATTAGGGGTGACAAATTCTGCCTGGGCGGTTAATTGTATGGCTGAGGTAGTGTACGATCTTATAATTAAATCTAAGAACTCGGGAGCACCAGGCCCGAACAATCTCTCAAATAAAATCTTGAAGTTCAACCCCCTGTACTGGCCAAGAATACTGTGTATTCTGTTTAATGATGTACTCTTGTTAAAAACAATTCCCCATTCTTGGAGGGTCTCAATAGTGCTCCTGATCTATAAAAAGGGGTTGATATTGTCGCCGTCTAGTTACAGACCTATAGCCATTGCTGATTCTGACTCTAAGATTTTTGAAACTATGGTGCTGGTTGACTTTCAAAGCTGGATCTTGAATAAACAGATTCTAAATTCTAAACAAATTGGGTTTAAAAAACATTGTGGCACGACTGCAGGGGTTTGATTCTGAAATGTATTCAAAGTAAAGCTTTGCTTAAAGGTGCTGGTTCAACTTTTGTGGCAGCTATGGACTTCAGTATGGCCTTCGACCTGGTCGATAGGACCACCCTGTGGAACAAGCTGAAAACCTTGGGAATGCCAAATCACCTTCTTGAAATTGTGATTGCATTTTATACTGATATGCGGTTGGTGATTAGACTAGACTCAGAAGGTACTTTGTCATCCGAAAATTGAAACCAAAAATGGCCTACGGCAAGGTTGCATGTTTGCTCCTACAATTTTCAATTTATATGTTTGTGGTGCCGAAGAAGCCTTGTTTAATAAGGGTCTGTTAGCTCCTAAAATTGCTAATACTCCAATTCTATGGATTGCGTATGCAGATGATTTTCTTCTGTTAGAGAACACCAAAGTGGGTCTGCAACGCCTTATTATTGAGTTAGAACAATTTATATCCCAATTAAATCTACGAATCAATGCATCCAAAACAGTTGTGATTCGTGTGGGGAATAATAATAAGAGACAGGACTCATACTCTTCGGTATGTGGAGGTAAATATATCAAAGCCCAAAAGGTATTCAAATACTTGGGAAACTGCTTCTCAGGTTCAGATTCTGCACCAGTATGTAAAATTCAATTGAATGCGAAAATGGAAATTGCACTGAGGCAGATGAGAATTAGAGAGAGGAAATTTGGGAAATTTTCGTTGAAACCCCTTAGAGAGTTTTACATTAAGAAGGTGGTACCAAGGCTGTTGTATGGTCTAGAATTTTCTGTGATGGATCATATGGAATACTTAAAAACTTTGAAGGGTACTGTATGGAGAGGCATCTTGTTTTTTCTGCCTAAATGTGTGCCAATTGAGGATCTGCGGTACAAATTAGGTCATCAATCTTTGAATTCGATGGTAAATGAAAAGAGAATTCTGCTATGGAAAAAATGCATTCGTGCAGGTGATAACAATTTATATGATCTTGAGAGTTGTGACCAGTTATGTCCTTTCATGAAGAAATTAAATACTGAGGTGGAGGTAACTCTGGAAGATTTAGGTATTGCTAAATGTACTCTGTTAAATAAACCAAACACATTTTAAAAAATTATACGGGGGATGGATTGGTCAAGGACTCTCACTAAAGTGTGTAAAACATAATTATATAATCAGAGCTATTCATTTTGGAAATTTTTGCTGGATATGGAAATATATTTGTGTAAGTATCCATCAAGGACGATAAGGAATTTGTTCATGAGATTCAGAATGAATGTTTTGCACACCACCCAAATTCTTAATATTAGAAACAGATTTGCAGATATGAAATGGTGTAGATTCTGTAAAAAGTTGGGTGTGGAAGAATCACTGTATCATATTTTGTTAATATGTCCTGCATTAGTGAGAGAGAGATCTAATCATTTTGCTGATTGTATTCCTGTAACTGTTTATATGGACCTTGAAATGATTTGGTACAAAATGCGGCATGAATATTCACCTATCTTTATTATAAGAGTTGTGTCCTTCTTGAAAAACATTTGTGAGCTGAGCGGAAATGGGATCATGGTGAAAAAAAAATAATAATAATAATTCCTGTATGTGTACATTCGGGGTGGTGATAAGACTAAAAATATGGTGATTTGTTCTCTTTTTAAGTTTTTTTATCAATAAGTATATGAGATGTTTTTAAATTGTTTTGATATGGTTTTGTAAGAGATATATTTTATTGTGGACTCATATTGTGAAATTGATATTGTTTGTAAAGGTTTATAATAAACCACAAACAAATAAATAATTTTAAAAAATCATAGACAGCAGCAAGGTGGAATTTAGTGACAAACAAGGTTTACACACAGGTTTAGTTTTAAATTTTATTAGTACCCGGCGAGGGCGCCATCAGAATGAAAGAGCCATTCTGATTGGCCCTCGCCGAGTCGTTAACAGGCCGGGAATCCCTCCGTCGGGATTCCACGGGCTTTGTCCCCGGCGGGGGGCGTGGCAGCCCCTCAGCCAATGAGGAGGCTCGAAGCAGGGCCATCCCCAGTCCGAGCCTCCCCAAGGCTGAGAGGCTACCTTCGTCCACCGCCGGGGACAGAGGTAAGGCTTTTTTTTTTCTTTCCCTCCCTCCTCCCACCTCCCTACCCTCTCCACCCACTTACCTTCTATGCCTTGGTCCCCGGCAGGGGACGATGAAAGCCTCCAGCCGTGTGAAGACTCGGAGCGGGGCAATCCCCGCTCTGAGCCTCCACACAGCTGGAGACTTCCATCGTCCCCTGCCGGGGACCCAGGTACGTTTTATTTTTATTTTTTTCCCTTTCCCCTCCTTTCCGCCCTCCCAGCCCCACTTACTTTCTTTTTTTTTGGGAGCGGACGCGCTGGAAACGCTTCTGTTTCCAGCGGGTCCACTCCCGATAGCCGCCATGGAAAGGGAAAACGGACTGCGTTTTCCCTTTCCATGGTGGCCATTTTCTTTGACGTCTTTTTTATTTTCCGAAACACTGCAGCGTTATGGGAAAAAAATAAAGCTTTTAGCGCAGTTTTTGCGGGCCAGGGTACTAATTGCTGTATGCCCCTCGTGGCAGGGGCATTACCGAGTCTGGTAGTGCCCGGGCCTTTGTTAACTATGGGCCCCGGGGCATTACCTGAGTCGGTAATGCCCCCGCCGCTCGGGGCATATTGCTTAAGTGTATTAATCCAACATGGAATTTTTCACTTATACATTTAATTATCACACATCAAAATTACTAAAAGCTGTAAGAAAAAAACATTTACTATTACAGACAACATGCTAAAATCACAATTATTACATTTTGCATCATTGATGCAAAATCCCAAAATCCCATAGTCATGTATGTAAAAGTAATATCAAAGTTCATCAGGGCTCTTTCATAAGATAAGCATAATATAAAAGTATAATATAAAAAACAATATAAACATCATGACACATGATAACATTCTGGGTTTTCCCAGTAACCCTATGAACTCTGTCCACAATTAATATTGAACTCATCTGGAAACAACTCTTTTAAAAAACGCAGTGTCGCACGTCTCCGCACGTTCACTTTTCGAGAAAAAATAAAGGATTTGGGTTGTTTGACCAAAGTACAATAATTTGCTGCGGAATTGACTGCACTTCTGCCAAACAAACCCAAATGTCCCTTACACCACCCCGAAACCCTACTTACCTGATCGCTCGGCTCTGCTTTCCCCACACCCCTGCGGCATCAGATCCATCCCTCTAACATGGGACAGATGAAACGCTGCAGGATCCTTTTTTCTTTCTTTTCCTCCTTTTTTTTTCTTCGGTCCCCGCCTCCAATGTTGAGGAAGCAGGGGACATCTCTGCAACCCCCCAAGGCCAGAAACCAAACATGGGGATCGGGGGACACCCCCGCAACCCACGCTCCACATGTTTGATATTTTTTATAACTGATCAAATGGCACTGGCTGAATTCCGTCAAATGTACCATTCAATTGATTATAAACAATCAAATTAGCTAATACCAAAATATATTGCATGATTAAACCAGCGGACAACACTCTGGAATCTTTGAATAAATGATTGAAGGGGAAGATATTGATTTGAATTAATGACAGCGATGTTGTGGTATTACCCGCCTAGTGAGTATTGACTGGGGCCTAAGAGCTTCGCAAACAAAGCAAATTTTTAGGTCTTATTGGACGCCTGTACTATTATTCAAAATACACCATCTTCTGGAGAACTAACTGTGTTGGAAGTGTACAAACGCAAGGGGTACCCTCTGTCATTTTATCTGGTTCTGTTCAAAGCCTAAGACATTTTGGGAGGATGTCTGTGAAAGGCTGGGTTTGATCCTGTGTTGTACAATCCCTATGACTGCCTCTCTACTGGTTCTGGGAGATGTGTCTCTAGTAGAGGAAGTTTCATTCAGCAAAAAGATCTGGCTTCTCTGTGCTTGCATGATTGTGAAGAAAATGATATTAAGATCTTGGAAATCAAGTAGTTCCTTTTGTATTGATGACTGGGTGGAGGAGCTGCTCACCATTTCCACCTATGAAACAGTTATCTACAAGCAAGCAGGGGACATTGATACGTTTTGGGACATATGGGGAAGCTTCCTTGATGTATATGGTTGATGTGTGGGTTACAGTCTGTATAATTCTATTATCTGGTGACTTTGTTGCCTACGATTTATGATCTACTACATTCATTTCTGTATATACCATGGATCTCATAACCATAGTGATATGTAATGTTCTGGTTGATACATGCTTCTGGGTGTTAATATTGTTTGTGCCTTTTGTCTATAACTTTTTTCTGATTCTCCTTCTTCTTATTCTTCTTCTTCCTCATTTTTTTCTTCTCTCCCTTGAATTCATTGGTTAGGTTTTATTAACTTATTTATTACTGTTACTGTCCATCCATAAGGTATACTCCATTTATTTAACACTGTTGCGTATCTGACTGGTTATTGTGCTATCTTGTCTGTTTCTATTGTAAAATAAAAATGTTGTACCCCCTGAATAAATGATTAAAATGTAGTTCACAATGAGATGACAGAACAAGGCATTCTAACAGCAGGTGATAGATTGGTTCAATGGTTCCCTCTGAGTGACAGTATCTACAAATCCTCAGACTGTGTTCAAGCCACTCCCTTCCTCCCACAATTCCTTTAATAGGGAAGGTGTTCACACCCATATGTAAACATTGTGTATGCCAATACTGGCCCAGGAACATTTGCAGATAGTGTGGGTGTTAAGGTGTGAGTCATGAGAATGTTGCGTACTTGTATGTTTGGTTGATCTCGACAGGGCAGCCAGACTGACAAGAAGAATTGGCGACACGAGAAACCAGCCTCTCCTCCACCCAGAATGGGTACTGGGTAAAAGATGGACCGATTCCCAACGTCACGAGCTGCTCTCTCCTGATTTCCGTGACGTCGGGACTGTGCAAGCACAGGCAGGAGAGGCTGAAGGAACAAGTTCTTGAAGTGATGGAGCTCCAGGTCCGGGAAGGACCGAGATGAGTTAGGAAGCTCAAGAGTCCAAGGATGGCAGAGGTGATCACCAGGAGAAGACGCTGATGCAGTGGTGCTCAAGAGTCCAAGGAAGACAAAGGCGTGCTCCAGGAGAAGACACTGGATGCTGTGGTGCTCAAGAGTCCAAAAAATGGCCGGGTATACACCAGGGAGATGCTGGATACAGAGGAGCTCAAGAGTCCAAGGATGGCTGAGGCAAATACCAGGAGTAGGCACTGGATGGAAGACCACAGAGCACAGGCTGGCACGAAGCAGGAGAAAAGGGAAAATCAAGGCAGGGCTACCTAGCCTGGCTAAAGGAGGGGAAACCTGGGAAGGTGGGAAAACTGATGTTGACCAGGCTGGGAGAGGAGTCCAGGAAGGCAGGGAACCCCAGCAAACCAAAAGGGAACAAAGGGAAAATCCAGGGGAACCCGGGGTGAAGCAGGGAGCTGGCAAGGAGAGGACAAGGGAAAATTCAGGAGAGGAGATCCCCAAAAAGGCTGAGCAGAGCAAGGCTGGCGCAGGAACAAAGGGGTGAGCGAGTAACACGATCAGGAACACAACGCGTTGAGATGCAATCTGCTCCCGATCCTCACTCTCCCTTTATGGGCCGCCGGCGCCCGCGAGGCCTGGAATGCAAGCTGATTGTCGCCGGGCGCCGGCGGACCCAGAGCGAGGCTTGGGCAGCAAGCCCCTCCAATCACGGGTGTCCAATCTACGGAGCATGCGCATGTGCCGAGGAGCTGCAGCCCTGGTCCCCGAAGCTCTCCCTCCGGCGCCTCTCCAAGCGCGGAAGCGCGAATAGAGGCACCAGGAAGGGAAAGCGCGTGTGACGAACCCCGGTCTCCCGGTAAGCGTGACACTATGCCCCCTCCCAGGAAGGCCCGGAGCCCCAGGTTTCCAAGGAAACCGACGATAGAACTCACGCACAAGACGTGGGGCGTGCACATGCCGGTAAGGTTCCCAAGTGCGATCACAGGCCGGGTACCCTTCCAATCCACCAAAAAATGGAGCACCCCCCTGCGATAGCGAGCATCGCATATCTTCTGAACCTCAAATTCGGGGACCCCCTGTACTAGAACAGGAGCCGGGCAAGGACTGGCACGACCATAGGGGTGAACAACATAGGGCTTCAAAAGGGAGACATGAAAAACAGGATGAACATGCCAGGAACGGGGCAGCTGAAGACGAAAAGCCACAGAGGACAGGCACTTGGTGATCCTAAATGGGCCAAAATACCGGAGAGCCAACTTAACCGGTAAGTTGCGAAGTGGCAGATTTCTAGAGGATAACCAAACCCTATCCCCAACCTGGAAATCAGGTTCCACTCTCAACCTCCGGTCAACCTGAGACTTCATATTGTCTTGGGCAGCCTCCAATTACTTGCGTGCCAACTCGTGCTGCTGTTGGATAGCCGAAATCAGGGCATCAGCGGAAGGAACCGTACTGGACGGCACAGGATGGAAAGGCATCAATTTCGGATGCTAACCCGTCGAACAATAGAAAGGACTGGTTCCGATGGAAGAATGGGTGGAATTGTTGTAGGACACCTCGACAAGGTCCAGACATGCCATCCAATTGGACTGCGTGGCATTTGCAAAACAACGGAGGTATGCTTCCAGCGTCTGATTCGTTCTCTCCGTGAGACCATTGGACTGTGGATGATAACCAGAGCTCAGAGCACTGCGGATACCAAGATGGCCACACACCTTGCTCCAGAAAGAAGGGAGGAATTGAGCACCATGATCTTTTCAGGAAGGTCATGTAGCCGATAAACGTCATGCAAAAAGGCCGTAGCCATCTGGGTAGCAGTAGGTATCTTCTTGAAAGGAATGAAATGGGCGTACTTAGTAAAACTGTCCACAACGACCATTATACAGGTGTACCCATCCGAGGGAGGCAGATCAACAATGAAGTCAGTGGCGATGGTGTGCCAAGGATATGGTGCCAACTCCGTAGGTAAAAGTAATCCCAAAGGCCGTTGTCTGGGAACCTTGGATTGAGCACAAACCGGACAGGTTTCCACATACTTTCGGACCTCTCCAGCCCAGCCAGGCCACCAGAATTGTCGAGAAAGCAGTTCTTGTGTTGCTCTAATCCCTCGGTGACCCCCAATGGGGGAATCATGGAAGCCGTGCAATATGCCTTCTCGAATCTCCCCCTCGGGAATGTACAGTCTTCTCCGGAAAAATAGAAGGCCATGATGTTCGGATATTGAAGGCTGTTGAAGTAGAGTTGACCTCCTAGGATCTATCCGGGTGGCATCTGATATCGACTGCAAGAGTGGTGATGAAGTCAATAAAAAATGATGAGAAGAGATCAGTGGTTGAGCCAGATTGGAGTGACCCTCTTCCTTCTCCATCTCCAAGGATCGAGACAAGGCATCAGCCCTTAGGTTCGAAGATCCGGGGATGTAAGTGACATGAAACACAAATGGAGAAAAGAAGAAGGCCCACCGGGCCTGTCGTGGTGTTCGACATTGCAGGGAGCGCAAGTACTGCAAATTGCGGTGATCAGTACGGACCTCTATAGAGAAGCGGGCTCCCAGCAGGTGATGTCTCCAGTCCTCAAATGCAGTCTTAATTGCCAATAGTTCCTTTTCAATGACAGCATAGTTCTTCTCACTGGGGCTCAGTTTACGAGAGAAGTAAGCCACTGGATGTTCAACCGAAGTAGCGGGATCCTTCTGCAAAAGAACAGCCCCTACAGCAAAATCCGAAGCGTCCGCCTCGACAATGAATGGTAGTTCGTCCTGAGGATGACGTAGAAGCAGAGCGGCCATAAAAGCTGACTTCAAGGTGTCAAATGCTTGCATGGCATGAGAGTCCCACAAGTAAGCAATCTTACTGCTAGTCAGTCTAGCGAGAGGTGCCGTGATCTGACAGAAATGAGGAATAAATTGCCTGTAAAAGTTGGCGAACCCCAAAAAGCGTTGTAAGGACCTTACATCATGAGGCTGTTTCCACTCTTGAATAGCCTGGACCTTCTTGGGATCCATCTCGATACCGGCTTGACTAATCACAAATCCCAGGAACTCTATTCTCGATTGATGAAAGGAACACTTCTCTGCCTTGGCGAACAGATGATTGGGAGATAAATGATGGAGGGCCTCTCGTACATGGCTTATATGTTCCTCCCTAGATCTGGAAAAGACCAGTATATAGTCCAAATAGATCCAGACTGAAATTCCAATCAGGTCTCTGAAGATGTGATCCATGAGCCGTTGGAAAACCACAGGGGCATTGCACAGACCAAAAGGCATCACCCTGTATTCAAAGTGCCCAAAAGGTGTCTTGAATGCAGTCTTCCAATCATCTCCACTCTTGATGCGAACCAGATGATAGGCTCCTCGTAAGTCAAGCTTAGTAAAGATCCGGGCCCAGTGCAGGGTTTCTAGAAAACTATGAATCAAAGGTAGTGGGTACCAGTCCTTAGTAGTAATATCGTTCAATTGCCGGTAATCAACACAAGGTCTCAAAGTGCCTTCCTTCTACTTTACAAAGAATAAGGGGAATCCTGCGGGTGATTTGGATGGAGTGATGTATCCCTTACTTAAACAGTCCGACAAGTAATCCTGTAGCACTCGTTTCTCTTCCTGAGTTAAAGCATACACTCTACCATGGGGAATCTCAACACCAGGCGACAATTCTATGGCACAATCGAACGACCGATGAGGTGGCAGGGGTATGTTTCCTGGTTCAGCAAAGACCTGTTCAAAGTCGACATATTCTGGAGGAATCTGGAAAGTAGAACAAAGACTGACCCCCTTGCCATGAAATTCCAGGGCCGTCGAAGAAACCTGAGTCTGGACTGGCAGGCTGCATTTCTGGGTGCAAGAGGTGGAAGTAAAGGTCAAGGTATGAGTCCTCCAATTGATGACTGGATTGTGATGCTGGAGCCAGGGTAACCCCAAGACCAACTTGTAGGTGGAAGACTTGATAACATCTAGAACAAGCTCTTCCACATGGTCGGCGATCCGAAGAGTTAACCCTACTGTGTGCAGACGAACCGGTCCTGAAGATAAAGGAGTACCATCGATAACTTCCACGGGTAGGGCAGTGTGTCTGGGTAGAAGGGGAATCTTATTGATGTTTGCAAATGTTTCATCGATGTAATTGCCAGACGCCCCACTATCCAACAGCCCAAAAACCTCTAGAGTCCGACCAGGCAATTGGATATGGACCTTCAGGGTTAGTAAGATAGCTTTTTGCATGGGATGAAGAATTGAACAAGAAGTGGAAAGGTCTGAAAAGGGGGTGAGACCTGTCGTTGCCTCTCCTCTACACGACAGGTCCTCTAGTTTCCCGTCTTCTTCTTCTGAGGTCGTAAAGGACACGTTCCCAGGTAGTGCCCAGCAGCGACGCAGTAAAGACATAGGCGTAATGTTCTTCTTCGCCTCCTTTCTTCCTCAGATAAAGGACCCCTCACAGCTCCCAACTGCATAGGTTTGGGTCCAGATTCCGCCAAACCAAAAGCTCCGGCGGGAAGACTGGCCGTTCTAGAACTGACTCTCTCAAACTGACGTCTCTCAGCCTTTCGTTCAGCTAATCTCTGATCAATTCGGAGCACCTGATTGATTAAGAGTTGGAGGGTCTCAGGTTCAGGGATGTGGAGCAACTCATCCTTGTATTCTTCCGTCACCCCCCGGCGGAACTGGGTCTTCTGCGTGATTTCCGGCCATTGAGAGTCAGTAGCCAGTAGGCGGAAGCGACTGATATATGTTATCATGGCGGCACTTCCCTGCTTGATGTCCATCAACTGATTTTGTGCAACTGCGGCCAGATTGGGCGTCTGAAAAACCTTCAGGAATGTCTTCTCAAAGGTAGCAAAATCATTCAATATGGGACTGTTAGTAGCCACAAAAGGTGTTGCCCAGGCGAGAGCGTTCCCTGTTAAATTTCCTAAAATGTATCCGATCTTGGCCTTATCGTTATTGAAATGGGTTGACCTGAAGAGAAAATGGATTCGACAGTGATTGCAAAATTCCGCTACTCGACGTGGGTCTCCATCAAACTTGATTGGGGTAGTATGAGCCAAAGAACTCTCAGCCTGTGGGGCACTCCCTGCCCCTTGAGTTACCATTTGACGTAAGACTTGGTTTTCCTGGTTTAAGGCAGTCATCTCTGCTCTGAGGGCTTGTAACTCATTCCGCAGGTCCTGTGTGTCTTCCATCTCTAAATCGGAAGGTAGGCATCTCAATCTGTTAAGGTGTGAGTCACGAGAATGTTGTGTACCTGTATGTTTGGTTGATCTCGACGGGGCAGCCAGACTGACAAGAAGAAATGGTGACACAAGAAACCAGCCTCTCCTCCACCCAGGATGGGTACTGGGTAAAAGATGGACCGATTACCAACGTCACGAGCTGCTCTCTCCTGATTTCCGTGACGTCGGGACTGTGCAAGCACAGGCAGTAGAGCTGAAGGAACAAGTTCTTGAAGTGATGGAGCTCCAGGTCCGGGAAGGACCGAGACGAGTGAGGGAGCTCAAGAGTCCAAGGATGGCAGAGGCGATCACCAGGAGAAGACGCTGATGCAGTGGTGCTCAAGAGTCCAAGGAAGACAAAGGCGTGCTCCAGGAGAAGACACTGGATGCTGTGGTGCTCAAGAGTCCAAAAAATGGCCGGGTATACTCCAGGGAGATGCTGGATACAGAGGAGCTCAAGAGTCCAAGGATGGCTGAGGCGAATACCAGGAGTAGGCGCTGGATGGAAGACCACAGAGCACAGGCTGGCACGAAGCAGGAGAAAATCAAGGTAGGGCTACTTAGCCTGGCTAAAGGAGGGGAAACCTGGGAAGGTGGGAAAACTGACGTGGACCAGGCTGGGAGAGGAGTCCAGGAAGGCAGGGAACCCCAGCAAACCAAAAGGGAACAAAGGGAAAATCCAGCAGAACCTGGGGTGAAGCAGGGAGCTGGCAAGGAGAGGACAAGGGAAAAAATCAGAAGAGGAGATCCCCAGAAAGGCTGAGCAGAGCAAGGCTGGCACAGGAACAAAGCGGTGAGCGAGTAACACGATCAGGAACAGAACACGTTGAGACGCGATCTGCTCCCGATCCTCACTCTCCCTTTATGGGCCGCCGGCGCCCGTGAGGCCTGGAATGCAAGCTGATTGTTGCCGGGCGCCGGCGGACCCAGTGCGAGGCTTGGGCAGCAAGCCCCTCCAATCACGGGTGCCCAATATACGGCACATGCGCGGACCCGTGATCGCGGTCTCCCGCGCATGCGCCGAGGAGCCGCAGCCCTGGTCCCCGAAGCTCTCCCTCCGGCGCCTCTCCAAGCGCGGAAGCGCGAATAGAGGCGCCAGGAAGGGAAAGCGCGTGTGACGAACTCCGGTCTCCCGGTAAGCGTGACAGTGGGAGGACACCATAAGGTCTTACATCAAGCAAAAGTCCAGAATATAGCTGATACCCATGGACTGCCTCGATTGTATATATCCAGTCCATCTCCCATACTTTTTGTTTAGCTTTACCCGGGGACGTAAGAAGTCCATACTCAAATCATAATATCTAATGTAGTCTTCACACTTTACAACAAACCCATTCATTGGTCCATTAAGCCAATTATTCTTTACCTATATCAGCTGCCACCAAATAGACTCCTCCTATGCAGATATACTTTTCGTCAGGAAATTCAAATGATTCCATATTACAATTGCAGTGAGGCAATGTAACCCCAGTTCATACCTCATTACATGGGCAAGACCCCATGCGTAAGCTTTAAGACTCTTCTCCCTCGAGTTTAATTCAGCTTCTGAGAAAGTAAAAAAAAGAGTTTCAGCACCATCGATTACTGCCGGGACTACTTTCTTATAGTAATATTCAGTCGCTGGCACTAAAGAAAAATATGCATATTTCGTATTAATCTGCATAGTTTGGGCAGCCAGTGCTATCATTTATAGCTTTTTGTGGTTTAGGAGCTCGTTCACTCCTTTAGACTTAGACTTGAATAAATAAAAGCCCAAGTAGAGAAAATGATCTACTCTTCCGAGCACATTTTTGCCCAAATACCATTTAAACTTTACATTCGTTCTTTTCCTGTCTACCCGAAATGCGAAAATCTTACTTTCAGTGACATTAACGCGTAGGTCATTCCCTTTTGTATAGTTTTCAAGGTCTACCAGTTGGTGTTGTAGACCTATCGGTTTATGGTCCATCAGCACCACATCGTCTGCGTATAATAGGTCATTCAAAGGAGTTCTGTCGTTCTTGGGTGGGAAACAGCAGGTAGTTGCAAAGGCCTTCCCAATATCTGATATGAAGAGATTAAGTAGAAGGGGTGCCAAAAGGCATCCTTGTTTCAAGCTTCGTTCACTTTTGATGGGGTGGACAACTGCCTATCCAATCTGAAGCGAGCAGATGTATTAGTGTGTAGGGCAGTAAGTATGGTCGGTATGAAAGGGGCCCCTAGGGGACCCTGACGTCTATGGAAACAAGGCGGGTCACCACACACGATAGAGACGCCAGACACGAGGTTGTATTCCGAAAGTCTCAGTTGGCCAACTCGGTCTCACGCCCCGCGACGTGTATCTCTAGACCTCGAGGGACGCAAGAGGGTGAATTACTTACATCAGTTACATATATACAAAATGCATATCAAACAATCAGCTATGACATGTTTAACACCCCCCCGTTATTGGGTTTCTTTGAACTTGGTGTGATGATGGACATCTCCGACCACTATGACACCTTCAAACATCTATTCTAGTAACAATTTGCAATTTGTGAGTGTGAAGGCATCTTTCGGTTATTGAATAGAACACGGCGCTTCTGTTCTTGGAAGCAAACTACATACGGGGGGAGTTGCATTCCGGACCTTGCTATCTATCAGGTGCTATTCGCGTCCTGGGAGCGGACATGCTCTAGCGGGCTCAGCAAAGGGGGGCCGTTAGAAAAGCATAATTCAAGCCTTTAGCAGTATTATTCTAACATATTCTACCATATAACGAGACTGGCTGGCAGCTGTGAAATGATTAAATGCCCTGCAGCTCTGCTTCAAGGCTACATTAAGGAGGGAGCTGGGCATTCTTCCTGGCGCTGCCTACGTTTGTGTTTCAGCAAACTCTTGTTATCCTCACTACCCTGCGGCCTTGTCCTTTTCACATACAGACAACAATGTTCCACAGTCGAGCAGTGTAAGCGGAAAATATACTGCGAAGCAATAGGAACAGAAAGCAATGAGCAATGGTTAGAAAACAAAATGGCGATTCTTGTTACATCAAAATGGTCGTTCATTGGCAAACTCAAAAACCTATATTCTGTCGTATCGTGCATGTGACGGTTGGCCCACGGCCACCAAAATGCGTTTGCGGTCTCAAAGTAGAGGTATCCGTATTTCTAGACTGACAGGTAATGTTGGCGGGCAGTCCCACAAGTTCAACCTGGCCCACAATTTACTCCTGGAAACACTATCGAAGGCCATGGAGATGTCAATAAATTCAATGTATAATGGCTTGGACCTCTCCACCGACTTCTTTATTTATTGGGTATTTATAATGCACCTATACAGCAAATGGTGTTTCAGGGTGCAACAAGACAGATGGGGGAGGGGAAAACAGATGAAGAATAACAGAAAACGGTGCTACTAGGGCTTGTATTCATTTGAATCATGTAAGTGAAGTAACAAGAAGTGCAGGGGGTTGGGAGGGTGAGGGGAAGTGCCTGTCAGAGCATAATGTGTTCATTCTAAGGAGGGAAAGGAAGTGCAGGTCGGAATGGAGAGCACGCAGGGGCTGTCGGGGAGGGCCGCTGGGCTAGGTGAGTGCTAAGGGCAGGCCAGGTGGACAAGTGCCAGGAGAATGCAGAGAGTGCAGGGGAACGAAGGTCCATGTGCTAAGTGCAAGGACGGGCTGGATGGGCTCAATAAGCGTCCACGCCCAGTCAGGCTAGTGCAGGAGGAAGGAGCCTGGCAGGGCAAGTGCAAGTTAGGAGGCGGGGCGGTCAGGGGAGAACAAAGTGCTGAGTTAAACTGGGCAAGGAGGGCCAGATGCCATGTATGTATCAGAAGGAACCCGGCAGCCAATCAATGTGCGGCAGAGGGGGACATTAGCAGGGGAGGGGGGAGAGTGAAGGAAGAAGAGAACAGAGGGTCTTGAGAAGAATCCAGAATTTAAGAAGATCCGGATCAAGTCTGAGAGGCCATTTCAAAGGGAGGCACCTGTTGAAGGGAGAGATCTACCCCACACCCATTCTCTGCTTTGAAAAGAGTGTGATCTGCAGAGAGTTGGAGCTCGAAGACCGAAGGGCTCTAGCAAGGGGCATTCAGGGACAGAGTTGGATGTTGCAGGGTCCCAGGCCCCAGAAAGACTTGCGGATGATGCTGAGGGTCTTGAACCTGATCCTCGCAACAACCGAGAGCCAGCTGAGAGATTTTTGGGCTGGAGAGATGCAGTACCTGGGCTTGAGGCCAAGGATAAGTCTTGCAGTCCTATTCTGGATTAGTTGAGCAGGACGATGGGAGGATTTAGGCAGATTGAGGAAGAAGCTGTGGCAGTAGTCCAGCCTAGAGAGGGCCAGAGCTGTGGAGACATTGGGCCTCATTACAAGGTTGGCGGTAAGGCAAAAACGATGCCGTAATACCGGCATCGTTTACCGCTCTGGTGTATTCTGACCCACAAACCCGGTATTAGTGGCACCCTAAATAACGGTGCCGCTAATAGCGGCATAGGCGCGTACACGGGCCCCTTCGAGGAGCAAATACCGACATGCCGGTAATAGGGGGACATCCCAACCCACGCGGACATGCAAATACCGGCATCGTGAAGCCGGTAATCACAGGCTGCACGATGCCGGCCATAGAGGCATCGCGGACCACCCGCAAACAGCAATCAGGATATAAGGCAACTGCCACAGGTGCACACAATCCCCACAGGTGGAGTCAATGGAGGCTGGGCCAGTATAAAATGAGCACACCCACACACCACACCCCTTCCAACACCAAAATGCTACCACTAGCTGTTGCAATCATGGTGCTGGAGGACATGCCCATACTGCTACAACTACAGCAACGACAGCAACAACTACAGCAGCAACAGGCAGCACAGAGGAGACGCAGGAGAAGAAAGAGGATGAGACAGGCCCAGCAATTACCACCAGCGCAGGCAGCAGTGCCTCGAAGGCAACCACCAATCCCTTGCACCAGACCCAGACCTTTTAACCTAACCCCTGAGCAGATCCACACCCTGTACCGGTTGGACCGTGATGCTATCACCACCATAGTGGACATGATACAGAACGACATTGCCAGCCTCATTGAAATACGCACTGCCATCCCCCCGTTACTAAAGGTGGTGTGTGTGCTCCACTTCCTGGCCACAGGCACCTACCAACACACAGTGGGGCAGCTGCATGGCATTTCAGAGCCACTATTTTCACGCATATTGAACCAAGTGATGGATGCCCTCCAGAAGCACGCAAGCAGCCACATATCCCTACCACGGACTGCCCAGGAGATAGCCGACACCAAAGTAGGCTTCCATTCACTGGCAGGCATGCCCAATTGCGTTGGTGCCCTCGACTGCACGCATGTGGAATTGGTAGTCCCCCATGCCATAAAGGCGGTGTACCTCAATCGCAAGCAATACCACTCCATCAATGTGCAAATGGTATGCGACTCCAGCAAGATCATCACACATTGCTGCGCCCGATTTCCCGGATCAACACATGATGCCATGGTACTGCGCAACTCCACGCTACCATGCTACCATGTCCCATGGAGCGACCTGCTGGACCACGTGCCTGGCAGCTTGGTGAGTTGCACAACTGTCCCATGGCAGTGCTTTGGGGTACTGATGTGTAGGGATGCATAAAGGGGAGGCATACTCCACCTGAGTGGGAAAGGGGGGGCATAGTCCACCTAGGTGGCAATTGCCGGTGATTGGAGAATGCATGCAGAGCTAAACATTCCTGACCTGAACCTGCCAAATGGAACATGACATCACTGGGCCACATTTCACAAATTATGCATATCAATGACAACAAGTAAGAGGCACAACCAGGCCACCATGGTGATGGCAAGCAATGCATGAATGAACAGGATGGCAACTGTGGCAATGTGGTCAGTGTGACCATACACAGTGAAGAATGAACAGCATTAATTGGAGGCTAAACATTGTTGCAATACCAGAGCACATCTGCCTCAGCATGC
The DNA here is from genome assembly GCF_040938575.1 of Ambystoma mexicanum. Lineage (NCBI taxonomy): Eukaryota > Metazoa > Chordata > Amphibia > Caudata > Ambystomatidae > Ambystoma > Ambystoma mexicanum. The sequence continues at coordinate 1,421,273,051 of NC_090935.1, forward strand.
ATGATTACACCCTGCATCATCTATTGAACGCCATCCAGACTATCACACCTCATGACAGTATAGATTGCATCTAGGTGACACATTTGCATGCGTACAGGGACATGTGCATGCCCACACCAAATAGCTGCCGCCATGACTGTGCTCCCTGAAGGTGGCAGTTCAGAGTGACACACACCTATGTGTATCTGCTTGCAGGTGATGGAGGATATCCCTTGAGGCCGTGGCTACTTACCCCTGTGCGGAACCCGCAGAACAGCCATGAAGAGGAGTACAATTGTGTGCACACCCGTACCCGTGTTGTGATTGAGCAGACCTTTGGCCTGTTGAAGGCGCGGTTCCGCTGCCTCAGCAGGTCTGGTGGGGCACTCCTATATAGGCCTGAGAAGGTGGCGAAGATCACCATGGCCTGTGTCATGCTGCACAACATGTGCATCCGGAGAAATGTACCACTGCCACCTGACATTGACATGCATGCCCCGGGTGAGGATGATGAGGATGGAGACGGAGGTGAAGTAGCCCCCCTGTTAGTACATGATGCATGGGATGGCCATGCTGTACGCCAAGCACAGAATCACCAATACTCCTGGCCCACAGGGAATATGAAAGACATGTGTCAGTCAGACACTGGGCCACTGTGGACATGCACACAGGGAACGTTGGGAGTTGGGCACTGAATACCGTAACACATTAAATGGATGCACACAAAAATAACAATGTCCAGCCATGGATTTTTCTTATCACAACGTGTGTATTATTTACAACAGCAAAAATGTGCCCACTCCCCCCTCCCTAGCCCTCCAACAAACTCCCAGACCCCCACAACAAACTCCCAGCCCCCTCCAACAAACACCAATACCCCCAATCGACTCCACAAGATGCACCCCTTCACCCCAACCTTGTGTTCCACTCCCATTGTCCCCCCACACTACTTCCGGGACTTCTTCCTGTCCGGAGGCGGCATTTCAGTGTGCCTTGCACTCCTACGTGTCTGGCGCACTGAGCTGGTGGGGACAGATGAAGCTGGTGTGGAGGTAGTAGGTGAGTCGCTGGCAGGTTCCACACCTCCTGCAAGCCGTGGCCGCTGCATAAGAAGCAGCATTGAAGTCAACACCTGTGTCGCCGCCCCCAGGCAGTCCCTCATTAGCCGAGCTGATGCATTAACAGCAGCTGTGTTGGCTTTGATGGCCGCTGTGGTCCCCGCAACTGCTGTGGCAATACCCCGCCTGGTTTCCTCCCCGTCCGCTGTGTACTGGCGGAGTAGGTCTAACATGGCCTCCTGTTGGGCCTCCACCATCGACAATCATGTCTCCAGGGTTTTGGAGGGGGCTGGAGTGGTGGGTTGTGCAGTCACATGGACGGCATTTACGGGACTGTACTCCTCAGAGGTGGGTAGGTCAGAGTCACGGAGGCAGGGATCAGCTTCACTGCAGGTGGGTGACTGTAGGTGTTGGGGCGAGGGGGTGGGCACGGGGCTCGGGGTGGCCGGGCAGGTCACCTCAGTGTCTCCCTTAGGCTCCAGAGCATCAAGTTCTTCCCAGTGGAGGCGGATGCTTCCAGGGACTCCCCTTGGACAGGTGTGGGTGTGGCCTGCTAGGTCAGTAGTGTGTCAGGCACACTGGCAGCAGGTGTTGCTGGCTGTGTCCCAGCTTGCACAGGCACACTGGCAGTGGCTGTGGCCTGCTTGCCTCCAGCGGAGGTGGTGGCGTGGTGGTTGCCCTCTTCTTAGGGTGTGAGGTGGATGCCCTTGTGGTGGTCTCCTGGGTTGCTTCTTCCTCATCGGTGCCTGGGGGGGTAGAAGAGATGCAGGGCATCAGTGATGGTGTGACATGGCAGAGGCATAAGATAGGGCTGTTCATTATTCATTTGATCATGCATTCATGTCTTACAGGTGTGTCACGCAGGGTATTCAGAAGGGGCATGTTAGCATTCACTGCATGGCAGGTGACATGCCGTTGATTTTGGTTTGTGTGATGTATTACATGGGCAAGGTCCATGTGTGTTGGCTGTGTGTTGGTTATGGGATTGGCACCCAGCATGCATTTCAGTGTGGCAGCGTTTGGCCCGCCATCTGGATTTGGATATGGTCATGTGGGTGTTGGGACATGCATTGCCTTGCCTAGACTCTCTACCACTTCACTTGTGCTACATCATGGTCTCCCCTACAGGGATCTGAAGGGTCACTCACCTCCTTCTGCGGTTGATGCCGCACCCGTCTCCATCTCGCATTAATCCCTCGATGGACTCAGGACTGATGAATCTGCTAGCCATCTCCTCCCAGGGCATCAATTTGGCAGGGGGTGGGCACCCTCGCCTGTGGCCATGGCCTCCCTCCGATTGCTGGCCATGATATTGCGTACCCTCAACCGGAGGTCATCCCACCGCTTCCTGCAGTCCCTCACACTGCACGGGGTGGTACCTACGGCTGATACCTTGGGGGCTACCTCCTGCCAGATTTGCCTCTTTTGTTGCTGCACCTCCCGCTTCTTGTCGTGGGATTGGATTATGTCTGCATGTGCAACTAGAGTGTCCGCTAACATGGTCAGCTCTGCGTCTGAGTAACGCTATTTCCGCAGCCGGGGGGTGGTCTTCCTGGTAGCCTTTGACATTCTCTATGGATTTCCACTGTGCTCTCCAAGTATCGACTGGTGGTTAGGGAGGATGGCAATGGATTGTATTTTTGAAGATGGCCACTGGCCCATTTCCAGTTCCTGCGCAATGACGTTATTTCTGGGTCCGGTTTTGCGTACCTGGTATTAGCATGGTGGTATTACCAGGCTGGTATTTAGGGGTTGCTCCTAGGCGGTACCGGTATCAGCGGCTCCCGTGATGCCGCTATCGGGGGGTTGGAGGGCCTTTGTGTTTCTAGGGGACGGTGAGGAAAGGAGAATGGTTCAGGGGCAAGGATGTCCAGAGTGTTGGAGATGGAGAGTAGAAGGTTAGCAAGGGCTGCAGCAGTGTGAGAGTAAGTAGCCGGAGTGGGAGGGGGAATGAAAGTGGCGGCACAAGCAGCATCTGACACTCGCTTCATCGGTCGAATGACGGAGAAGGAGACTGGCAGTGCGAACCAATTTTGATAGGTACATTTTAGGTGATGTTTTTGCCTAATATCGCCTATTTTGCCTAATGCTTAATATCGGCAGGGTGTACCTGTTGCAGTGCCCTTCGCATCTCTCTTTTTTCAAAATAAACTCCCGGTCCTATGCATGTCTATGAAGGGTCCTGGGCTTATTGGATTTTGGCATTTTCCTGTATATTTTCTCAAGGACTTCTTGGTACGTGCACAATTTTAACCTCATGCCCATTCCAAATCACCCTGTTAGCTCCTAAATTTACATCTAACAGATTACAGTATACCTTGTATTCAGTTTCCCCCGATTTCACATTCCATTTCACCCTCAATAGTAGATGGTCACTAGCTTCTGTTGGTTCCATCGTCATCTCTTTATGTTCAAGTATATATCTTTAGATACAAAGCAATAGTCAAGTATATTTGCTTTACTACCCCTCAGCCATGTATGATGTGCGTTTTCATCACCCTTGACGTTACCATTTAATATACACATCGCCCATGTCTCCATTAGTAACATCCAATCAGTTCCCTCTTACTCGCAGCCTTCTCTGCTGCTGTCACAACTTGACCGTTTGGCCAATCGATACACTGCATTCATATCCCTGCATATAATAATCAAATTCTGCTTCCCTTGAGATTGCCAGGTGAAGAGGATCTCTTAAATTGATTTAAGGAAATACCCTTCTGTAATTTTCAAGGGATTCCACCAAAGGTTTAGCAATAGTGTCTCCCCCTCAGCCCCCCAGCTGGGAACATAAACTGGTCCCACTTTAGCTCTATCGCCTAGGTAAATGGATTTGGCTGGGCAAATACTATTGCGTTAATACTGAAGTAATTACTAATCCCCACCAGAGAGCCTGAAATGGCCGCCCTGCTTCACCTTTATATGCTGGGGAAAGAAACAGGGTGTATTTATCCACCATCGGGGTAGGCAGGATCCAAGTCTCCTACAGGGAAAACAGATCTACGCCCAACAAGTACACACTCCCTTCACAAAATAAATGTGCGGAACACCTACAATTCCATGATAATAATTGCACTTCTCTAAGGTAATTGCACTTCTCTCTGGTAGTGTGTTCCAGGTGAAAGCAGCCCAACACTGGAACACACTACCACCCTCCGTTAGAGCACCACACACCTACCACCAATTTAGGCGTAACTACATCCAGTAGCTAAAGAACAAAGTCCAATAACCGACACCTTTGTAACTACTGCACATTTTTTTCAACCTGTAACTCTTTCGCAATTGTACTCTACTGTCTCCTTGTAATCCATTTCCTCACTGCATCCTTGTATAATAATGCAAATAATGTACAGCACTGTAACTAAGTTGTAATATACTTCTAATGCTTGCGCCTTCATACCTTCTGGTCCGGTGCGCCATATAAATGAATAAACAAACAAACAAACATAAACAGTTAGTCCCCAAATTAAGTTTTATTAGGTTGAACTCTGCCTTGTATCCAGAGCCGCCAACAACCAGCTCCAGCTGTCACCCTCATCAGATCTCGGCTCTCCGCTACTGTGTCACCTCTGAAACACTGGATTTGAAGTAGTGTTGCTGATCAGGGCAGAAAGCCCTGCTTGGGTTGGGGTGGCAGCGCTCTTTGTACGAGCTCTCCAACTTGTTTGGGATGAATCTAAAAATATCGAAACCCTAACTTCTAATACAGTCCTCCACAGCCAGTACCCAATCACTTACCTACCCGATCATTTACCAGGCTTGACTTAAAATGAAGCAAGAAAAAGGGTCTACATCTAGAGACACTCCCGTCCCCTGCACACCATTGATACTGATACACTATCAGTCAATAATAATGAAAAAAGAGTGTAATCTTCTAATAAGTCAAACTTTAATCAAAGCAAACAGTTCTAAGTACTGTAAAAATCACTTCAAATAAACATAAAGGAATAAAGGCATTCAATACATAGAAATAAGCCATTGATCATGAGAAGAATATATACGAATTAGCAACTGAAATAATAATATACAATCCAACTTTTCAAATGATGAATTTCGTGGTAGTGAACTCAGATGATCAGATGCTCTACGCGTTTCGGGGAATAACCCCTTCTTCAGGAGCAAAGTAATCTGAAAATGTATGCATCAAAAGTACATCATCAGTATATTGATTCACAATGTTAAAACAAGGATGTACACAAAGATTGAGCAATCCAACACAGCTAAGTGCAAGAGTACAATGATTTTAGCTAATTCATAAAAGTACATGAAAATCCACATTAAGGTACACATAGGTGATCAAGATATAAAGATCGATTTAACCAAGGGTGTGACTCCAAAAAGAGATGGGAAAATGAGTAGGCTCAAAAAAAGCGAATACCTGAAATAAACCCAGGCGTGCTGAATCTGATGTACAGCGGTACTGTGTGGAGAAGAATCCACAAACTGCTGAGGTGCAAATACATTTTTTTCGAGGTCATAAACCTGGTGTAATAAATAAATGAATATGTATAGCCACTTGTGTGAGACAAAGACTTTTTAGGTCAAAGAAAATTAAATCCTGCTGGAGAGACAGTTAACAATCAAGCTGCTTACCACAAAATTGAGCTGCAGTCGCTTAACTGTATTACGATATTCGGGGGTTACAGCTGAAGCAATCAGGAAAGGTCCAGCTTCAATCCTAGACACTTCAAGAGTCAATCGAGGGAGTACCCAAGTAATGCCAATCTTGTGCGGAAAACTACAAGTACAGTACTACGTGTACTAAAAAAGAAAAAGAAACAAGAATTACCACTAAGCTAACCTAAGCATCTAACTATAGCAAAAACTCTTGGGCTATAACTTTAGAAATGTGCCATACAGGTAAACAAACAAAGAACAAACCAAAGAAAATGCATGAGGCAGGTAATGCACATGGAGTGCACACCCAAGATAATTACCAAAAACTGAGCAAGGAAAACGTGGTCCAAGGTACATTCATTCAAAGCACCAAGTGGCAAAAAGTAAAGAAGAAGCCTTAAACTTGGCGCACGGATGAAAGTGCCCCACATAAATAACAAAGCCTAAATAGAACTTTCAAACTCACTGTGAAAAAACGCAAAGAACATCCGCGCACGTCACCGCTCCAGTAGCTCTGCACGCTGATGCCAGACGTGTGTTAAGTAGTAATGACTCATAATGAGTCATATGACAAAGAGATGTCACATGACCCCCAGGGTTGTGGACGGAACGTTCTAATCGCGGAGGCATAGGCGGAACAAACGGTAGCTGTGCACCACTGAATGCACAGTATGCCGTTAGTAAAGAGTAATAGTAACAATAAAAAAAACACTTACATTTAGAGGAGGGAACAAATATAAACTGAAATACGACGCCATATATGAAGAACTAAGTCAAGAGAGCCAAAAAATAAATCTAAAGCGTGAACTAGCACCCAATTAATGGAAGTGAATCCACAACACCTGGGCAAAACAGATGATGAAGGGAAATAGGTGAGAAAGGCAGCTGATAAATAAAAAGATGAATGAGCAATAATTCCAAACCAATTACTAAAACTAAGCAAGCGAATAAACGCACTGCGTGAACAATGAAACTAATGAAACCCCGTGTGCACAGTAAAACAAATAAAATAGCGAAACAGAAATAAGTAATAAAGTGAAAAAAGATGCTCAACACAAGTTAACAGAATAAGAAAGAAATAGAGAGATAAACACTACTGATTGAAGTCACATGTAGGTAGATCAACCTGCCCGAGAAAGATCAGATTCAAACAAAGCAGTTAAGTGAAAACTCCTCATTTAATCCTCTAGGTGAAATAGTGTCAAGCAAGTCAATCCAAAACATCTCTCTTTGGGTGAGTATTCTCATAAAGTCCCCTCCCCTGGTAGAACACTTAACAACTTCCAAAATGGTGAACCTAATCTGGGCTATGGTGTGGCGAGCTGATGTGAAATGTCTCGAGACCGGAGATTTGTTATTCTTGCAGCGAATATTTGATTTTTGCTCGGTCCACCTCTCTCGGGCTGAACGGGCGGTCTGCCCAACATAGATTAAACCGCATGGGCATTAGATGCAGTAAATGACACCAGTAGATCGACAAGTTGCGAAGTGTCGTAATTTGATCTTTTTCCCCGTGCGGGGGTGTGAAATAGATTCACCCTTAGATATATTGTTACAGTGACTGCAGGATAAGCAAGGAAATTTACCTTTTTTCTTTGTGGCTAGTGTCAACTGAGTTTCCTTAAGTGTGCGTTCTGCCTTTACAACTTTGTCTCGGATGTTGACTCCTCGCTTGTATACCATCATTTGTGGTTCAGGAAACAGCTCGCCTAGAGTTGGATCATAATGCAGAAAGGGCCAATGTTTTTGGATAATTCGTTTAATGTGAAATGATTGTCTAGAGAATTTAGAAATGTGGAGGATAGCCGTATTCTCTTTTTTGGTTGTAATAGTCAATAGTTGTTCTCTGGTCATCGGGAGTGACTTTGCCTGTGCTTCTTCTACTAATTCCACTGGATACCCTCTTGAGGTAAATCGCTTAGACAAATTCACACACTCCTCTTGAAAAACATCACAATCAGTGATGATTCTCTTCAGACGTAACGTTTGGCTATATGGCAGACTCGCCATCATTGCCTTAGGGTGGAAACTAGCGTAATGTAATAAACTGTTGACGTCAGTAGCTTTGTGGTATACAGATGTTTTAATTTGATTGTTCACAATTTCTAGTTGTACGTCTAGAAAATGGAGAGAAGGTTCCCCAATGTCAAAAGTGAATTTAATTCTTGGATGAACAGAATTAAGATAGTTAAGAAAATCTTCCAGTTCTTTTTTGGAGCCACACCACACACCAAAAATATTGTCTATGTACCTTTTCCACATAATAATCTTTGACGACCATTCCATGTTGTCCAGTACAAATCTTTTCTCAAACCAATACATGTATATATTAGCATATGCTGGGGCCATCGCTGACCCCATCGCTGTAACAGATATTTGAGCGTAATAATCGCGTTGGTATCGAAAAAAAACTGTTGTGAAGGATGATCGTGATAAATTGAATGATTAATTGTGGATCACATTTAACATTTCTTACTTGCAATAATAACCATTCTACTGCCTGAATACCCTCCTGATGGGGAATAGAGGTATATAGGCTGCATACATCCATTGAAAAAAGAAGACATTCAGATGACAGGCAAGAAGATTCATTAACATTCAACAAAAAGTCTGTGGTGTCTCTCAAATACGTTGGTATAGATTGAACAATTGGATGTAAAATTCGATCAACATATTTGGATAAGGGATCAAAAATGCTCTCAGTACAGGCAACAATTGGTCTCAATGGGGGGTGGTCTTTATTTTTGTGGATTTTTGGCAAACCATACAGTACTGGCATGATTGGGATTTTTTTCAAAAGGAAAGACCTAGTTTTTACAGAGATCCAATCATTCTCAAATGCATCGTTAACTCAATTTTCAATGATTACCTTGATTTTATGTGTTGGGTCGCCGTTCAACTTTAAATATGTGGTGGTGTCCTCCAACATAGTGGTACACTGGGCATGGTAAAAGGTAGAATCCATAACCACTACCGCACCTCCCTTATCTGCTGGTTTGATCGTGAGATCAAGATCTCTGGCTAAGGATTCCAACTCTTTCAGTTGAAAATCTTTCAAGTTCACTGGAGATTTTAAGTGAAAATTTATTTTCTTAAGGTCATCCTCAACCTTCAATTTAAACATATTCAAAACTGAATTGTCAATTGGTGGATCAAAGGAGCTTTTGGATTTCATTTCCAATGAGTCACCTGAATCTTCCCGTTCTAACTCATCAACTTGCGATGCGAAAAATAGTTTAAGTTTGATTTTCCGGAGTAATATGTGTAAATTAACTTTCTCATCAAAGAGGGTACAATTAGAGGTCGGGACAAAAGAACACAAGTTTATCTAAAAAGTAGTAATTCAAAAATTCGATGTACTCTATATCCTGAAATAACAGTTGTGTCAGGGTCGGTGCTCTCTTTAAAATACGGAGCACAGTTGATCTATTCAAGATCATTGTAACTTGATCCAAGGGTAATTTCTGTAAAACAAATGTATTGCTCGGATGAGAAACAGACTGCACCCCACTATTCCCTTCCACAGACGTGGTCGCAGGTCCCATACATAGTACCCATCTCCTTGCCTCAAGTGTTATGAAAGGGTTCACAAGGGGTCTTATATTGTCCCTCTTCCTGAGTAGAACAGTTCTTTCTACCGCCTTCTTCATACACTTGGTATTATCAAAACGGGTATTATTCCCCCAGTTCAAATTGTCAGTGATTTCTAGGTCTCCCCATCTGGTCCCCCCTTCCATCACCCCAACTGGCCAACCTACCTCCTCCAAACCAACCCCATATTGATGTTGGGGGCCCGCCTCCGGTCACCGGGGCGGGCCACAGATGTTGTCGGGGTCATCCGATCCTGACCAGTTGGTCTGCGATCACGCAGCAACTAATGAGCAGGGATCACCCTGCTCGCCCCGGATCACCAGAGCAGACCACGTGGGCTGGGGGCACCCAGTTCACAGCAGCCCCGGCTCTGGGGGCACCCAGGCCGGGGTTGCACACTCAGCCACGCTCACATGGCCACTGCAGTCTCAAGGGGCGTTGTCGCCCAGCAAGGGCACCGTCCTGGTGCTAGTCCCCTTCCTTGGGCCTCCAGCACGCGGCGTTGCACCAGCATGGTGCTGGGAAGAAAGGACACCGGAGTCAGCTCATGATCGACTGCCGAGCCGGAAGCGGCTCATCCCTTTTATTTGCGTGGTTACCCCATGTGACCATGACAACACAATTGGGAAGTACCATGTCCCCCAGAAGGGGTGACATGCAACACTCCTCCTTTTTCATAACAACAAAACGAACTCCCAAAAACTACAGCACAATACACACCTTAATACTGACACTCTAAGTCCTACTAATTTCCACACCCTTAGAGGGAGACCCAGGTTGTCCCTGGGCGACGGTCTGGGTTGGTAGGTTACTGGTGACACGTTCAAAATCCCCCAACCACGCACACCCTTTATTAACCTGGGTGAGAGGGCCTTGCCCCACTGACGCATCACTACGATTCGCCCCTGGGAACCCCTTACTACACCAACCCACAAACACAGTTACATTCAATACTTGGGCTGGGTCAATTTCAGTCTGCAGACTCCCAGCCTCTGCATGTCCACCGCATGGTTCACCGGGTGCCAGTCCGATCTCCGCTGAGGTTTCTTCAGTACAGTTCGGTGTACAAGGGCCGGTAAAGCCGCACCTGGGGGCACCAGTGGCCACATCAGCCTAGTCCTTTGCTGTTGGAGGCAGTTAGCATGGCAGGGTGCCGGCGTGGCCATGACAGGCCAGCTCCATGTTCAGGGTATGCAGCGCCGCACTTGGGAATGCCAGGGCGCCTCCTCAGTATAATCTCTGGATGGTTGGAGAAAGACTGTGGCCGCACGATGGCAGGGTGTTGGCTTTCGCCGACCGGGCTCCTTGATGTTTCCAGCTGTGTCCACTGCCGGGCGTGCACCTGACTTGACTCCAAGAGTCAAAGGTCCCTGAGGGCACACAAGCACTCCTTATGGAGCTGCTACCCGTCCTGGCTCATCTGTGGTGAAAACTGAGCACCTCTGCGAGGGACGTATTGAAGGGCCAATGGGTCATCCTCTTGTGTCCCCGACCTGATGGGCCTTCTAGGCTGGTGGACAGCGCTATTAACACAACCCTCTCCTTTGCTGCTGTGGGGGCCACAGGGCAATACGACTTCCCTTTTCAGGGTACCCCTGGCTTGCCTGTACATATGTTAACTTGGGTGCCTCCCCACCACAGCTGACACCCCAGGCGGCCTGCAGCCCATAGCTCTTCTGAATGGCCACTGCTTTGCTTCGCAGCCAGCCTGGTCATCCTCATGCCCCCACTTGACGATGGCTGCACCCCATCATGGTGGCAGACAGAGGATGCGCTGCAGGGGTTAACATTCTCATTGCCACCCCCGTTGTTGATGGGATGGGATGGGCTGGGTACCTGCAGCTCTTCTGTGTGGCTGGGGAACTGTGACTCCCTTCAGGGACAATTATCAACAGATGTTTGCGACGCTGCTTTCTCAATTTTCCATCACGTTACTTTTATTTTTTTTGTTATGCACCACCGTGGGCCCGGTGATCATGGGCCCCGCCCCCATCCTTTGTTGTATTGGGGGTCGCGTGCCTCTGTTTCATCATGTTCACCTTTTTGTCTTCTAAACCGCTCCAGAGCGTTTTTTCATATTTTCTTCTCACTGACGCGGGCTGGGTGATCAATGGCCACGCCCTCATTGTGATGCTGGAAATGCATCGGAGGGACAGGGCCTCCGTATCCTTGTCCTTTACTCCTTTTTATCATGTGTTCTGTTGTGTTTTCCATGCAGGAGTTCATGTGGGACTCCTGGCTGTGCAGCTCTCTCTTTTGGTTTGGTGAACAGACCCATGGGATGCCCTTATGGCACCCATGGGTAGGGGTGCAACAATGTGCCCCTAGTGTATGTTTTTGGGCACCTGTGTGTGACCCACAGAGCAGGGTACGGGCTGGTGGCAGCTCTGTGCTGAAATGACTGGTGCCCTGAGTGTCCTCCATTTTGGGATGCCCAGGCCCTGTCATTGGAATTGGTAGATTCCGGATGGAGACAAAATGGCCCCCATGGCCTCTTGTCTTCCATCACCTGTTACCTTGATCTTCCCGAAGTCCCGGGAAGCCCTGCCTCTGTCCCTTCCCCCTGACTGGCTGTTGGGTGGAAGTCCCGTATATGGTAGTGTAGGGAAGTGCCGACCAGACCGGCTGGAGCCTTCCCAACAACCGTATGTTGTGGGTACGCCTGTGGGTGGGACCTCGGTGAATGGAGTGTGTGACGAATATACATTCTATGTTGTGGCTGTCTATTATCTGGTGGTTGACACAATGGTTGAGACAGCCCTGCCCGAAACCAGTATGAATGCAGCTTGGAGTGTTGAATGGCTTGGTACTTGTTCCAATACACATAACTTGTTGTGAGTGTCTGGAGGGAAGTGAATGGCCTGAATGCCCCGTGTGCCTGATTAGCTGCCTGCCTGCACGAATGACCGTAGTTATGATTGGATGCTTGAGTGTGAACCAGCGGAATGAATGGGAGATCAACAGTTTATCTGGGTACCTCTCACTGCTAGGAATCGTGTTCAGAAGATGAAGTCCACTACGACGAGTAACTGGAGTAACTGAAGCTTGATCTTGAAACCCTGATGGACGAGAAGAATTGCTGTTGCTCTCCTTCGCAATCTGAAAGCTGCTGTGCTTCAAGAACTGACCCAGAGAGGACCTGGTAAGGCGCCCTCTTCCCGAGCTACGAGGGACCATCGGGCACAGCTGATCTTTGCCTAAGATCCCTGGTAGACAGACCTTCGACAGGCTGCCAACCCGATACGGGGACTGCTGCGGAACTCCAACTGCTTCCGTTGCCTAAGAACTTCATTAATCCAAGGACGCTCTCGTCTGCATCGTCGCTGCTGTATCCTGCTGGCGAAGGCCTGACCATCGACGCGCTGAGGAGCATCCACCAGTGGGTTTCCCGGCACCCAAAGACCACAGAGACGCAGACAACTGGACGCCCTTGCTGGGCCACAGTTCTTCAACTCTTTGCGGTCCAGAACTATCAACACCGAGGAGCCCCGCACGCCTTTGGTACTTTGGGGTTGCAGAACTATTGGAAAGTCTAGTGGGAACAATATATGGACTGGGCTTGTATCTTTCTTCTACAGGTTGCCCAGGTGGGGGGATCTCCACACAGAGCTGTGTTTAACGGTAGTTACCAGTATTCTGCCAATTGCTGAACCATCTTGCTTTCCTTCCTCTCTCTACTGTTGGTTTCCCCTTTATTCTGATCTGCGTGTCATTCTGACCGTATGCACTTTAATGAGATCTAATAACGTTAGTGGTACCACTTTAGAAACTGTTTATATTTACCATTGCTGATTTTCGGAGTACAAAGTGAGTTATCGTGATATTGTATATACCTTTGAACATTAATTATATAAAGACTGTGTTGTAACCGATACAGTGTGTGGACATTCCTTTGTGGGTGCTTGGGGACTACACTGTACTTAAGAACCAGCTCGCATCACCTCCTGAGAAGCTAGGCCTTGATTGCTTGTCCATTGCTACCGTAATAGAGAATCTTAGCAGGCGTCTCTGTGCCTCCCCTCTACCATATAGAGAGCGGGAGTGCAGACCCCCCTCCGGTCTTTACAGCTGGTGGCAGCGGTGGGATGCTAATGGTTTTAAGACTCAGTGTATAACCGTGCCACTTACAAAGGATATCTGCACTTTATTAAATTAAGGTTTAGTCATGTACAAGATAACTGCATTACAAGCAATGGAATCTATTGTGAATGGTAAATTGGCTCGGATAAGCTTACAGGCTCTCCAGAGTGCTTGTGAAGCCAGGGAATTAGACTTTGTGGATAAGTCTAGGGCTGAGCTGATAGCTGCTCTGGTGGACTACCAGATCGATTGCGAAACTCTTGAAGGGGGGGATGCAACCAATGAGGACTCTACCCCGGGGGTTGTCGCCGAAATTGATTCTGGGAATGCCACCATTCCTGCTGCCTCTGTTCCAAACCCCAGCAGTTCCTTGGAACTTGAGTTATTAAGGATGAAGTTGGCCTTTGAAAATCGCAAGTTGGAAATTGATGCTGAGCTTAAGAAAGAGGAGTTGGCACAGCAAGTGGAACTCAAAAATAGGGATCTTGAACGCAAAGACAAGGACACTGAATGTCAGCGAATCCAGTTAGAGAAAGCTCGAGTGGAGACTTCAGCGAAACCAGTTGAGAGCATCAGGTCCCCAGCAATCAAGTTCATGAAAGATTTGGTTGGTGTGTATGCAGAGGGTTCTGATATCCTCCAATGGATTGAAGCATTTGAAATGGCTTGTTCAATTCACGATGTTGATAAGAGAGATTGGGCTAAGTGTTTGTTAAGCAGAGTGCCTCAAATTGGATATGACTGTATTCTGAAACTGAGTGTGGAAGAAAGGGGTCAGTATGAGTGCATGAAGTCTGCCTTATTCGCCAGGTTTGGCAAAATGCCTACCCAATATCTTAAACGGTTCATGGATTTTAAGAAACAAGAGAATGTGTCTTGGGTTGACTGGGTGAGTGCTGCGCACATGAACATGATGGGGTGGATTGATGGTTACAAAGCGAAAACATTTGTTGAATTGTCTCCCATCTTGTTTTTTGAGCATTTTTCGGAAGCCTGATCACCAGAGCTGCGTCAGTATGTTGCTGACCAGAACATTTTGGACCCCTTTAAACTGGCTAGGTTGGCTGACAAGTGGGTCTCCCACTGGGTGTCCCCTAAGGACTCCAGTGGGAAGGACAAGGACAAAGAAAATGGGGCCTCTCAGAAAGCTGAGGAGTCCCAAAAGCAGTCAAGGTCGGGTAAACCAAAACCTTCCTCTCCGAAGACCCAAAAACCTAGTGGGGATAAGTCTGTCATGAGTGGGAGTAAGAGTAGTGGTCCGCCTGCTGCAAAACAGGGTCCCAGTGGCTCCAGTACCGTACCCCGCACTCCTGGCACTAGTTGGGATTGTGGGGCTCTGGACCACCGAAAGGGTGACCCCAAGTGTAAGGGTAAGGCACTTGGAGTCCAGACTGCCAGCCTGACCTACCTCTACTCCGTACCTGAGGTGGAGGCCACTGCCCTCCCCTCCTCTACTGGAATCACCTTCGGTGCTCCCGTAGAGATTTCCTTAGTGTCCCTTGGGGCCTGGGACCAGTACGCAGAAGTACTGGCGACTATCCCACAAAACACTCGTAGGTTTTTGAGAAGTGTCCTCTTGAATAGCCAGCCTTCCACTGGTTTGAGAGACACTAGGGCAAGAATGACAGTGGTGGACAGGACCCTGCTCAAGCCAGAGGACTATGTAGGTGCTCCTCTGCGAACCACCAGGTTAGCTGTGGGCCTCCACAATTATCGCCTGTAGCCTTAGTCAACATTACGATTGGAGACAAGACAGCAAAGCTTCCGGTCCTGGTTCAGGACAACGTGCCTGTGAACATTTTGTTGGGAAACGATTTGGTCGAAGTGGGGATGATCACGGATGGTCTACCCATGGCTGCTGTGGCAGTCACCCGATCGCAGGTCACACAGGGTCTGGCTGCGAGCCCGGCACCCTTGCCGACGGGCAAACCCAAGCACGAATGAAACAGAGGAGTAAGAAGTCCGTCCCTGTGGAGGGAGCCCCTGCTCTTCCCGCTGTTTCGACAGCACCCATTGGGATCCATGCTCCGGACGGGCTGGGTCCAGTGGTAAATCTCATCTCAAATCCTGTGGGAGACGAGCCAGAAGACTTTCCTGTGGGGGAGGCTCTTAACCCGGAGGATCATCCCGACCTTCAATGCTTTTTGGCTGAAGGGGGACCCTCCCAGGCAGACTTCTGTAAGGGACACAGAGAGTGCCACTCTCTCGAGGGTCTGAGGAAACAGGCCCTGTCCCTTTCGGATTTATTGGGAGGGTGAGCTCCTTGTTAGTGAGCCCACTAAGCCTGAACCTGGAGCCCTCAAGAGGTTGGTGGTACCCCAGGTTTACAGGCCCTTCCTGCTGCAGTTGGCGCATGAGGTGCCCTTGGCTGGTCATCTTGGTACCAAGAAGACTAAGCAGAGGCTCTCTGCCCATTTATACTGGCCACGGATGGGAGTAGAAGTGGAGTCCCACTGCAGGATCTGCCCAACTTGTCAGTTGTCTGGCAAGACTGGAGGCAGAGTCATCGCCCCACTGCAACCATTGCCAGTGGTTGTCACTCACCGTTTGAGAGGGTGGGCATCGACATCGTCGATCCCCTTGACCCTCCCACATCGGGTAGACATCGGTTCATCCTAGTCTTGGTAGATCATGCCACCAGGTAACCTGAGGCTATACCCCTTCGGACGGTTACGGCCAAGATGGTTGCCAGGGCTCTCCTGGGCATTTTCACCCGTGTTGGATTCCCTAAGGAGGTTGTCTCTGATAGAGGATCCAACTTCATGTCGAGTTACATGAAAACCATGTGGAAAGAGTGCGGGGTAACCTATAAGTTCTCCACCTCTTGCCACCCTCAGACCAATGGTCTGGTTGAGAGATTTAATAAAACTCTCAAAGGCATGCTAGGTGCTTTGGAAGCGCCCCTCAGGAAGAAGTGGGATCTTCTCCTGCCATGCCTGCTGTTTGCTTATCGAGAGGTACCTCAAGAGGGTGTTGGTTTCAGCCCCTTTGAATTACTCTTTGGACATCCCGTGAGGGGGCCCCTTGCCTTAATCAGAGAAGGTTGGGAGGCCACCCCTCCAGGTCCCACCAAGCAAGTGGGGGACTATGTGTTAGGCCTCAGACGGAGGATGACACAGATAATGGGTCAAGCAACAGCGAATCTTAAGGCCAGCCAGGAATTGAATAAGTACTGGCACGACCTTAAAGCATCGCAAGTGGACTGGACTCCGGGACAGGAGGTCCTCATGATGGAGCCTAGCAAGCCTCGGGCTTTGGTAGATAAGTGGACTGGACCCTTCAGGATAATCTCCAGGATGGGCAAGGTCAATTATCTGGTTGACATGGGAGCCTCGGGGGTAGCCCCTCAGGTATTCCATGTTAATAGGCTCAAGCCTTTCCACCGGCGAGCCGAAGTCTCATGTCTCTTGCTAGCTTCCGAGCAAGAAGAGGATGAGAGTGAGCCCCTTCCTGATTTGCTGCATAGCAACCCTCAGGATGGCTCAGTGGAGGGAGTACATCGCTCTCCCGATCTGACGACAGAGCAGCAGAAGGCCTGCAGGACTTTGCTCCAACAGTACGCCTCTCTGCTATTGCTGACACCAGGCCTTACACCGTAGTGTAGGCACGAGATTGACACTGGTGACAGTGTGCCTGTCAAAAGCAGGTGCTACCGTATGTCAGATACCATCAAGAACCACATCCAGGTTGAGGTCGCCAAGATGTTGGATCTGGGTGTTATTGAACCCTCAACAAAGTCCCTGGTCCAGTCCTGTTGTCCTTGTCCCCAAGGCAAGTTCCCAGGCAGGTACAAAGGATTGAGGTTCTGTGTGGACTACTGAGGAGTCAATGCCGTCACCAAAACTGACGCGCACCCATTGCCCAAGGCTGATGAGCTCGTGGACACCATAGGTGCTGCCAAATTTGTGAGCACCTTTGACCTTACCTCAGGCTATTGGCAAATAGCTCTGACAGACCATGCAAAGGAAAAGATGGCATTCTCAACACCAGAGGGACTCTACCAGTTTAGAGTCATGCCTTTCGGGTTGAAGAAGGCCCCTGCCACTTTCCAGAGATTAGTCAACTATGCGCTCAGTAGGCTGGAAGCCTTTTGTGTGGCTTACTTAGACGACATTGCCTTCTATAGTTCCACCTGGGAAGAGCATTTGACTCATCTGGATAAAGTGTTGCAGGCGTTAAAAAGGGCTCACCTCACTATCAAGGCCACCAAGTGCCAGATAGCTCAGGGGAAAGACACATATCTTGGTCATGAGGTAGGAGGGGGTCAAATCCAACCTCTCCCCAGTCATGTACAGGATGTACATGACTGGGAGACTCCCACTACTCAAACCCAGGTGAGGGCCTTTTTGGGCCTCACTGGGTATTATCGGAATTTCATGGCAGACTATGGAACCATAGCTGCACCCCTGACAGCATTGACTTCACCCAAACAACCTAGGAAGGTTAATTGGACTGAAGACTGTCAGAGGGCCTTTTATGGCTTGAAAGGAAGTCTGTGGAGGGCAACCGTGCTGTGTGTACCTGATTACAGCAAGCCCTTTATCGTTCAAACTGACGCCTGTGACACCAGGATTGGAGCTGTCTTGTCCCAGTTAGATGACAAAGGAAGAGAACATCCGATCATATTCATCAGTAGACAACTTAAGGGTAGAGAACTTAGGTGGGCTACTGTTGAAAAGGAATGTTTTAGTATTGTTTGGAGCCTTAGGCGTTTTAGACCCTACCTTAGCGGGTCTACCTTCAAGGTCCAAACCGATCATAAGTCCCTGAAGTGGCTTATGCAGATGAAGGGTGAAAACCCGAAACTGCTCAGGTGGTCCATTAGTCTGCAAGGACTAGACTTTACCATTGAGCACAGACCAGGGAAGAGTCACAATAACACAGATAGCCTTTCCAGAAGGTATGTTGACCGTCTGGATGAGGGTGCCTATCACGTGGGAGATTAGGTACCCTAACCTCAGTCTGGGGGGGGGGGCGACTTTGATGCTGGAAATGCATCGGAGGGACAGGGCCTCCGTATCCTTGTCCTTTACTGCTTTTTATCATGTGTTCTGTTGTGTTTTCCACGCAGGAGTTCATGTGGGACTCCTGGCGGTGCAGCTCTCTCTTTTGGTTTGGTGAACAGACCCACGGGATACCCTTATGGCACCAATGGGTAGGGGTGCAACCCTGTGCCCCTAGTGTATGTTTTTGGGCACCTGTGTGTGACCCACAGAGCAAGGTACGGGCTGGTGGCAGCTCGGTGCTGAAATGACTGGTGCCTTGAGCGTCCTCCATTTTGGGATGCCCAGGCCCTGTCATTGGAATCGGTAGATTCCGGATGGAGACAAAATGGCCCCCATGGCCTCTTGCCTTCCATCACCTGTTACCTTGATCTTCCCGAAGTCCCGGGAAGCCCTGCCTCTGTCCCTTCCCCCTGACTGGCTGTTGGGTGGAAGTCCCGTATATGGTAGTGAGGGGAAGTGCCGACCAGACTGGCTGGAGCCTTCTCAACAACCGTATGTTGTGGGTACGCCTGTGGGTGGGACCTGGGTGAATGGAGTGTGTGACGAATATACATTCTATGTTGTGTCTGTCTAGTATCTGGTGGTTGACACAATGTTTGAGACAGCCCTTCCTGAAACCGGTATGAATGCAGCTTGGAGTGTTGAATGGCTTGGTACTTGTTCCAATACACATAACTTGTGAGTGTCTGGAGGGAAGTGAATGGCCTGAATGCCCTGTGTGCCTGATTGGCTGCCTGCCTGCATGAATGACCATAGTCGTTAATGGATGCTTGAGTGTGACCCAGCGGAATGAATGGGAGATCAACAGTATATCTGGGGACCTCTCACTGCTAGGAATCGTGTTCTGAAGGTGAAGTCTACTATGACGAGTAACTGGAGTAACTGAAGCTTGATCTTGAAACCCTGCTGGACGAGAAGAATTGCTGTTGCTCTCCTTTGCAATCTGAAAGCTACTGTGCTTCAAGAACTGACCCAGAGAGGACCTGGCAAGGCGCCCTCTTCCCTCGCTACGATTGACCATCGTGCACAGCTGATCTTTGCCTAAGCTCCATGGTAGACAGACCTTCGACAGACTTCTGACCCGATACGGGGACTGCTGCGGAACTCCAAGTTGAAGTGCCCGGACTGTTGTCCGCCACTGTCGACGACCGCCATCGCCGACTGGAGCTGCCATGCTCCTGTTGCCTAAGAACTTCATTGATCCAAGGACGCTCTCGTCTGCATCGTCACTGCTGTATCCTGCTGGAGAAGGCCTGACCGTCGACAAGCTGAGGAGCATCCACCGGTGGGTTTCCCGCCATCCAAAGACCACAGAGACGCTGACGATTCGATGCCCTTGCTGGGCCACAGTTCTTCAACTCTTTGCGGTCCAGAACTTTCAACACCGAGGTGCCCTGCACGCCTCTTCCTGGCAGGACGTTTACGCTTCCCCATCAACAAGTACCGCTAGGAACGAATCGGCCACCTCGCCGTCGTAGCTCGACCTATTCTCCGTCGGACGTTCGACGACCCGTGAACTCCTGCCTGGAAGGGAGGACACTCAAGAAGGGTTGTCGATTTCCCTGACGAGAGACGCTACAACGCCAGGTACTTTGGGGTTGCAGAACTATTGGAAAATCTAGTGGGAACAATATATGGACTGGGCTTGTATCTTTCTTCTACAGGTTGCCCAGGGGGGGGGATCTCCACACAGAGCTGTGTTTAGTTACCAGTATTCTGCCAATTGCTGAAGCATCTTGCTTTCCTTCCTCTCTCTACTGTTGGTTTCCTCTTTATTCTGATCTGTGTGTCATTCTGATCGTATGCACTTTAATGAGATCAAATAACGTTAGTGGTACCACTTTAGAAAATGTTTATATTTACCATTGCTGAGTTTTGGAGTACAAAGTGAGTTATCGTGATATTGTATATACCTTTGAACATTAATTATACAAAGACTGTGTTGTAACCGATACAGTGTGTGGACATTCCTTTGTGGGTGCTTGGGAACTACACTGTACTTAAGAACCAGCTCGCATCACCTCCTGAGAAGCTAGGCCTTGATTGCTCGTCCATTGCTACCATAATAGAGAATCTTGGCAGGGGTCTCTGTGCCTCCCCTCTAGCATATAGAGAGCAGAAGTGCAGACCCCCTCTCCGGTCTTTACACTCATCCATTTCACTTTTTTTCTCCAAACTCCAGTACGGAGCAAAGTTTTTTTTTTCATGTGCAGGCCAAGGCCGCTCTTTGTTGCTGCTGCCACCGCTGCCTCCTTCAAGCGGGCACACAAGGACCGCTGATTGCACCTCCCCGCAGCTAGGAACCGCAGGGAGACACCGGTCGGCCTCGGTGCACCGTGCACCTTTTCT
This sequence comes from Ambystoma mexicanum, assembly GCF_040938575.1. Taxonomy (NCBI): domain Eukaryota; kingdom Metazoa; phylum Chordata; class Amphibia; order Caudata; family Ambystomatidae; genus Ambystoma; species Ambystoma mexicanum. The sequence goes on from NC_090935.1 coordinate 1,421,293,728, forward strand.
TTAGCTGCTGGTCGTGGCCCCGTCGGGCGGTCTCTCCCTTCCACGGGCAAGACATCAGGGGTGCAGGCACATACCCACTCACCCCGGCCACATGAGCACCCTCTTCACTGAGGGCTGCGGCCAGGGCGGCATACGCAGCGACACCTCTCCCTCTTCCAATCGTGTCCGACGCCGCCTCCACCATGCAGGCACCAGGTGTCCTGTGTCAGCCAACACGGGGCCTTGGGCCACCCACGGATCTCTTCCTCTTCGGCGGCCGATGCCGAGTCAGCTCATGACCGACTGACGAGCCGGAAGCGTCTCGTCCCTTTTATTTGCATAGTCACATGGTTACCCCATGTGACCATGACACCACAACTGAGAGGTACCATGTCCCCCAGAAGGGGTGACACGCAACAATTGGGGCTGCCAAACTCCCTCTATTTGTTGGTACTTCTCTACACTAGAGTCCATTACCACCCCAACATTCTCAACTACGGGCACATTGTCAACCATTAAATTATCTCCCATGTGTTGGACATCTGTTGAAGTCTTTTGCCCCAGCAGCAAGGACACATTACCTAGACACTATCTAGAACTTCCTCAAGAATTATTTTTTGCTGCTCTTTTATTCTTTTGCTTTTTTATGTTCGGATTCAGGTTCAGGTTCCTGCCCCTATTTATAGTTTTATTTTGCTGAAAGATTTCAGAGCCCAATATCTGGATTTCCTCCTCTTCCTCAACCACCCCTAAAATACTGCACAGTTTTCTTCCTCCATTAATTCTTCCACCACTGGGCCATGCTTGGGCTGGGGGATGACAGGGGTGACGTGCCCTCCTCCCTATTCTCTCTTCAGCTGCGGAAGCGTATCAGGGAGCTGAACAGCGACTAGTCCTTCTTCCCTTTCCCTCTCAATGTTTACTACGTCGCACGCTGTTGTATAATACTGGTAATAACACACAGGAGGCTGTTGAGTTGCTGATGAGGCTTCTTTATTCAATTCTTAACATCAGCTTCTTAACTGCATAATAACTCTGCTTCAAATGAATGGACAACAGGCCCTGCAACTTTGCTCCATTTATAAGAGTCTCTAGTCTCTAAAGATATGTCTCTGGTCAGTTCAATGGAGGAGCACACAGGAGCCAATGTTGCTCTGTGCCTTCTCTCCGGCTCTCTGCTGCGCGAGAAGCGCGGGAGCCGCACTTCCGCTTTTCGCGTGAGATCTCGCGAGACCCGGAAGTCTTGCGATATCTCTACAAACCTCCCTTTGATAATGCAAAACAGGTTACTGCAAGACATAGTCATTGTATGTCACCGATCTTCTGTGTTCCCTTCTCAGCCGGACATCCCTCTCGCCATTGGCGTCCTGCTTATGATCATCTTCTTGCTCCACCATGGGTGCATCTGCTTCAATTTCTTCTTCTTCGACTTCTCTTCTGCCTGTCTCTGGCTCTCATTCTCTCTCCGCCTCATTGTCTGATACTTCATAGGTTTCAGGTCTTTCATGGGTCTTTTCTCTCTCTTGCCTCTTTTCAAACATGGCTACCCTCTCCATGTTCCATGTACGACCGTCCTCGGTGCGGACGTGGTTCTTCCTCTGTGAATCACTTTTATGGGTCTGCTGAACCTTGAGCCAGTCATTTGATCTTTGGTCGGTAAACGTATTTTGATCCAATCTCCTTCTTTTACCTTGCTCCCTTGTTTTTTCCTTCTTCTTCTGTCGCTCCACCTTTTCATGCGTGCTTTGCTGTTCTCTATTCTCCACACTACTTCCGACATGTCTACTTCCTCATCTTCTTTTACTCTGGCCAACCATGGTGGCACTAGTGTGGAGGCAGCTCTCCTCCCTCTCAACATGAGAAATGGGGAGATTTGGGTGATGCCGTTGGGAGTCAGTCTGTGAGCTGCGATGGCCTCTTTGGTCATCTTGAGGGGATCCATTCCCGAGGCAGTCGCTAATTGGATGGCTCCTTTGATAAATCTGTTGGCCATCTCTACAAGCCCATTGGCTTAGGGATGATATAACGTTGCTTTCTTCTGGTAAATGTTGTGTTTCTTCAGAAACAGTTCCATGTCTCTAGATATTAACTGTACCCCGTTGTCTGTCACTAACTCGCTGAGGAGCCCTTCCCTCTGGAAGATGGCAGTAAGGACTTCTATCACGGTGGCAGTCGTGATGTTGGGGACGAACTCTGCTTCGACCCAATTCGATAGGTAATCTACTAACACTATGCCGTATCGATGTTCGGGCGCCATTGCTTCCAGTGGTCCGATAAAGTCCAGGCCTACTTTTGACCACACAGCTTTGGGTATTTCCATAGGAATCATGGGCGCTTGTTGATCTTCAAGCTTTTGTCACTGTTGAGTCACTCATGGCATCTCTCGATCATTGTACGAATCTCTTGATCCATTGAGGGCCACCAGTAGGCTTCCCTCACTCTGCGTCGTGTCATGGTATTTCCTAAATGACCCGCATGGGCTCTGCACAGGATGGCTTTCCTCATGCCTGTGGGCGGGATCACTTGGTCGGTTTACATGATTATGCCATTAGACTCTGAGATTTTGTCTGCCATTTTCCAATATGGTCTCATTCCTTCTGGCACTACTCTTTCATCTGGCCATCCATTTTTGATACATTCCCTAATTCTCACCATGGTGGGGTCTTTCCCGTCTTCTTCCATCCAATGTCTCTCACTCAGCTCTAGGTAGTCTGGGGCCCTGAGATCTGTAATGGATGCTACAATGCATTTTTCTTGCAAGAAAGTGGTGGCATTGTCTTTTCCTTCTGGCAATCTTGACATGCAGTCTGCCTGCAAGTTCTTCCACCCCGAGATGTGTTGTACCTCGAAAGTGTATTCTTGCAGTTTGGCTGCTATGCGTGCTAATCTGGGTGTCGACACTTTGGTGGCTCCTGGGCTGAGCATATGGATGAGGGGCTTGTGGTCGGTGACTAACTTGAACTTAATGCCCCATACATACGTCCAGAAGTGTTCCACAGCCCATGCACAAGCCAGCATCTCTTTCTCGTCTGTGGAATAATTTTGTTCAGCTGGTGATAGGGCCTTGGAAGCAAATGCAACCACATGTTCCGTGCCGCCCTTTTTCTGGGTGAGGACGGCTCCTAGTCCATACGCGCTGGCGTCCGTGGTAATGACTGTACACCAGTCTGGGTTGAACGGTTGCAGGCACGGCACTTCTGCTATGTGTCGTTTGATGCTTTACACCGCTTTCTTCTGGGCTTCTTGCCACGTGTACTCTGACCCTTTCTTGAGGAGCTCACGAAGCGGCGCTGAGGATTCTGAGTATTTGGGGATAAATTTGGCGTAATATTCAGCCAGACCTAGGAATTACTTCACTTTGTCCTTGTTGGTGGGTTCGGGAGCTTTGATTATTGCTCACAGCAGGTTTTGCTTGGGGCTGATGCCTTGCGCTGATATCTTGTACCCCAAATGCTCGACTTCTTGAGCCTTGAATACACATTTCTCGTACCTTAGTTTCACTCCCGCTTCTTGGCGCTTAGTAAGGACTGTCTTCAACGTGGCATCATGTGTCTGTTCGTCTGCAGCGTATACCAGGATATCAGCCTGGAAATAGGACACGTTCCTGACATTCCGTAGTAGCGCATCCATCATGCGTTGAAACGCTGAGGCTGCGGATGATAGGCCAAACGGCATCTTCGTAAACTGGTAGGTGCCAAACGGAGTGATGAATGCGGTCAATGGCTTGGATTCCTTGTGTAACTGTATTTGACGGTACGCATTCCTCATGTCCAACTTTGAGAATATTCTGGCCTCGTTCATCATGAGGATTAACTCATTGATACTCGGCAGGGGGTAGATGTCCGCAATTACTTCCAGGTTTAGAATGCAGAGATCAATGCATACCCTTAACTCTTGTGAATTCAGTTTTTTTATAAGCACAACCGGGCTCAGCCACTCTGATGCTTCTGGTGCTTCGATCTCCTCAATGGTGCCTTCTTTCCTCATTTTGTCCAGTTGTCTTCTGAGCTTGTCTCTTGCAGTCGCAGGTACTGGCCTTACTCTGTGTTTGACTGGGACTGCGTTGGCTTTGAGTAGTATTTTGTGGACAAAGCCTTTGATGTGTCCAGACCCTTCAAAAAATAATTTTGGATAATCTTCTCTCGCTACCGGCGCTCTTCCGGAACTGACTGACAGTACCTGGTCCTCTGTGCTGGGGTCTAGCTTAATTTTCAGTTTAGCCTGATCATTCCTCCCTAATACTGCTGGGCCTTCTTGACTGAAAAACTTTTGTGGTGGTCTCTCTCCCTTTGAACTCCACTTTTCCTTTGATGTAGCCTCGTAGGTCTATGGATACGCCTCCGAACACTGTGGGCTTGTGCCGAGTGCTGAACACTTTGACTGTCTCTGTGCCCATCATCTCCTTGTACGTGCGCAGAGGTATTATAGTTAAATCAGAGCCCGAGTCAGCCATGACTCTCGTTTCCAGTCCGTTTATTTTGATGGCACAGTGGGGCTTTTCTCTCCTGGCCCGTGGGCTGTTCACCATTATAACAGTAGGCCTCCCCTCTTCGTCAGAGGACAAATCCCTCTCTGTGTTGTGTTCAGCGTTGACACTGGTGACTTTTTTGTTTCGCCATCGGTACACTATTGAGAAATGTCCAATCTTTTTGCACACTGAGCATTCTTTGTCCTTTGCTGGGCACTCTTTGTCAAAGGCCAAGTGTTTTGTGCTGGTGCACTTGTGACATTTTAATGGTTCTTTCCTAACCCACTTCCCTTTTCTCGTGTTGAAGATCGGCTTTTCCTTCTTTGGGCAGAAGCTATCGCTTGTACTTCAGCAGGGATGTGCCCACTTGCGTATTCTTTCCTCCTACCTGCAGTCTCTTGCACTGCTCTCGCTATTTCGATGGCTTTCTTCAACTGCAGTTCCTTCTCTTGTACCTTTCTGCTGTTGGTATGAACTACTAGCATGTTGCAGATCAATCCTTCTGCGTTGTTTCCGAAGTTGCACAGCACCGCCAATTCGCGCAGTTTGGTCACATAGTCGTCTACTGGTTCAGACGCCTCTTGTTTGCGGCTGTAAAACCTTATCCTGTATAGGACAGTATTCTCCTTGCTGGCGAACCTTTTGACTATTCTTCTAACAGCTTTCTTAAATACGTCATCATTGTCGCTGGCCACTGGTTCCGGGGTGAGACTTTCAAACACTCTTTGGCCTTTGACGCCCAGGGCATTCAATAACATCGCTCTGCGTCTCGCTGCCGTGTAGCCTGCACCACCCAAGGCCTCTAAATATGTGGTGAATAAGGGTTGCCATTGTGGTCAAGGAATGGCAGGCCTACCTCGTGTTTGCAGGAAAGGCGGTGGTGGTGTTGCTCCTTGCATGGCGCCACGTGGGTTTCAGTGGTGGTCCTCGTCGCCAATTATATTGTATACTACTGGTAATAACACACAGGAGGCTGTTGAGTTGCTGATGAGGCTTCTTTATTCAATTCTTAACATCAGCTTCTTAACTGCATAATAACTCTGCTTCAAATGAATGGGCAACAGGCCCTGCAACTTTTCTCCATTTATAAGAGTCTCTAATCTCTAAAGATATGTCTCTGGTCAGTTCAATGGAGGAGCACACGGGAGCCGATGTTGCTCCGTGCCTTCTCTCCGGCTCTCTGCCGCGCGCGAAGCGCGGGAGCCGCACTTCCGCTTTTCGAGTGAGATCTCGCGAGACCCGGAAGTCTTCTGATATCTCTACACACGCGCCATCAGATTGCGTGGCAAGTTCCTTTCCCCACATATCCCGATTTGCTCTCCTTTTTCAGACCTAAAATAAAACCTTCAATTAAAGTTATTTTGGCTGCCAAACCCGTAATTGCACCACCCTGCTCATTCAAAACACCTCCCACTTTGTCATGCAAATGTAGCAATGCAGTAAGAGCCAGCTCAAACGATTTACTCATATTACCCATATTGGTCATCAAAGTTCTAAAATCAAGTACCGTGGCCGCATCGATCCAGACCAATACTTTTTTGTGAGGCCATGAATAACTTGTCAGTGTTTATTGCCACGTCAATCTTTTTAGCCAAAGCAGACTCCAACTGTGAGTACGTTTCCACCGGCTTCCTTAAGCTACCCAAGTTCACTTGATCTCGTTTAGTCTGAGGTAGTGCATAGGCTCTTTTTACCCCACAACCAAACCACGTAGCTGGGGGGGGATGGCGCCAGTGCAACTGACAGGCTAGAAATACTAGGGAAAGCAAATGCACTAGAGGATATATCGGGGAATGATTAAAAAGGGAAAAAGAGCGCTTTCACGAGAGACGGTTTAGTTGGTTTCACTCCACTTGCTAAGCCATTTCCCTTAAGGTGAATAGGTGCACTTCTTAGAGGCACTGGATCAGTTATTGAGACATGCTGTACTGCTACCTATTGTGGGGCCGGCGGCGATCACGTAGCCGGCCTCACTGGTGCTGGTGTGCCCAGGGTCGTGCTGGTGTGCCGTGGGGTCACGCGGACTTATAGGTCGCTGCAGGGCAGGGTCCTGTGAGGCTATGGGGCACAGCCTGGGTGCCGGAGCACCGTGGATGCCGGTAACATCCTGGATGGGGGGTGCCTGGGCTGGACCCAGGGCACCAGGCTGGTCTGGGGGGCCATACGAGCAGGGACCTGCAGGGCTGTGGTCACACAGCATGGGATCTGCAGGTCATGGCCGCAGGACTGTGATCACACAGTGTAGGCCTGCAGGCCCACAATGAGAGATGGAGACAACAGGAGTTCCATAGTTGGGGTCTCCAGCGCACCTGCCTGCAGAAGCTCCTTTTATTAGCTTGGGCCATGACACATTCATCCTCCATCTTAAAAGGGCAATACACGTGGGAGGGACACACATCACACTGCCGTTTCCTCTGCATATGGGGCAGGTGCAGCAAGAATTTACGTTATAGATTGGTCAATGGCCTCAGGTACAGCCATTCCCATCACCCTGGAGGCTTCTTCCACGTGCATCAAAACCCTTTTACTTTGAACATTATCTGCAGTTAAATCAACACAGGATGCCCGAGAGCCTCTCTTATCACGTAACTCAGGTGCAGACACCCTTACAACCATACTTCTATCACATGCGTTCATTATACAATTCTCAAGTCGAGCATCCTTACTCTGATTAGAGGTTTACTTGCATGGCAGTTCAAAATAATGTTTTGCTCAAAGTGCGCCGTTTGTTCCATATCAGTAATTTCTCTTAGCACATCTTTACTGGCTGACAAGAGCGCATCGAAGGAGTCAAGTCTATCACTCCCTCCTCCACTTCTATGGGCTGCGGGGCACCCAAGCACCCTTGGTCAAGCCCCAAACCACGTACGATAGAGTTTGTCTGCAATCTCTCTTGTCGATTTGCAAGAAAAGCAGGGACTGAGTTTGGCATGTTTAGTCACTTTGCTTCTTCGATTTTAGGAGTAGAGGCAAGCGGTTGACCCTTGAAAGCCATGTGATGTTTGCGCATGTTTGCCAAAAACGGTAACTTTGAGGTTCGATGCGGTGTCGGATTATGGATCTGCGCTGTTATAGTGGTAGTGGAGTTACTGGAGTTAGCCATGGGCATCGCACATGCAGCCGCCACTAGCCAGTGAGCTCTGCCCGGTCCTGCTCATGTCTTCTCATTTATAATGACACCCATTGCACAAAAAGTGAGACCTCCAACCGCCATATTTCGCGGCGCTGGCCATACGTAACAAGATTACTGAAGTTATTGAAACCATGACAAGGTAAATTCCAAACAAAAATCCAAACATTCAGGTGACTGCAGTTAATCAATTAATAAAATAATCAGCTACATTACAATCCAATAAAAGGCAAAGTGAATGTATAGAGTAAAATATTCAGCTTTAAAAATCCAAATAACGACATCCAACATGGTAACAGGACTGTCATTTGTGTCATTTGAATTCAGCAGCACTCCTCGCTTTCCTCCTTTTCTGTCAAGTAGTTGAATTCTTATCTCACACCGTGCCGGGAACCAGGAGCACACAAACCACACTGTGCAACACACCGAGCACGCTCGGCGCACACAGGGAGCATTTGGGCGATTGAAAGCTCTGCCTCTGGTAGCCACGGCAAACTGACTCCATCGGCTCCAGCAGGTAAATGAAGTCACAGGTGAAAAGGAGTCTCACAAAACACACTGCGCTCAACTCCACTTGCTCTAGCAGCTTAACAAAGTCACAGGTAAAAGGAAGTTTCACAAAACACTCCGCACACATAAGCCTGGAAGTGTTTTAGTGTGGGGGAGGCATGCAGAGTGACACAAGTGACAGAGGGCCTCATTACATGGACGGCGGTGGACCAAGGTGCTATTAGCACCTTCGACCATGCCGGTAAAATACTGGCACTGCCTTCGTGGAAAGGGGAATTACCGCCCTATTCCAAGGTTGGTGGGGCGGTAATTCCCCCTTCCCCCATTGCCCTTCCCCATTACCATTTTTGCCCCATAGGGCATAATGGGAATGGGGAAGGTGCTAATTACGGCACCGCAAATTGCGGTACCATAATTAGCTCCCTGGTCCCTTTGCGGGTTGGTTTTTAACGCCTGCAAAAAGCAGGCATTAAATTCCCCAACCCGCAAAGGGACCTCGTAGTAAGGCGGTAAGGTTTTACCGGTACCGGTAAAATACCGGTAAACCCTTACCGCCGCCCGTGTAATCAGGCCCAGAGATTACAGTAATGACAGTAATGACAATGTCGCAAAAACAGGCGGCCAAACGAGATGTAAGGTGGAAAAACTTTGGCCACAAGCTTTATTGTAACAATAGCTATAGCCCTTCTGACCCACTTGTGATGTAGCCCCTTGAAAGGCGCTATTGCATTTTAATCCACAGAGGTGGGTTCTGGAGCTTTGGCTTGCCGCCAACCGGCTTTCCGTTTTTTTTTTTAAGGCATATGTAGCCATTCCCAATAGGTCTTCTGACCCACTTGTGATATGGTCCCTTGAGAGGCGCTATTAATTCTTTTCTCCTCAGAGGTGGGTTCTGGAGCTTTGGCTAGCCTTCAACAGGCTTTCAGTTTTGGGGATAGTACTTTCCTTACACCGGAGTGTTTGCCGAGTGTTTGGCAGTGGAGAAGGGGAAGCTCTGTCACCTCTGTTACCTATACCCCGAAGGAAGAAAGCCCCCTGCTGGAGTCTGTTGGAGTCTGTTTTTTGTTTCTACCATTGGGAACCATAAAGACCACTCACAGACGCGGAGCGTAGCAGAGTGTTTGCCGATGTGCGAGCAAATGGACCTTGAAACATCAGGAGAAATGCATTCAAGAACTCGGAGCAAGGTACGTGCACTAGATGCCCCTGCTGAAAAGCAGACTTTTGCTATACCATTAGCCCCAACACCTACCACATCTACTATAAAGACTGCCATGAAAGTCACTGCAAAACAAACTAAAAAACTATTCATAAACTTAAATCTACATTTTAACAAAGTCTGTGATTCGAATATAAACCGAACGCTACCGCCAGTCTCACCCAAAAACTGCTCCTCTCCAATGCTTGATGTTTGCCTGGCACCTGGGGGGTTGATGGCATGCTGCGAGGAGGTGTTTTGCGGCCTCTGTGGCTCCGGCAGCCCTTGCGGTGCGACGTGTGCCGCCGCGGTGGAGGGTGATCTGCATACCCAGCGCAAGGTTGGGTGTGCTGGGGCCGCAGTGGATGGAGAAGCAGAGGCGCTCTTGGATGCCGCAATTTCGGCGAGCACATTGGAAGGCCCTCTCCCAGCGGCGCACTGCGGGTGGGAGGGGGTGTGCTCTGAGGAGGGAGTGACTGTCGGGCCCCCGCGACCTGCGGCGGGCTGCGGGCTGGAGGGTGCGTGCGGCTTGGAGGGAGCGGCCGCTGAACCCCCTCGCAGGCAGACGAGCGATCTGCTTCCTGATGTGGGTGGAGCCTGCACCGAAGGCGAGCCGGCCCAGCCGCTTGCAGGCACGGAGAGCGGGATTCGTCCTCTGCTGTCCAAAGCTACGGCCAGCGAGGCTGGAGAGTGCGTTGTCCCAGAGAAACAGGGGCAGAAAAGCCTCTGTAGTGAGGCAAATACTGATTTGCTGACAGACAATGTGGAAAATCAGGATATCATACACATACCTGTAACACCAAACGCAATGTTATCTCAGTTTGCACTTCTACAAAAATCTGAAAACACACTTACATCTGAAGCCCTAAGCAAGTACAAAAGTAAAGCTTTACAAACACAAAACGAAAATACGAACAGCAAATTATCAAAAAATACCAGTACAAAAAATAAGAATACTTGCATAGAGGGTGCGCAAGTAAAAGGACTAGAATTATCTGGAATGCAAAACCAGATGAAACATACAAAAAAAGGTGCCACTCTAGTTCCGAGATCGGAACATTAAGATGGCATTTCAATGGAAAATCAGTGCAAATTGATGCGAATAAATCCACAAATAAGGGCAAAATGCAAATGAGTAATAACAGCCAAGAAAGCTTAACATCAAAAATAGTGCCAGATGATAGAAGCACAGCTTTAAAAGGAAATGTTACTTTAGAAATAACAGATGATGATCTATTATCAAACACAGTGGAGATGATAGAAATGCAAAGAATAAACCTAACCTTAGAAATATCCAGCTCTATGAACACTAATCTGGAAAAAATCCCAAATGAAACAATTCGAAAAGAGGACACATCAAAGCAAAGTGTGGAAGAGGCGCAAAATGAGTCATGGGCTCCTAAACGCCCACGGATACATTCACCTGAGCAGAGCACTTTAACAAACATAGAGGGTGAATTCCCAGATCCTGTTGAAGAAGTAGCTTTGACAGCGGAATTACAAATAAAGTCAGTTTTGAACTTGAAAGCCAAAGGCCAAAGTCTTTTGAAGAGGTAGAGATAAATAGACAACATGCCCTAGAAATAAAAGCATTACAAGAACAAATTAAAAACTTTCTACCACACACAAATAATCGCCCAAAGGAGACCATGCCATCGGATGATAACACTTCATCATCATCAGAGTATAGCTCAAATGAGAGCAACAGAAACAAAGGAATTAACCTACAAAGACTCAAAAATGTTGCACCCAATAGGGCAACAAAAGAAACTAGGTGGCTGAAAGAGGTACTGGAAGCAATTATCTCCTCTGTATCAATAACTATGGCTCCTTTTCTAAAACTGTATGAAAGCCTAAATGAAAATCAACAAGCCCAATCGACAATGATTGCACTAATGAACAGCAAATATATCTATGTAGAATCAGTCATGGAGGCAATCAAAGAAAAGCGAAGCCGAGAGAAAGAAATGGATGGAGTCATCCTAAAAACATTGATTGACTTACTTCAAGATGTAAAATCCGATAAACATCACTTCCTACAAGGAATCCGAGAAATCATCAGGACTTTAGCACCCCAAATAAAAAGTGCTGAAACAAGATTTGATACTATGCAATCCACTGCATGCGAAGAACAAAGAGCTGCCCTATCTGTCTCACATGTGAGTGAACCTGATACTATACAGCCCATTGCATGTGAAGATCAAAGAGCCGCTTCCACTGTTACATCGAGTGCAAAAACAATTAAAAAACCAATACAAATTGAAAATGAAAATGGCCAATAAATTCTATGTGAGATTTCCGACAAATCGTTGAAAATTACAGACAAAGCAGTTACAAGTGCCTTTTCAATATTCGATCCAAATGCAAATAAAGAGATAGAGGAAATAAAATTAACAAATATACAAAAGAAAGGCCTAAAAAGTGCATTTAAAACATAAAATGTGAATAATAAAGAAAAGAAAAAGATCTGTGGGTCCAGGAGTTTCTTACGAAATTTAAAAGTCACAGCAGAAGATGAGATACCGAGTACCTCTGCTACGCCTCATCCTAGCAGTAAACCTGCAGAGACTCCAACCCAGTTGGACCCGGGTAATACCCTGACTGTATCGGTGTCCTCCGAAGATTCCAGTACACATGATGGCAGTCTACAAGAACTTTTGGACTGCTCGGTCTATGATGATGAAAATTCACAAGTAAATGAAACACAAGAACGGGTGATTATGGATTTCAATATATATGAAGCCAAAGAAGTATGTATTGACCTCAGGGCTCCAGATGAAGAAAACTTCCTAACCTTAAGTGACAAACTAAAAATATGTACAGCCAAATATTCCGAAATGAAAGGACTGAAGGAAACTTCCTTATCGAAATAATCGCCACCGGACAATTTGAACAATGTTCAACAAAAAGATACAAGAAACGAGACAAGAACACCGAGCGAAAGACAAGGAAACCCAAGTAATACTAGGCAAAACTACAAATGGATGAAGCAAAAACTAAAACCTCTGAAAAATACGGTTGTAATACTTGAGAAAATGGCAAGAAACTCGGACGGGCTGATACTAAACAGATCAGCAGTTATGAAACTCTTACAGTACATTCCTCAATTAAAAATTATAAAATCAGAGGAAATTGTGTCATTAAGTTTCCCCGACGAAGCTTGTGTTGATCCAGTTGAAATTGTGACAAATTCAGTGATACTCGCCTCTATTATGCTAGAGGCTCACGAAAACGTCAGAGTACTGGGCTTTAAGATCACAGAACCAGTAGAAAATCAAAACCCCAATGAAGAGACAGGGGCTTGTGGCAATAATAAAACTGAGCATTTCAACAGAGATCTCTCTAAAGACGAGGAAATGCAATATAACAAATCGAGAAACAAAAACGGAAAGTCAAAACAGAGAGAGAACTCGGAATATGATCAGAGTCACTTGGTCGGCAGTAATGATCCAATAAGGCAGATTTCAGAACCAATGAACCGAAAATTAAAGGTAAAGGAAAATGAAGAACAAATTCAAAGGCATGAAAAGGAACACTTAAACAAAATAAAAATAACCATAAAAAGAAACCAAAAACTGGCTGATTCAAATAATACAGCACAAATAGCAAAAGAGGATCCGAAGTACTGGAATTGGCTAGCTGGTACTCTTGCTATAAAACCAAAATTGTAGCCATCCAAAAAAGCTCAAGCTGACCAATGGAAAATAGGAAGTTGGAATACTAGAGGATTTCGCCATCTTTGTAATGACTTCAACTCCTCCTTAAACGACCTTGAAATAATATGCATACAAGAATCATGGCTAAAAATTGCTCCGTCTAAGGAAGGATATACCGTGTTATGCAATCCAGCAAAAGGAGGCTTGCTTAGAAGACCATCTGCAGGTCTATTAACCTTAATTAAAAACGGGTCTGGAATAATGGTGCTTGAATCTACAAATATCAACTTGTACATACAGGCAACAGTAGTACAATTTCAGTTGGAAGCTCCAAAAGCCACACAAACAGTGCTAATACTGAATGTTTATTGGAATCTCTTAAAAAACGAAAGCAAACATTTCATCGATCAAATAACGGAACGCTTGGATGGCAAAAGAGAAGCGCACCAAGACTTGAATATCATCATCTGTGGTGATCTCAATGCAAACTGCTTTGAAGAAAAGAAATTAACACAAAACGAAACAAATAAAAAAAAATGGCCAAAAATGCAAACGTGGGAAAATGTGGAATGACGAAATGGAAGGGAGGAGATTGCATAGATTAAACGGAAACACGAAGGGAGACATACCGCCATCTAAGACTTGGACTAATGGCAATGTGAGCAACATACTGGACTATACGTTTGTCTGTGAACAACTGTTAGCGAAAATTCACAGTTTCAGGATAATACCACCAATTCAGAGCGACCATGAACCAATTATCGCTGTAATTTCTCACTGGAAGACCAGAGCAAATCCGATATGGGATACCAAAATAGAGCTGCAACATGGGGTAAATCGCCTAAGGTTGAAAAGAAGTGACTTTGACACTGTACTGGAAAATCTGGAAAAGTGGCAAATCAAAGAAAACATTTTTATAGTATATGACACATCTCTACAGATATTTAAACAAAGCACTGGAAAATACACAAAACCAAGAGCCAAAAAATTACATGTATATGATCCAGAAGTGATGACACAAAAGAAACAACAGAGAAAGGACCTATACGTATTAAAAACAGAAAAGAACAAAGGAACAAAAGAACTGATCCAAAAAAGAAAACAAAAATACAAAAATTGGCAGAAATCCCATAAACCACAATTGTTACAACAGGATGCTGAAGCCATGCAAAAAGCCATGAATAACATAAATAGCAGGACACTATGGGACCTGCTAAACGAAAAACAATCATCAACAGCAGCGCTCATGAATCCAATACCAGAAACTGCTTGGATGGAGCACTTCACAAAATTGTTCAATGAGATAAGAAAATCGGACTTCGAAAATAACACTAACGAAGAAGAAGCAGGACCCTGGAATATCCCATTCGATAAAGAGGACATAAAGTTGTTAATTCTAAAAGCAAGCTCCTCAAGAGCCCCAGGGCCAGATGGCCTATCGAATGCGGTGTTAAAAGAAGATCCAGAGAAATGGGCAATTTTTTGTGAAAGACTGTTCAAGAGAATTGTTAAGCGGGGACAAATCCCAAAATCATGGATGTTGGCTATTGTTGTTCCAATTTTTAAAAAAGGTAATAGGATGGAACCTAAAAACTACCAGCCAATTGCTTTGCTAGATTGTGTTGGAAAAATCTTCGCTACCCTCTTGTTAAAACAACTGAAAACATGGATCAAAGATACAAACATATATGATAAACGGCAGTCAGGCTTTGTTGAAAATGTAGGGTGTCATTTAAGTCTCCTGATATTAGGATTGATGAAAAAAAGAGCTTATACAAACAAACAAAAACTATACACAGCCAGCATTGATCTGCGCCAAGCCTTCGACAGCATAAACAGAAGACTTATTTGGGAAAAATTGGCCTCTAAAGGCTGCCCTACAGATCTCCTGAAAGCAATCAAGGAACTGTACGCCAAAACTTCAATAAGAGTTAAATTAGATCAAGGCGGCAACCTTTCAAAGGAAATAAAAACAACAAAAGGCCTTAAACAAGGATGCCCGCTAGCAGCCACTCTGTTCTGCTTTTACATTGAAGATATGCAATACTGCCTGGAAAATAGTAGAACTTTTCCACCTAGACTAAACGGCAGACCGGTCAACCACCTGTTATATGCAGATGACCTGATAATATTAGACCACACCCAAATTGGTCTACAAAGAGCTTTAAATCAGGTTGAAAAATATATAGAAAAAAAGGACCTAGAGATAAATGCAGACAAGACCAAAATACTGATATTCGGTGACAAAAGATGGAAAAAAAGTAAGAACGAGGAATGGACAGTGAACAAAACGCTAATAAAACCATGCAATGAAATGAGATACTTGGGCATCCAATTAAATGGAATCAAAAATGAAGAGCCCTGGAAAAGGATGCTAAAGACGAAAACAAAACAACTAACAGCACAAGCAAACATCATCAACAAAAGATACGGAAAATTCTCCCTCCGACCTGTTATAACATTCTACAGGCTCAAAGTAATACCAACACTAACATATGGAGCAGAGACTTGTACGAACATTTCAGAGGAGTTCTGGAATACCTTGGAAGGGCTTTTTTGGAAAAACATCCTACCGATACCGAAAGCAACACCAATGACGGTAATTCGCCATGAACTTGACCTGACAGCTCTATACGTATACATCTCCTATAATAAGATGATGTTGTATAGAAAAACAATGATCAACTTGATGCGTCCCCAATTCGAAATATTCTGCAAAAAACAACAGCTTTGAAGAAAAAGTAGTAGAAGATTGGAAAAGAGAAAATGAACGAATTTTAAAAGAGTCAACTCTTAAAATTCAAACATTGGCTGAAAATCCAATAGCTGTCAAAAGAATGCTATGGGCAGAGGACTGATCAAACACTGAAACAAAAAGATCATTGTAAAACTCATACACTCTTGAAAACAAATTGCGGTGTGATGTCCATTATACCGGACTATTTGAGATAATTCCCAAATTGTAAGCAAAGAGATCTGCTACTGCGTTTTAGATTGAATGTCCTCCAAAACAAAACAACAAAGGCAAGATATACCAAAGAAAAGATATGTACAAAGCGCAGATTGTGTAAAAGAAGTGAAGAATCACTCAGCCACTTGGTGCTATTCTGCACAAAGCTAAGAGATCTCCGAAATTTGTATCCAAACAGCAACATCGTTGATTTATGTGGCCTAGACTCGGAGAAATGGTGGAGTCTAATAGACGACTGTCGAACCCCAAGAATAAACTTTGTAATGGTCAAATTTCTAGAACAAACCCTTAAAAGGCTAGACCCTATCGACGAAGAAGATGCAATGTAAAACGTTAATTTGGTATAGCTAAGAAGATGTGTTGTTTTATTGTCTAATTTGTCCAAAACTTGTTTTTAAATACTCTTCAAGTAATCCCTGTTCAATTTGGAGGCCTTTTTAAGTTAGATTTATTTTAGTACAGGGTTTTATTTGTTCTTGATCTCTTTTTTCTCTACTTGCTTATGTTTGATCTCTTGTGTATGCTTGATCTCTTTGCTAAACAAATTTTTTCTTTGCTAATTGTGAAAGGTTTGTAATAAACCAAATACACTTAATAAAAAAGAATTTTTAAAAAAAATCAGACTGTGCGACACACCAAGGCCTTACAATGCAATTCCTTTTAATGTGCATCTTAAACAGAGCCCCACTTCATAGCAGCAATTTTGCCATTACTAAAACAAACTACGAAATAGGTTGCTTTTTAAAAAAGTGCAAAAACTGACATTTTAGCAAATATTCCTGCAAAAGCTGCAGTTTAAATATAACACACAATCTGCACTTCTTAAAGCCAGATTGTCACAGTAATATGGGCAAGAAAGGGAGAGAGAGCAGTGGGCCAGTGAGGGAGTGGGTTGCCACTAAGGAAGCAGTGGCCCTGAGTCAAGGGAGGCAGTGCTGGGCCAGATTCCAGAGAGGCAACAGTGGGCCAGAGAGGGACCAGTGGGCAGTGGGCTGATCCATATTCCAGAGAGTGAACGACTGGCCAAAGTCCAGAGAGGGAGCAGTGTTCTGGAGTGGGGGCGAAGAGCACTGGGACAGAGGCAAGAGAGGGAGCGATGGGCCCAGAGATAGAGCAATGGGCCAGAGAAGGAGTGACTGTGGGAAAGAGGGAGCAAGAAAGAGATGAAGGGAAGGAGTGCACAAAAGAGAGGATAAAACGAAGTGATATGCACAAGGAGCAAGAGACTGGTGGAATACGGGGCAGACTGGGACAAAGAGATGCAAAGAAAGAATGAAGGACTGAAGAGTGCAAGAGGCTCTGAAGAATGTAAGGTACGAGTTGGGTGCCCATTGGGCAGCCTTGTAGGGGCTGGGAGTTTGAGTTGTTATTTCGCAATGTGACAGTGCAAAAAAGGGACTAAAATGCTGGCCTTATGGCAGACTGATTATTGGAGTGAGTCATGAGTTTGAATCTACAGAAATAAAATCGATGCTCAAGAACGATAATGTATTGGCTATAGAGATCAAGGCAAAATACTTACTGGACGCCCCAAAAATCATGATTATGAATATATGTGATTCCCCCTAATAGAAAATGCACTAGTGAGATTTGATTGATGTGATAATTATCAAATGGGCTATGATTGCCAAAAACAATATGATTTTATTAGGAGGGGACCTTAATGCTAGATGTGGTATCCCACTTATTGAAGACCATTACACTAATATTGCCAATACCAATGTTATAAAAGATTCCAAAATTAACAACAAGGGAACTGAATGGAAAGAATTCATGATAGAATGGGACCTATGGTCCTTAAATGGTAAGACCAAAAATGAGACCCCAGATAAACCCACGTGGATCAATGGTCCAAAATCAGCAACATTAGACTGCATATGGGGAAATGTGCCTGTATTGCAACATGTTCCAGATTTTATAGTACATGATATATCATGCAGTGATCATTTGCTGATTTGTAGCTATCTGAATATAACTATGCACCGTGTGAAACATAGAGGCCCAATTAATGTGACTCCAAACAGTAGTGAGATCCGTATTAAGTGGTCACCCACTAACATGAAGAAAATATGCAGTGAAATATGGCACTTATCAGATGATTCCTCTAAGGTCTTGCATCTGCTAAATAGTGATGAAATTAAAGAATGGATACAAAAATTATCGAGATATATAGTGGAGTCTAAATCAGCCCCCTTGACCATCACAGATAAAAAGAAAAAGAAGAGTTTTTTTGACAGTGAAATCCTCTTGGCAAAAACAACTTTGCATAAAAACGGAGAGAAATAAAATGTAAGGTTAGTGCATCAGATGAATACATAAATAAACAGAAAAAAAATTGACCAACCAACATAGAAGTTGGATTAAAAGAAGGCGAAATTAGAAACCTAATACTCAGTGGAAAGATATGATAAGAGCCCTGAAAGCAAATAACACTAGTTCTGTATGGAAACTGCTAAAAAAAAGTACAGAAGAACCCCTCCCACCAAATAATAAACGCCATTAGTGAAGAAAAATGGGTGCCCCTTCTTGAACTCAAGATGTATGAAGAAGTATCGGAACCAGTAGTGAGGGTGAAACAAAAAGAATAGCCTCTAAGATTCAATGTGAATGGTATTAGGAGTACTATAACTAAAGCCAAAAACTCTATAGCGCCTGGCCCTAATGGTCTTGGAAGAATAGTAGCGAAAAATGATCCAGATTCCTGGGCAGTGATCTTATATCCTATTTAAGAGAGTATGTACGGAGAGATGAATACCTCCGTCTTGGACAACCTCAATTTTGATTCCGGTACATAAAGCAGGTGATAGGTTACACCCAGAAAATTACTGTGTATTACCATTGCTAGACACCACTGGCAAACTCTTCCCAGCCCTCGGCTACCTTCAAAGTTGGACGAAGCAAAACAATGTATGCTTATGTAACCATGATTCATGGTTACATAAGCAAGGTTTATGCTTATGTAACCATGTCTAAATTGCGCCCTGATGCCTCCGGGCCTGAAGGTGCGCGTTACAAATAAAACAAATACAAATACAAATACAAATTTATTACATACCTTCCAAATAGGCTTTAGGTCAGGTTCTAGTACCATTCCCAATATTAGAGTGTTGGATGCAATAATATTGAAAGCAAAAATAAAATATAATCCTTCAATATATGTGACATAAGTGAACTTCAGCACTGCCTTCGACAGCGTTGACCAATCTATCCTATGGGGAAAGCTAGCAGAAATGGGCTGCCCGAATTGGTTTCTGGAGATTATAATAGCACAATATACTAATAATAGATCCCAGATCCGCTTAGACAATAAAGGGCTTCTGTCAAGACCTATTCATGTAAATAGAGGGGTGAAGCAGGGCTGCTTATTGGCGGCCCTGCTATTCAACCTATATTTATCAGACCTTATCTCTAAACTTGAAAAGAAGGCCTCCTTTGCCGCTAAATTTGAGACTTCACGGGTCACTGCAATGTTATATGCAGATGACCTAGTTATCGTCGACCACAAAATAAGAGGAATGAGAGAGATATTAAAAGAACTGGGTAGCCTTGTAAACGAACATTGATTGAAGAACAACTTGAACAAAACCCAAATCATGTTAATCTCCTCAAAGAAAACCCCAAAACATAAAATAGAGACAATTTGGGGTGTGATCGAATACACTGATAACTATAAATATCTGGGCATTTTAATGCATTGCAGCGTAAATTACACCCAGTTTACCGAAATAAAGATCAGATGGGCTAAGCAAATCACTATGTTAACACGAAGATCTGTAGTAAAGCTCTATAACCAATGGTTCATCCCTGTGATATCTTATGGACTTGAAGCATTGGCCCTTAGAGATCTTGCATGGCTCGATAGAATTGAAGGTTTCTTCTGGCGAACTACTTTACAACTCCCTACTACCTTAAAGCCACCATATTAATGCGGAGAGGTCTACTTGCACTGAAAGCAGCAACCCATCCTGAATTTCCTATGTGGCATGAATTGGGTAACAAGGTAACCACCTCGCAAAATACAACTAGTAGCAATACATATAATGATTTAATGAACAAATTATTCACAGAAATACAGTGGTCAATCAATAGGGCATGTTTTGGTAACTATATCAACTTGATAAGTGTATTCAAAGAAAAATCAAAAAATGGGATTGGGTAAAAATTTCAACTATATGAGTACTTTGCACAATTACACACACATAGAAGGAATTGTCCATACCTTTTATTGGGCCCAATCATATTTATTAAAGTGCCCGAACCGCCAGTTAGAAAATTCCATCTGTTTATGCGTACTAATCAGCTCCCTGTTAGAGCTATATGGGGCGCGAGATGGAAATTGTCAAAAGCCCAAATATTTTGCTGAATATGCAAATGTAGTACAAATCTTGAAACAGTAAGCCATGTATTAACAGAGAGTCCAAATATCGGTCCTTTGTCTTTGTATTCTCGATTTGTGCATAACTATGAAGCGATCAAGACAATTGCATTCTGGCAGTATTGTTTGAACTCTGACTCCGGTACATTGCATATTGCACTTTTTAGGATTTGGCAAAATGTCACCTTAGCTTTTAAAAAAGAATGTTAACAAGCAATTAAGAGATGAAATAATGTAAAGTAAGTGAGAGTAACCTGAGTAAATTTAAAAGATGGTGATGATGTTTTAATGATTTGTGTTTTATTACTTGCACTTATTGTTGATTGATTCTTGTGATTAGCAATATATGTGTAAATATGTTAGTAGAGATATGATTTTATACTGTATTTGTAAAAGGTTAATTGAACTAAACACAACTATAACATCAAAATTTAATGTGACAGTGTTAGTGAGTATGCACATGATTGGCAGAATGAAAAGTTGGTAATGGAAGTTGTGATGGCTAATTGGTGAAGGTGATGGGTGTGGGTGACTGGGGGATTGGAAACATCGAAGGAAAATGTTTTCATCTTATAATTGATACTATCAATAAAGTTAATAATTTGGTTCTGTCCAGCCTGGCAGATCTGGGACTCTTTCTATTAAATTGCTAAAGGAGACAATATACAACTGGTGCAAATAATGACAAACTAGCTCTCTTTCAGCCTTGTGCACACATTGCCTCTCTCTACTAAAGTGTCTCTTATACCCTAGTTTTCTCACACCCTCAAGTCAATACAAATTAACTGCAAAAATGTGGCAACAAATATAATATTTTGCCACAAAATGTGCTTTCTTATGCAAACAAATGTTAAATGTCATGTCACACTGTCCTGGAAGGTCAATTTAAAGTGCCAAATGTACAGTGGTTAAAACAGGACATTTTTAGACTTGCATTAGTTTTCAATATGGGATCAGTAATTTTTCATTCAGGATATGCAAATAATGCCACAATAATATTGGCGAAGTCGGCAAAGAGTCCTGGTTTGAGAGCATACTGTGGTGTGCGGTGCTCTTTTCATTCACCCCGCTTACCTGCTTCTTTACGGCGTGGGAGACTTTCATTCAGCTTCATTAAGATTAATTGGAGGAGGAGGAGCCTCAACGTTAAAGACCTCACCATACTGCAGAGCGGCACAGAGTCGGAGAAGACTCTTGGTGAGACAGCATACTGTGGACTGTGCATTGCTCATTTCATTCGCCCCGCTTACCTGCTTCTTTACGGCGTGGGAGTCTTTCATTCAGCTTCATTGGAGGAGGAGGAGCCTCCAAATTAAAGACCTCGCCATACCGCGAAGCGGCGCAGAGCCGGTGTAGAGTCTTGGTGACAGAGCATACTGTGGACTGTGAGGTGCTCTTTTCATTCGCCCCACTTACCTGCTTATTTATGGCGTGGGAGTCTTTCATTCAGCTTCATTGGAGGAGGGGGAGCCTCCACGTTAAAGACCTCGCCATACCGCGGAGCAGCGCTGAGTCATTGAAGAGTCTGGGTGAGTCTTAGTTAGGCTCTGAGAGGCTAGGAGAAGAAACATCCTGGACTCTGCAGATTTAAACTTCAGACTAACGACCACAAGTAAGGAACGCAGCGCATACAGTGCTGAGTTTTTTCTTTTTTTCTTCTTTTCTCATTGCTTGGCTTCGGAACTCTAAAATTATTTGAATACTGACCACATAACCCCATGTAAACTCACGATCATCGTTACGCATTTTCCTTTGGATAGGAAGGTGCTTCTCCCTTTAGAGACACACGTGAGTTGGGGGGTAAGGTCTATCTCAAGCCATCCACTCAAAGTAGGCAATGACTACAAGATATAACTTGAGGAGTGGTTTACTTCTGGATGACCCAAGGGCCCCAGAATGGGAGGGTTCGTTTGTCTCCAGATTTCAGTTATCCGAAGACAGGCAGAGCCTGCAGCTTCAACAAAGCATCCCGGCGGGTCAAGAAGTACTCACCTGTGCTCAAGTACATAATATGGCCATTATTCAAGGGCCTAGAGGGGGTGCTGGAAATGGGAATTCAACATTAAAAAGGGGAAAAGACTTCACCCCGACAGCATCAAGTATTAAAGGGACAATAAATCAGAATTTCTGCAGGTGAAGACATCGGAGCACGAGTGACCTGCATACGGGTCGATTGGTGCATTCACACCCTCGACTAAAAAATCTGGGGGGAACTAGGCTAATAGGCTCTACTATCCCCGGTTTTGACTTCACACAGGGACTCAATCTCTCCCCCATACCATCAAATAGTGCATTAAACCCTTTGACTGTGCTGAACCTGATGGAAGAAACTAGGCGGGAGTCAATCGTACCAAGCCAAGGAACCAATGAAGTCATGCTTCATACCCTGCCTCAGAGCTCTAACCAAGAGCTGGGGTAAAGTGACATTACCATCACAGCTTTGAACTTCGTTCTCAATTCCCTGGTCAGGGTTTTCGAAATAATGAAGGGAGATGTACAAACCCCTACAGGAATATTGTTGGAGATGTCAAAAGACATCGAGCAATGTGAGTTCTCAGTTGTGGGTTTTAGCAACGCCATCAATACTCTGGTTGCACCACCTTTGAAAATTTTATCTGAAGCAAAAACACAAAATGCCGAAATATCCAGAATCAAAGAAATTCTCAGAGACTTGTGATTAGAGGGAAAAGAAACACAAGCCCTGTTAATAAATCAAATACAACATCAAGAGAGGAGCAAGACCCAGGATCCTGAAGTTAAAACATCGGCAGAAGACGCACATCTCGCTCCCATTTTTGATGACATCCCCTTTAGGAATCCGTGTTGGAAGAATTCCGTCGTCTAGCACATGTGGTGGAAATTGTGTCTTGCAACAAAACAGTCCAAACGGAAGATGAATCCCCTCAACTAGACCACGAAGGGATTGAAGGGGATGGGCCCTGGAAAGAAAGTTCCCAGCAAGATGGGCCAAAAGAAAGAAACAAAAAAAGACTGCCTCAGCAGCTTTGTTACCTGCTATACGGGAGAAAAAAACAAAAAATATGAAGATGAAAAAGCTGAAAAACTCTGGTGTTGGCAGTTTCATTAATGGATTGAGTGATCCTTCGAAAAAACCATGCACAAACGTTGGGGCAGAACATCCTGAGCCACCTCATAGAGACCAAACGGCGTGCCCTTCTAACTCATCCAAATCAAAAAAGAAGCAAAGACAGTCAATCAAACTCCAGGCATCGGAGGTTATAAAAGCAACAAAAGCCACCATAGGTATTCATAGAGACGCTATTCAAGGGTGCAAGCAGGGGGACTCTGTCTCTGGTTTCCCAGAAACAGCTAAAACAGCAGATGTCGGGAAGCTGGTAAAATGGGCTCTGATTCATTTACCAAGGCTAAAGCTGGATAAAAAGATTAAGTCACAGTCTGGTGATAGCCTAAAATTGGCACCAATATTCTGCATGGGAAAAAAGAAAGTACAGATTCCAGTTGAGTATTGAAGAGCCACCTACTAGACCTCCCTTTCCCCAATTTGAATCAGATATAGTGCAGAAAGTCATCTCTGCACTTAAGGATCAAGAAAAACAGACGACAGATGCTGTAAGGACCGAAGAAGTTGACAGCCGCCGAGTAGACGCCCCTGTTTCAACGGAAAAGATTCCAATACTAGCCAAAATGATCTGGCACCTTTTGCGGTCCCAAGACTCTGGTTTGCATGCCGAAAGCATAAACTAAATACCAGATTCCTGAACAGAGGGGCTATTTTGACATTCTTTAAAAAAAAAAACAGACTTGTATCTCCTTTCAACTCGAGACATTGAGTATGTTCTGTTCCCTGACCCCCAAGTAGCCTATCTCGCAGAAGTGGGCTTTGCCACAAAACTGGGGAAAAAGCTATTTTCGCTGCAGCAGGTCACTTACAGCTACACGGTTTAGAAGTCCATGAATCCATGCCCCATCGAGAGGAGGGGTAACGTATGGGCGGCTGTGCAGAGGGTGGTGGACATAAGGGGAAGCCAACTCAAACTATGGCGATGGTAAATAACGAGCAGGAGGCCTATTGTGGAGTACAGGCAGCAGCATGGTCCATGTTACCTGAGATCATAATGCAGGTCTGTCAGAAACTAGGAGTGGGCCAAATTCCGCATTAGTTGGGAAAAAATAAGACTCGTGAGTTTGAACACACAGGGTTCCAGTTCGTTTTAAAGTCTAAAAATGAGAAAGGAGGCATTTGGCGAAAATTACCTGATCCTCCTCAAGGAGACATGGCTGGTTAACTCCCCCAAACTGGAGGGATTCACAATGTTAAAACAAGCAGCAACTACTACAGGGAGGAGAAGACCTAAAGGCAGGTTGCTAATGGCATGTAAGTCCTCGCTCTTTAAGGAGACAACATTGATCCCCTGTAAGCAAGAAGGGATCTTACCAGTAAGTCTGGTGGTCCCGTCGGAAAATGGCATGAAGAAACGTATAGCCGTAAACCTTTTCCCGGAACCCTGCGTGCGCAAAACTCACACATTTCTTGGAATCTTTGGCAAGTATTGTGACCCAGATAACATTGTTCCATCCAGAGGCCTTGATTTTAATTGCTGGAGATTTGAACTCAGAGTGTGTCTCAAGCTGCTCAGGTGGTATTTTGCCTAAGATTAAAACCGTAACTGCAAATGGCAGAAGGTGGCTGTCCTTTTTCAAGGAATGGGATCGGAGGATTGCCAACGGCTCCATTGAGGGGGATGTTCCCCCGACAGTAACATGGTGCCGCAGGCAAATAGCATCTACCCTAGATTATATCTTCCTATTGTCAAGCCTATTTGAGAAATGTTTGCATTTCTCGGTAAGCGAAGGTGGAACGAATGATCACAAGCACCTATAAGCGATCATAACCTGGAATTTCAATCAAAATATTGATTTATGGCCAGATGCAGTAGCAGTCAATAGTCAAAAAAATCAAGTAGTTAATTATAGGAGAGTTGGAGTCTGCTTAAATGATGCCCTATATCTGGTTTGTAAAGATCTCCAGGCATCCATTTTCAGGTTAAACAGATAATTAATGTTGGGCATTATTAGGTGGAAAGGATGCCATAGGGAGTCTGTCAACATCCTTACAGCCCTCTCTGTACTTTCAGTTCATTGCATACAAATACCCTTGTATCTTTTCAGCAGGTCAGTTAGAAGTCCTGCAATGCCTGAAAAAGTTTGGAATGAAGTCACAGTAGTACCCAACTAAGCTCAGGAAAACTCCCAATTCCATCTTCACCCTGGGAGTCGGGATGTTCTGGATACTTTCAACATTTGGCTTTTGTGATTCAACTGCTCAATTTTCGGCTTGAAACCCTAGGTATTTGATGGAGGGAAGGGCCAGGTCATATTTTAATGTATTGCTCTTAGGTCCCGCTTTCTTGAGACCTTGGCCAACGAGATATAGAAGTCTTATGTGGCCGGCCTAATTTTGCCTCTATACCACAATGCAATTTAGATAGGCCACTGCATATGCTTTTGAGAATAAAGTATGGTATCCATTACCCGTTGGAAGGTCGCAGGGGCACGGGCAGCAACAAGGGTAGGATGGTTTACTGGAAAAGGCCTGAAGGTGTCGTAAATACACTTTTCTCTCAATCTTCTTGGGGCATAGCGATCTGCCAATAACCGTTTGTTAAGTTTAGGGTGGGACTATACTTTTATGGACCAGTCCTTTCAATAATCTCATCGATCTTTGGCCTGGAGAAGGTGTCAAAGCAAGATATTTTTTGTAACTTTCCTGACACCTATGTAAAATCATCAGCTACCATTCAAGGTACCAAAAGGATAGGGGATAACCAGTGGCTTTGTGATCATTCAATGACCTTGAGGTTCAGTAGCGTTTTTACCTCATCTTCCACGACCTTCCGATAGGCTTTAGGTAGCCAATAGCCACAATCAGACTGATTTGCCTGGAGGGGGTTTGATTCAGTGCCTGAAGTTGTTGGCCAGGTCCATCAACGAAGAAGTTGGCAAGGTGTTTTTAGTCGGCACGTAGATCTTGGGTCTGGTCTGGAGTCAAGTCCTTCGCAGTGGTGGAAGCAGCTTTTCGTGCCAGGGGTGACGGATAGCTCCTGAAGGGGCACCAAGATTATAAACGATTCATGGGTGAGCCCTCATAGGGTGGTGAATGTTTTCAGTAAAGGGTTCTATATTTTCTCTCAAATTGGCACGGACGAACAAGCGTAGAGAGGGAGCCCTAAAGAATTAAGGGCATCTTAGGGTGGGGGGGGGATCCCCCAAGAAACCTTTTAAAAATAATGTGCCAAAATGATGCATTTTGCAGCATATTTGTAAGAAAAATGGGTTGAAAGGCGATACAATTTATAATTAATTTTCTATAGAAACAACGAAAATATCAAGTACATTTCATGATTCATAGACAGTCATGCCTGGTGAACATTTGAGTGGAAGGGCCTAAATATTTCCTCAAATTTGCACGAGCGACCAAGCATAGTGAGGAAGCACAGAATAATTAAGTGGGGCATTTTTTTAAAATAATGTGCTAAAATGATGCATTTTTGCAGTACAATGTTTGACAAAATAGGGGTAGACAGCCATAAAATGTACAGTTGTATCTCTAGGGTAACACATGAACAAATCCAGGAAATGCCATGTCACCAGCAGTACACTACATAGGAGCACTTTATATTATCTTCAAGAGGCTGCTGCCACAACCTGCAGTTGAATGCTATGCCAGTAATGGTCACTTTAAATTGCAGCAGAACAAAAGCGAAGATGGCTTGGGTCTCTAGTCCCAGCAGGCACGGGACCCACATCTGGGCATCCCCTGCCCCACTCTGGGTGACTGAGCAAAACAAGGATAGCTGAAAGGTTTAGAATTAATCTTAACCTCTGGTATTGCTCTAGGAAATCCTCCAGGCAATAGTTCTTCACCTGCCAAGCCATTACAAAAAGGGAAAGACCATAACTGCTTGGTCACAGCCCTTCTGCATGAGACCACAAGCATCCCCAGACATGTTTCTGCCTTGTTGGGCCTCATCAGTGAGGAGCAGCTTGGGTCTCTACGTCCAGCAGGCATAGGACCCATGTCTGCTGTGGTAGGTCTGAAGAAAGAGTCTGACAAAGAGATGGCCTTTCTACCTATGGTTTTATTCAAATAATAAAAAAAAACAAAAGGCCTATCTATCCCTACCAAAGAGGGGGCTCTCCCTGCCTAACAGAAAGCTAACTAGGGTGCTTGTCACCAGTGAGGTAGTCCAAATCAAAACAGTCCATCATCCGTCCAAAAATTGCCCTACTCTGACCCTACCACAAAGGGTTGGTTCAACCAAAAAAAAAAAAAAGTGGAGGCTCCAAGAGAATGACTCCTTTCTCCTGGACAGGCCTTTTTAGCCTTAATAGTCTATCTTGAGATAGCTTCTTGTGACATACTTAATCAGTTCTTGTAATCCCTCAAAGGGACTCTTCCACCTTCTCTCAGGTATCACCTGTCTTGACATATTTACAGTTTCTTGTTTCCCCGCTCTAGGGTATTGGCCTCCACTCCTCCGGATTACCTTTGTATCAATATCATTCTCACTTGTACTTGTTTCACAGTTTCTCATTCCACGGACACCAGTGTCCCTGGCTCCTTTTACCACTTTTTTCCTTACTTTACTTCAATTTATTTATAATGTGCAGCCATGGACCCTGAGGCGTTAGGGTGCAAACAAACAAAAAAAGAGACGAATGTAAAAACACAGGTGACAGGCGAACGAAAAGCTTGTCAAAACAGGAGAGGTTGGCTTTAGAAGAGAGAAAGGCAGAAGCTAGGAGAAGTTCACGAGAACAGCAGCATCTTTAATTCTTTTTTAAAGCTCGCAAGAGAAGTCCAACCTCGAAGAGCTGATGGACGCAGGTTCCAAGACTTAGGGGCGATGATGAAGAAGGCCTCGTTTTGAACCTCCTTTATTCTGCATCTGGGCAGAGACAGGAGATTCTGGTTATTGGATCTGCGGTTCCTGCAATTCACCTTCTCCGTAATGAGTTCTTGCAGATAGATAGGCATAATCCCCAGTCTGCACTTAAAGGTGATGACAAGAAGTCTAAACCTAACACGAGACTGACTGGGAGCCAATAAAGAGAGCGTCTGGCCTCCGAGACGTGGTTGCGGTGAGACAGACCCATGACCACTCTGACAGCCCCATTTTGTACTACTTGTAGTTTGTTTAGTTCTGCTTGGCTGACCCGTGCCAGAAGGCTGCTGCAGTAATCGATTTTGTTATCTTCTAAATGTTTCCACTTGGGGGGAACCAACATGTGGGTTCCTTTGCTCCTCTTTATTTATGTCCTGGTTTTCCCAACCACTGAGACAGGTATTAACAGTCTTTTGACTTTCTTCACTATCTTTGCTGCATTTGTAATTACTGGGACAAGTGTGAGGAGTCCTTCTGTATTCGTCATATAATCGGCTGTTTTCACTGTTACTGGGACAACTATGATGAGTCCCTTGATATTTGTTATACTCTTTGTTGCTGTCACAGTTACTGAGATGAGTATGATAAGTCTCTCTGTATTTGTTATGTACTCTGCTGCTTTTAAAGTTACTGGGACGAGTATGATGAGTCCCTTAGTATTTGTTATACTTGCTGCTATCACAATTACTGAGACGAATATGGTGAGTCTCTAGGTAAACTGTTGCTACTGGTACAGTTACTGGGATGAGTATGATGAATCTTTCAGTATTCGTGATACTCTCTTCTGCTTAGCTCCTGGCCGTGGCCCCTGTCGGGTCTCCCACTGTTCCCGTTACCTCTAGCTTGTCGGGTTGGCATTACAGGTTCTTCCTGTGGGGTTGGCATCACGCAGTGTCAGTAAACGCTTCCAGCATCTTCCTTTCTATGTCTGCTTCGCGCTCCGCGGCTCAACTGAGTATTCTACCGGATGGTCTTAGCATCATTATCAAACCACACGGTCCACCTCCTCGAGGTCATGCCACCACCTGGCAATGTTTTCCACAAGCGAGTCAGCTCCCTGCCGGCTCCTGCACTGCTTTCCTTCTTCATTCTCCATGTCCTCTCGACCGACGACTACCCCGAATGCTCTGGCTTCTCTCTCCCATGTTCAAACTTCCTAGGCTTCACCTGCTCAGTGTACACGGCTCTCTAATGCAAGTCCTTCTTTGCTTTTTATGCATCTGAGCTGGTTCCTCCCCAGCGGAGGATCTTTGTCCTCCTCCTCTTTCCCTGGAGTATTTTTTCTTACTGTGTGGTTCCCACTCTTCACAGTATTCTCTATTTGTCATGGAGAATTGGTCTGCACTACTCCTCCGCTCTTCTTTTTCTCAGTGGATTTGTGTTGGGTTCTAATATTAGAAGTTGTGTTACAATAGCAAACAGTGGTCTGTTCAGGTTGTGTCTTTTGAAACAGTGATGGTCTGAGGGGCTCATAGCAAAGTAGGGCATGGAGTTCCTTCACGTAACGGGAGAGCTTGTCCCCAAAAGGGGAGTGTCTCCCTGTGAGGTCCAGCTGACTGCCACCTCTAAGTGCAATGTTGCGTAGCGGGGTCAACGCCCTAGCCTCACAGGGTTGGTCTCCCCTCTGGGGAGAAGTGACGTGACCCTGTGAATCATCACACTGGTAATACCCGACCCACTCGGGATGAGTAAGCAAAACAAAAGAGGTGATGGCTGGAAGGTTTAGAATTAATCTTAACTTCTGGCATTGCTATGGGCAACCCTCCAGACCATTCTTCTTTGTCTGCCAAGCCATTACAAAATGGGAAAAACCATAAGACCATATGCAAATCAGGCTTGGTCCCACGCCAAAAGGGGCAGTCTAGCCTGAACTGCTTGGTCACATCCCTTCTGCACAAGACCACAAGCATCCCCAGACATGTTTCTGCCTTGTTGGGCCTCATCAGTGAGAAGTAGCTTGGGTCTCTGGGCCCAGCAAGCACAAGAACCACGTCTGGGCATACCGTCCAACTCAGGGTGACTAAGCAAAAAAAAGAGGTGATGACTGGAAGGTTGAATTAATCTTAACCTCTGGCATTGCTCTGGGCAACCCTCCAGACCATCGTTCTTCACCTGCCGAGCCATTACAAAAGGGGAAAGACCATATGCAAATCAGGCTTGGTCCCACCCCAAAAGGGCCAGTCCAGCCCAAACTGCTTGGTCACATCTCTTCTGCATGAGATCACCTGCTTTTACCATATCATTTTTTTTCTATGAATCAAAAAAGAAAAAAAGGAAGAAGTTTTTCTCAATATAAATCTTCAAAAATGTCTTCTATTATATGATTTGTATGTTTTTTCATTAGTTGCAATTCTGGTCATTTTTTTAAATTACTTTCGGTACCAACAAGTCACATTAACTCCATCAGTCGCTTGTAGTAAACTGTGAATGAAATAAGAGTGTTGAGAAGTCGAGAAGCATTGCGGTGGTCCGCAGGCAGGAGGTTGATCCATGAGGGCCTAAGCGACTCCACCATAAAGACTAAACTAGAGACTCAAGAAAAACTAGACACCTGGTTGCGCAGCCTGTAATGGGTGTAGCGTACAGTCTGCAAACTGAGCCACGACCAGTGGGTCCTAAGTGGAAGAAGGAATCATTTGAAATACGGAAGTTGAAAGTCAGAAGGACTTGGTTTTGCATGCCTAA
The DNA here is from genome assembly GCF_040938575.1 of Ambystoma mexicanum. NCBI lineage: Eukaryota > Metazoa > Chordata > Amphibia > Caudata > Ambystomatidae > Ambystoma > Ambystoma mexicanum. The sequence continues at coordinate 1,421,324,628 of NC_090935.1, forward strand.
GGGTATCCCCCAAGCAACAAAAGAAGAGTGATATTTTCTGATGGAACTGTTGCAAACTTTAGTTTTGTGTTTGGAAATGAACTTTGAACATTGGGACATTGAAGGATAACCAGGAGGTTCGTAGCTCGAGACAAAGGGGAGCTTGAGAAACCCTATGAAGAAGTAAATCCAGATAAGGAAATGTACTGTGAGTTTTGCCAAGTGAATCCTAGGAATGTATGGAACTTTCTTACCCTGAGTGTCTTGAACTTGGGGAAGTGAGCCATGGAAGAGCTCCATATTCATATTGGCTTTGTTTTGAACACTATTAAGTTGACCAAATCCCACCCACTGCATTACTTTGTAGAAATGAGGACAAGCATAGGTTTTGACACAGACAGTAGTTTACTTTTGACTGACAGACTTAGACTCCCTTAGTTTTCTTTTCATTAGGGAACATTCCCACCTTAGAATTGGGGCAAAATAGGTAGTTTTCCATCCTGACCATCAATAATAAAGGTTTTCCAAATCTATGTATTGTCTGTGTCATCTCTTGATACCATGCCTGCCTCACACGACCTAAATAAAACTAACGAAAGTCAGAGTCAAAGAGTACAACTTAAGAATCTGTCTGTGTTCAAACCCTATACTTGCCCTCACAACTATAGCTATACAATGTGTAGGGATGTCAGCCACCAAAATGAAAACTGTGTTTAACACAATGTTCTGACCTTCTTCCAGCTCACAGCTTCCTTTCAGCTCCCTTCCCCAAGTATAACCCAGTTCCACACAGTAAAAGTTTTAAAATTCCCTTTCATGGATTTAGGATGTAATAGTCTTATTCAAGTCTCAGAGTTCCCTTGCCTAAGTTCGAAAATATATAGTTCAAACAACCTTAAAATAGAAGTCTTCTGGTCAGGACTCAGGGTTCCCTCCCCCAAGTTCCAAAATAACACCATTCAAAGAAAAAGAAACACCAAATATTCTTGTCTCCACATTTCAGTCAGTATTATTTTCAAGTAATTGTTCAGATAATTTGTAGCTTTCACGCAAGTTGAAAATGGCACTGTTAATCAGACCACAGTATCCTTTGTTTGTCTGTTCCGTTTAAAGTCATATTAGATTCCAGCATCCTGTGGACTGGTGAGAAATATATTCATTTTAGCGCTCGAATATATGATGGTTTGCCTGGATTTAAACTTCCTTTCCTCTTTTTTGCATTCCAACTATTTTAATTCTGTTTGATAGCAAGGTTGTAGTTTAGTTCAGTATTCAATAATTATATCTCTTGCTTATGGTTCATATTCCCTTTAAATGTAGTTCAGTAGTTGTTTGTTTCACTTTAATTGAATAGTTCAGTGCTCAGAGACCTTCGAAAATGTGTTTCTTACCACATGCGACCACTCTGATACAAAGTATTTCCTCTTTGTTTGATAATTGACAAATGAAATGATCAGAGACTTTCCAAAACATGGTAATCCACAGCACATGACCACTCCAATACAAAGTATTCAGGAAATGTTCAAGATCACACACGTGTGCACTGTTTCTCTCAATCACCAGAAACTCACTAGTCGCTTTAAGAGTTTGCTGCTGCAGCGCTGATCTCCCAGCCTTCTTCCTTTAGTGTCGGGGTTCCAGTTTGTGCCCCTCAGACACTACTGCAGTGGTCCTCCTCCAGAGGGGAACAAGCACGTTGAGTAGAAAGGAAAGGGCCAGCTGTCCTTCACGGCTCCCCTCACAATTTCTAGTCTGCTCCAGGGAGTCCCAGCTCCCAAGCCACTTAGTAGGGTTCTCTGCTGCATGCTCCAACCTCCTGGTCCATCTCCTGTCGTTCCCCTCTGCCATTGGGCAGGTCTCCATTTATACACCTGCAGCCTCTTGACAGGCTGCAGGTGTGGATGATTACTCAGTCTTGCCTGACCATAATTAAAGGGGACATGCCAGTGGTCGAAGTGTACGAAAAGAAGTAGTGGAACTATATTCCCTGCTAGCCTGCCCCCGCTCTCCACAAACGCCATCGCTGCACCCTCTCCCACACACAATCCAAACCCCCAAACAAACACACCTGCTATTTAAAGGAATGTTCAGTGCACTGCACTGAAGTGCATGCTTCAACGTTTTCCTACACTTTTATTTTAAAACAAAACCATTCCAGAACAGTTTCTTTTCAAAATAAAAGTATAGGAACAGTGAAACTTAAAAATAAAAAGTATAGGAGCACAGCTCCCGACCGCTCCCACCCACTTCGACCTCTGGGACATGCTTGACCTTCACTGCTCTTAGCAGGCATCTTCCTCGTCCCAATACTAGAATGGTAAAAGAGCATAGTCTTCATTGCTCTTAGTTGCCTCTTCTTCGTCCCACTACTGCCAACTGTGAATTGTGGAGAAATGAGGGGAGCTGGCTTATAAAATCCTATAAGGTTGGGCAAGGGTTGAGGTCGTTGCCACTAGAGAAAGGGGGATACCATGTCTCACCCAACGGCACCCCACTCCCAGTCCCCAAGAACCCTCCACCCAGGCAGGGACGTCATTTCAGCAAAATGCCAGGGGTAGCGGAAGTGATATCATATGACCCTTGACCTCTGATGACATCACAGGAAGTGATGTCATTTGGTCCCGCACTAAAGTGATATCACGGGTAGCGATGGGACACTACCTTTCACCCCTTGGCAAAACAGGTAGCGGTATCACATAACACTGTTCCTAAGTACAGTACGAAAAATATGGTTTCGATTTCATTATAATGTGATATACATTTCCAACAAGAATGGCTCGCCATATGCATCGTTAGATCAGTGTGTATAGGAACATATTACCAAATAACTGCGAATGCAAGCAGACGTCCATAGCCAAATGATAATGATGTTTTATTATATAGCACTTACGCTTAAGTGCTTTATATAGAATACATACAATATCACCCAACCTGTGTTGGTACTCATTTATCGACCTGAGAAGGATGAAAGGCTGAGTTAAGGTATTTAAGAGCATACTACATCAGTTACACACACCCTGAAGTGTGCCTGAAATAAACCTTTAATGTATCTAGCAATTATTGTATAGAATTCCAGAAAGACAAATTATTTGGTATTCCTATTCTTTCTTATTTAGGGTCACTGCTGAAAGTGTTACATGCCAGGAGCTTGCATTTAAAAAAATAAATAAATAAAGATCACAGTTTCTTTTTTCTTTTTTTTGTAAGGGTAGCAAGGGAGACATCAGGGTTCGCAGTTGCAACCCCTGGCGACCCCTAAATGACGTCCCTGCACCCAGGTGATCCTCCTCGCTTCTCCGCCCCCAGGGTCGAGATGCAATAGCAATGGCCTTTCCCTGGCCAGCTGCGCAGAGGATCCAAGGGATCTAAGGGGAAAAAAACCCTCAGGTTTCTCAATTCACCTCAATGCGGGTTGGATTGAGGTGCTTCACAGGGAAACCGAAAGAGGAAGTCTACAATAGCTTGCTCTCTGCCTTTCTGGTGTTCCACTATGAAGCAATATGGCTGAAGGTCCAAGAACCACTGCATTACCCAAGGATTGGACTCCTTCCTCTGACTAATCCATACAAGAGGAGAATGGTCTGTTATTAAGCAAAACCTGCAACCTGAGAGGTAAAGCTTTAGGTGAATTATGCCCACTTGATCACTAGTGCTCAATGACTGAATAATTTTTCTCTCTGGGAAAGATCTTTCTACTGATGTACAAGATGGAATGTTCAAACCCATCATAATTTTGTGACAAAACAGCTCCTAATCCTGTTACAAAAGCATCAGTCTGAAGAATGAACTATTTGGAGGAGTCAGCTACCCCTAAAACGGGATTCTGGCATAAGGTCTGTTTCAAGGTTACATAACAGATTGTATCCTCTTCTTCCCAACTGATCTTTTGGGGGTCCGCATTTTTCAATTTGTATGTCAATCTAGATGTTTTACTAGTCAAATTTGGAATAAATCTGCATAGTACCTGAGTAAGCCCAGAAAGGCCCTCAGGTCTTTCTTTGTTTTGGAAGGGGATGTTTCCAGGACGGCCCTCACCTTCTCCTGTTGTGATTGGACAGTGCCGTTACCCACACAAAAACAGATACTTTACTGCTGATTGGGCCAACTTGCACTTTCTTGGATTAGCGGTTAACCCTGCAGTTCTTAATACTCTTGTGGTAGTATAGTGATGGTACAAATGATCTTCCCATGTCTTGCTATGAATTACAATGTCGTCTATATAGAGTATGGTTGTAAGATCTTATCCACTAGTCTTTGAAATGTTGCAAGAGCACCATGTATTTTTTGTTTACATTTTTTTATTTAAAGCAGAAAACATACAAGGCCTATATGAATTACAACAAATATTATGAAGCGCATTTATAATGCAGCAAATTTGCAATCAGGAATGAACATTACAATGTATGAAGGCCCAGTATGGATGTGAAATCTATATATATGACATTTGAGTAGGTGAAAGAGCATGACACACACTGAAACAAAACAAAACATGTACAAAAGGGAGGAAGTGGAGGGGAGAGAGTTGCAGGGAGATGATGTGCAGATTTTTGATGTATTAGGTAAGGGCTACTCGAGCTAAAAATCTTAGAAAAGGCTGCCATTTCAGCTCATGGTTTAATAATAAAAGAGTTATACAAAATCACAAATAAAGTGAATAAAAAAAATAAAAAAATAAAAGAGGAGTAGAGGCATTAGATCTTTCCAATCTATGGATGTTGCAAATTGAGTTCCACCACACTTTATAATGAAGTCGATCTAAATTCTTCCAATTGGACGTTATGGTTTGAATAGCTACTAAAATCAGAAGATCAAACGGGTAACATCGATTCGTATCTATAACATCCTGCAGCATTACACTACCCAAAAAGAGAAATTTAAGACAGAAATGTTGTTGCAAGTTACAAATGGTCTTTAATGTATTCCACAAGCTGACCCAAAATTATTTAACATATTGACATTCAACAAACAAATCCTTAAAAGTACCCTGAGCATGTAGGCAACTCCAACAACAGTTGCTCTGCGCAGTACCACATTTGAAGAGTAAAAGAGCGGTGATAAAAGCTCTATCATGAAAGAAGTATAAAGTTTGAAGTAGACTGGCTGACGTGGTAACTTTGGAGATATGATTCCATACTTGAGGCTAGTGTAGTTGACTGCCCAGTAGAATGCAATCTTGCTGCCAAGCATAACCACGATGGCCTTGGGCTGTTGTGCGCTATATAAATACGAATAAAACAAAACAAACAAATAACAACAATCCCATGCATTTTCTGAGGAAGAAACCCCTGAAAGAGTTTTGTAGAACAATGCGGCAGTCATGTTGGGATTCTGTATCTGTTGCAACCTATCAATGTTGGAAGCAGTCAATTTACATATCAACGGATCATAGTTCTCCATAATTGCATCCATGATATTCATATATTGCCGCATATATGAAACCGGAATATGAAATTTAGCAGCAAGTTCATTGAAGGTGACTGGAGCGCCTTATACAAATTACTGGTCAAGATACTTAATGCCTGAAGAGAGCCATCGCTTCCAGAAAATAGATCTTCTATTAATTCTTACTAGCAAATTAAACCAAATGGAGAGGTTTTTGAAATAGACGGGAACATATAGGTTCTAAAATAATGGGCAGATAGGCTAATACTTGTACAATTTCTTAATCTATTTTTCCCCATGATGAAGTAGCAGTCAGCAAGTGTTAGAGGGGAAACAATAGCTCTCTCCAGACACAACCATTGAGGTACATTATTAGATTTTCATGAGTAAACCATAACTGTATTTGCTTTAGAACAAAAGACATGGGGTATTTTTTAAATCAGTAAATCCTACTCCTCCACAAACACATGGTTTTTAAATGTTTTCATAGGGATATTCTAAGTCTCATTTTTCCCCATAGGAATTTAAACAAACAGTAATATATAGATTTAAAAAAGGAAGAGGAAAGAGGGATTGGTAACATATAAAGAGAGTACAGAATAATTGGGGAGATCATTATTTGAATAGTCTCTAATCGACCCCACCAGGACAGATAAAGGGGGGGACCAAGAGTTAGTTAACTGTTTTATCCTTGATAATACAGTCCCAGTGTTTTGTTTGATAATGTCTTTGATGGAGGCAGAAATGTGAATGCCTAGATATTTAATGCCTTTAGGACACCATCTCATACCTAAAGTTTGGGCGTGATGCTTGGCGCAATGTACGTTAAAGGGTAACATTTCTGATTTATCTATATTTAACTAATAGCCAGAAGCTAAAGAGAATTGGGAAAAAATGCTCAGAAGGTGTGTCATAGTAATTTCTGGGTTCTTTAGAAGTAATAATATGTCATCTGCATACTCCGCAGTTTTAATCTGTACTTCACCACATCGAATACCCAATATATTGTTGTCTTGTCAAATTGCTTCTAAGAAAGTTTCCAGGGCTAAAATAAAAAGAAGTGGGGACAGTGAACAACCTTGACGTGTGCCTCTTAATAAGGGGAAGTATGAGGACATTTGTCCATTTATGAAGATGGCTGCCTTAGGATTGAAATAAAGTACTCTTATCATGGAGAAAAAAGATATACCAATACCATGCCATTTGAGGGCTTCAAACATATAGTCCCATTTGACCCTATTGAACGCTTTTTCCATGTCAAGGGCCACAGCTCAAGGATCATTGGAGCCATGGATATTGTCTAAAATATTTTAAAATAGTGTAATGTTAGAGGAAGATAGTCTTCCTTTGACGTATGTGAGGAACTCATGGTGACAACAAATAAGACCGACACAAGTGATCACAGTTCAAGGGTGTTTATTGAACAATTAATTCTGTATGGAGGGTGGAAAAACGCCTATTCTAAACCTAAATCTAAGATGGTAGCAGGCATCGACCATCAAATGAAAAATAAGGCAGTCCTAGTGGCGTTGTGTCAAAATGAGAAGGGCCTATACTAAGAAGCCTATTGCCAAACCTCACAACTAATACAAAAAGGGTGTGGGATACTTTGTAAGAGAAGAAAGAAGTGTTCTCAAATAATATGTCAGGATGCGGTGGCCTGTGCCTTCCTTCCCCATGATCTGTGCATGGGGTAAGATGGGAGCTTGGAGCACAGTACAGTCTCCAGCACGAGACGACAGTCCCAATGGCAGCTTGCAGGACCATTGATGGCCAAGCCTCGTTTCACTTGAAAGTCTCTTGCCTTCATGGGCCTTACGTGTTCAGCTAACAAAAACAAAAGTTCATTGAACAAATTAAAGTTTGTTTCCAATATTCTTTGGGTCATGTGTTCACCCCTGGGTCCCCCTCTTCTGTGCGCTGACCCTTCTCAATTGTAATCCACAGTTCCAATAGGGTGATGGTTTCACCCCTGGGTCCCCCTCTTCTGGGCGCTGACCCTTCCCAATTGTAATCCACAATTCATATATCAGTCCTTTTCTTAATGTACTTTGGATGATAGCTTCACCCCTGGATCTCCCTCTGTCGGGTTTGGACCACTCTTGACTGTCAGTACTTGGGTGATGGCTTCACCCCTGGATCTCGCTCTGCCGGGCTAAAACCCCTCTTAACCTTTAGTACTTGGGTGATAGCTTTATCTCTGGCAGCTGTCCTTCAGGTTCACGCTTGCCGTCTCTTAACTTTTGTTTCCACTTTTCTTATTCTTTGGGGTGACAACTTCTCACCCTTGGATCCCCCTCTGCCGGGCTCTGACCCATCTCAATTTTTAGCCTCCCTTCACCGACTTTACCGTGGCTCTCGATCTGTGTGATAGTGGCTCACGCCTGGCTCCCCCGCTTCTGGGCGCTGACCCCTCCTTATTTTCAAAGTTCTTTTTTTACAGAATTCAAATGTTTGCAGGATTCACTTCCCTTTCTTTCACAGTGCTTGTAGATCAACGTCTTTTGATTGTACAGGGATTTTGCTCGACCCTCTGTATGACCATTTTGACCTATTCTGCTGGCTCTCTTATGGCATACTGGTATCTGTAGTTTCTCTCAGCTGGGGATCGACCAGAGTCTCTTGAGTTAGCACCCACGTGGTGCCGGTTTCCCTCTGCAGCTGGTCTCCCCTTAACATTTTTACAGTTCATTCCCAGTTCATTGTACTTGTTTCAAACTTGCCACTTTGCAATTCTCTCACTCAACACAGACCGGTTCTTATGAACCGCTGTGCTTTTGGCTTTCTGGGAGTCAAGGCCGGTACCATGGGCATGGGAGCTTCCCAAACTCCTGCTTATCGGCATAAACTTGCTCCGTGTACAGTTGACATCTGCTGCAAGACACTTGTGCTATTGTTCGCAGTCTTAGGCTCTCCTCCATGAAGGTTCCACAGGTCTGGGGCGAAAAGGGAAAGGTCACTTCTATCCTCGCCACCCTCTCGATTCCTTCTGCCTTTCACCTTTTGAACTGCTGTCTGATATCCTCCTTGTCATGCTGTCTGCCGTGCTTGCCTTGCTCATTCTGTGCTCGCCTGCTCAACCTTTTATCCCTGTGGGGAAAAGAAAGAGCCGTCAGGTGTGTGTGATTTGAGTCAATTGTCTGACTTTACCTGACCTTGGGGTTGGGACAATGTCCTACATGAGAGGATGGGGAACAGGTGTCAAAAGTAGGGGGATACCGTGTCTCACCCGTCAGTGTCCCACTCTCACTCCTTGATGACCCCCCATCCAGGTGATCCTCCCTCACTGGTCCACCCCCAGGAACTGGATCCAATAGCGATGGCTGTGTCCTGGCCACCTGGATAACAGATCCTCGAGGTTTAGACAGGGAGGCACCTTCAGGTTTCTCACTTATCCTTCCCCTATGCGAGGTGGATATGCCTGTTCTTTGGTCAGGTTTCTATGGTTAGGACCGGGCAGAGAACAGGGATGAAAGATGTCCATGAACTCTCGCATATTCCACTGATTGGGTTTTTGTAGGTAGAGGGATAGTGGTTTTATCACTCTCTTTGCAATAACCTATAAAAAGGGTGTCAGGGATTGTTTTAGATTTTGCAGGTTCTAGATTTTCCCAGTCCCACACAGGCAAATGAGCTGAGTGTCATCCGCATAGCACTGGAAGTTAGGGCAGAGCGCGGCATTGTAGTGGGCAAGATATGCCAGGTATAGGTTGAAAAGCCAGGGAGAGAGGTTAGACCCCTGGGGAACACCACAGGTAGAGATAGAGATAGAGGAGAGGAAGGACCCAAGTTGAACGTGGGAGGGTCGATCAGAGAGGAAAGAAGTCAGCCACATCAGGGCCTGACCGGTGATACTGTCACACTCGCCTGTGTCTCTGCAGGAGCGATGGACGAGCCTCCCTTGACCCAGAGTCTTCACTTCCCCTGTTTCACCTGGAGGAATACCTGTCAAATACAAGGTGTACACTCAGACCTGAATTCACCCGATTCCCCTGGGCCCTTCCCTTCTCTTTACTGTGTGCTGTGATGTCCCCCATACCTTGATCTTTAGTAGGGTGTGCACTCCATCCTGCATTTGCAGGGGCGCGATTCACTCATGTGATTGGTGCCAATGTCTGTAGGCTGAGTCCAGATGCCAAACGCTGTTTTAAGATTTCACAGCAAGGCCGAGAGTTCAAGGCGCCAGTTTCTTCACTGGCTAGAAAGTCCTTCCCACAAGTGAACGTTGCGTGGAGAATGTTGAGTGTCCAAAATTGTCAGTATTGTCTTTGTTTGCCGGCATTTTTGTAGGTGAGTAGGGCTGCGTGTAGAAGCTAGCTGCTGGTAGGTTTGCGCAGCGCCTTCAATTCGAGCGCGCCTGGTAATGTCTCTCCCTTTACCTTGCAGGAGCAATTATGTGGTATTAGTGCCTCAAGTAGTAGTTCAGCGCTACTGGAGACTTGGTGGTTAGGTAAGTTTGCACAGAGGCTTTTGGTAAGTATGCACCGCGTAGAGAGAGAGCGCGCAGTGAAATAAGTGTCCACGTTATTGGAGCGAGCTCAATGAATAATGTCTCTTCTTTCTTACAGGGGTTTGTGCACTCGTGCAACTAACCTGGATTCCAGCGTCGCGGGAAGATTCAGTGAATATGTGCAGCGTTACTGATGTGCGCGTGTTAACGTTGTTCTTCTTTGTTCTTACAGGTGCCGTTGTAGAAGTCCCCTCTTGACTGGAGATAGCTGCGGCGTGGAGTAATAACCAAGTAAGCTGAAGCTGTATGATCCAGAGCGGGTAAGCAGAAGCAGGATGATCCGGAGCAGGTAAGCAGAAACAGGATGATCCGGAGCAGGTAAGCAGATGCTGGCTGATCCAGAGCACGGCAAGTGTGTTGCTGATACAGCTCACAGTAAGCAACACGAAACACTGGAAGAATCTTGGGTGTTCATGAGTTATCATGCACTTCCTGTTTGGCAACAGTAAGTGGAAACCAGGAAGTTAATACAAACACTAGGAAGGAATGAAAGGAGGGATTTGTTATGGGTTCTTTCTGTGCCTATGCCAGGCCTGCCAAGCCTGCACCCAGCTTGCCCCAACTACCTGCCTGATACCCATGAACGTCTTCTCCCTCAAGACCCCTCCCAATGGTGTGTATGAGGGTTTTGGTTTCTCAGGATGGTCCCGATGGAATTTCCGCACCAATCGGGGGGCATGCACGTGCGTGCTGGGTTCCCATGATCTTTCCTGGGGTCCGTACCCCTTCCAATCAATCAAATAATACAGGGTCGTTCGTACTTGTTTGGAATTTAATATGTTCTTTACTTCATATTCTAGTGCTTCTTCACCCACTTGTATGGGTGCGGGAGGTGTGAAAGTTCGGGTTCCTGGGCGTGCTGGTTTTAATAGTGACACGTGAAATACGGGATGTATACGCATATGTTGAGGTAACGCCAGTCTCATGGCTGCTGGATTAATTACCTTTTCTATTGTATACAGGCCGATGTATCTAGGCTGAAATTTCTTGGGGCCCTTTAAAGCAATGTGTCTAGTTGCCAGCCAGACCGAGTCTCCCACTTGATAATCTGGGGCTTTTCGTCGATGGCGATCAGTGTTTCTTTTTTGTGTTTCTTTGGCTTGCTGTAGGTTCCTGCTGGCTTCTCTGGCTGCTTTCATGATGCTGGCATGTAGATTCTTTACTGCGGGCATATCAATCTTTTCTGGCGGATCATAGACCGACAGTCTGGGGTTTCGACCATATATAGTAAAGAAGGGTGTTGCTTGGGTTGATGAATGTGTTGAGTTGCTGTAGGCATACTCTGCCATCCATAGAATTTCTATCCAGCTTTGGCTTGTTTGGTGTAATAGACAGTGCAAATACTGTTCCATGGTCTGGTTCGTGCGCTCGGTTTGGCCGTCCGTTTGAGGGTGGTGACTAGAAGACAGACGGACTTCTACTCTTGCCAGGGCACAACATTTTTTCCAAAAACGAGATACAAATTGGCTGCCTCTGTCAGAAATGATTATGGTAGGGAATCCATGTAACTTGACAATTCGGTCTAGAGAAACCTGCGCCAAGGTCTGAGCTGAGGGAATACCCTTTAGAGAGGTCGACTACTACGAGGATGATATTATAACCTGAGTTAGGAGGTAGATCGGTGACAAAGTCCATTGATACTGTGTGCCAGGGTGCTGGCGGAATGGTGATTGGCTGAAGGAGGCCGGCTGGTTTTTGCCTGGATGGTTTGTATTGTACACACACATCACAGGTGCCTATGTAGGTGGCAATATCTTCTCGCCAAGTTGGCCACCACTAAGATTTGCTTACTTTCTTCATGGTTTTGGCTATACCCGGATGGGCTTCTAACAGCGAGTCGTGGTAGTCTGATATGATTGCTTGTTGCAGATCCTTAGTTGGAACGTAGAGGCGTTTTTGGTAGTATGGTAGTTTGTCTTGAATGGTGAACTGATCTCCCTTCGTGTCCCAAGCCAGTAGATCTTCTTCAGACATATTTTCTTTTATTGTTTCCTGCAGAGTATTTAACAGAGATGGGCCAATGCAGAGGCCGAGAATTTTATGGCTGGGTATGATCTCCACCGGGTTAGGGGCATTGTAGACTTCTTGTCCTGTGCCAATGCAGGATAACGCATCCGCTTTCCTGTTCTCAACTCCGGGGTGGTAGGTGATTACAAAATCGTATTCCATTAAGGATAGGGCCCAACGGAGCTGCCTAGAAGACTGAACTTTTGCTGAGCGTAAGTATTGCAAGTTCTGATGATCTGTTATTATTGTGATGGTGTGTTTTGCTCCTAGTAAGTAATTTCACCATTCACACAGTGCGATTTTGATTGCTAGGAGTTCTGTCTCAGAAATTGCATAGTTTAATTCTGCTGGGGAAAATTTCTTGACCAAAAGGCAATGGGGTGAAGGCATCCGGTTTCAGGATTTTGTTGAGACAATACGGCCCCCATGGCAATGCTTGAATCGTATGTTTCCACTATGTACGGTATATCGGGCTGTGGGTGTTGCAGAATTGGGGCTGAGGTGAATTTTTCCTTGAGAGCTCAGAAAGCTTCTTCCGCCGCTGGTGTCCATTCGAACTTTCGGTGTTTGCGCAGCAAGGATGTTATTGGATGTACAATATGTGAGAATCCTGGTATGAAGCGTCGATAAAAGTTTGCAAACCCTAGGAAACTCTGTTCTCCCTTTACAGACGTGGGTGAGGACCAAGTGAGGATTGCCTCCACTTTTCTATCGTCCATCTTGATCCCCTGCGGTGTCAGTACACATCCCAGAAACTCCACCTCGGTGACGTAGAGCATTTTTCTAGCTTTGCGTACAGTTGGTTTTCACGCAGTTTGCGGAGTACAGCTCGCACGTGGGTTACGTACTCTTGGGGAGTGGTGGAGTAGATCAGAATGTCATCGATGTAGACGACTGCGCAGACATCGAGGAGTTCCCGTAACACATCATTCATAAAATGCTGGAACGCAGCCGGGGCATTACAAAGCCCAAAGGGCATGACCTGGTATTCGTACAAGCCATAGCGGGTACGGAACGCAGTCTTCCACTCATCCCCTTTCTTCATGCGTACCAGGTGATATGCGCTGCGTAAGTCTAGCTTGGTGAAAATCTTTGCTTGTCTCACCTGGTCTATGAGTACTGCTATCAGAGGTAACGGGTACTTATTTTTTATGGTGACTTGATTTAGGGCCCGGTAATCAATACACATTCTTAAGTCCCCCTCTTTCTTTGGTACAAAGAAGAGTGGGGAGACGGCTGGTGACTTAGATGGTCTAATGAAGCCATTGGCCAGGTATTGATCCAAGTAGGTCCGTAGATGAGTGTTTTCTTCTTCGGTTAATGCATAAATGCGGCTGCACGGTACTTGTGCCCCTGGTTGCAGGTCGATCTGGCAGTCGTAAACTCAATGTGGTGGTAGTGTATTAGCTTGCTCCTTTGCGAACACATCCTGAAACTCCTGGTATTCCTCTGGTAAAGTGCCCACCAAGCCTAAACCTGCTATCTTTTCCTGTGAAGCTAACAATGGGCTTCCCTTGATCCCTTTGATGTCGTAACAAGAGGCGCATTCTGTGGAAAAGAGTAAGGTTCGAGCTCACCAATCTATCTTTGGGTTGTGCGTCTCTTGCCACGGTATCCCAAGAATCAGCTGGAATTGGGGTGCAGCGATAAGGTCGAATCTAATACTTTCTCTGAGCCATCTTGGCAGATTAAGGTGATGGTGGAAGTACACTGTGTTACTTGTCCCGAAATGAGTTGTTTGCCATCCACAGCTGTCACGCTTTCTTCTGTGTCCTTACGGTGGAATGCTAATCCCAAGGTCATTGCAGTGTTTATGTCCAGGTAGTTCCCAATAGCCCCACTGACTATGAAAGCCTTGAGGGCATATATTCGGGTGGGCTGTGAAGGGTCTACCAAAACCACAGGAATACTGAAATGTGAGATCTGATTGCTCCGTTCCTGTCTCGACAGACCGACCTCTATATCTGCCAGGCGTTGGGAGTTTTCAGCTACCGCACCTGTGTCTTCCCCTATGTTATCTAGTACCCCCATTGTCTTCCGTGGGGGTTTAATCGTGCAGTTCCGGAGGAAGTGACCAGATTGGCCGCAATATAAGCAAAGTTTTTCCTGACGCCTCCGTTCTTTCTCCGCCTTGGTGAGTGGTCCCCTGAGAACACCCAATTGCATGGGCTCTGAGTGTATTTCTGAGGCCTGTCGATGGGACGCTTCCTTTGGTCGGTCATACACTGGTCTATGCTTTGATCTGGTTCGGTCAGCCTTGCGATCCTGTAACCGGTGGTCTAGTTGCATAGTTAGGTCGACATCTTTTAATTCTCCTCTCAGTCCTTGATAAAATAACATTATTCGTTTCTCCTCTGGCCAACCTGATTCGGCTATTAAGCAATTGAATGTGGCAACATAGATTAGATCCAGACAACCCTGTCGCAGAGAGAGTAGCTCATCATCCAGGGCCTGACCTCGAGTCCGATGGGCAAATAGTTTTTCCAGTTCATGCTGAAAACCTGGGTAATTTCTCAGTAAATGTTCGGCCCTAAGCACTAACGGGACAGACCAGTCCGCTGCGTGCCCTCCTAAATAGGAGAGGACAAAAGCTACTTTAGCTTGGTCGTTCAGAAAGGTGTCTGGTTTGCATATGAAATGTAGCCGGCATTGATTCTTGAACACTCCAAATTTCTTGGGATCCCCAGAGAAGCGTTCCGGGGGTGCTAAAGGGATGTTGCCTGGAAGCAATACCTGAACAGGTGTGGCTACAGGAGCCACGGTAGGCTGCCCCTGTGGAACTCTACCTGGTAGGGGTGCTAGACCAGCTTGGGTCTGTAGGAGCTGTCTTGCCAAATTGTCTGTTTTGTCCCTGTTGACTACCAGTTCGCGCCTTAAGGCATTTGTCTCTGAGCGGGCTGCATGCACCTCGGCCCGTAGTTTACCTAACAATAGGGAAAGCTGGTCTACCTTGGAGGTTTCCATCGCTCGGGCAGAGGCAGAGGCTTCGTGTTCTATCACACTCACCTGTGTCTCTGCAGGAGCGATGGACGAGCCTCTGTCAGGGTAGCCGATCCAAGTTGCCCTCATGGTGTAGATGACAAATTCTACCCTGCAATGTAACCCTGTGTCTGGATAAAACAAACCAGCACCAGGGATCAATTACTTGGAAGAATGGACCCAGACGCGATGCCGAAGACTCTCTTCTTAGAAAGAGATGATTTCCCAGGCAAGCCCCGTGTTTTGCAATAGCATCAACACCAAGAAAACACTGCAATGATTCTGTCACAATAAACAAAACAAGCCGTCTTAGTACTTACAGAAATATCAGAACGAATGAGAAGACATGAAATCAGGAGTAAGGACAGACACTCTTACCATGGGATAAGTGATCTTCCAAATGATGCAAATGCTTCCTGTAAGACCACCAGGTGCAGGGGTGATTAGGACTATTCCCGCCGGCACGCGGACGCCTGGGGGTAGGAAGTCCAACAGGCAAAACCCGACGGTTCAGAGGACGCTCCCCCCTCACCCTGTATGAATGCTCCTGCAGTCTCTAGTTCGTATTAGGGCGAGGAGGGGAGAAAGGCACCGGCGGTATTTTCGGGACACTTGCAACAGCGTGGGTCCAAAGGAAAGCAATCCAAAGGAAGTCCGGGTCGGCAACACAGGATCTTTACCAATGACAAAACGTGAGGCAGAAGCAGTCCAAATGGAGTCTGGGTCGGCAACAGGGAATCTTTACCAATGACAAAACGTGAGGCAGAAGCAGTTCCTGTAGAATTCCGAGTCGTCAGCAAGGCAAAAGTCTATAGCAGAGCAAGAGAGGTACAGGTAGTTAAGGGACAGGAGGTAAGCGCTCAGAGGGTGAACGGGGAATCAGGTAACCAAAACATAGACAAGGACTTGGGAAGAAGGGTGAGGATCACAAGGAAACAAAGGCAGCAACAGGTTACGATATCCAGGATACGTACTGTACTTCAGCAAAATCAGAAGCAACGAACAACTTACACAGTAAACTTTATCAAGCCCAAGTCACATGACCCAAGCGTGCGTCTGACGTATGGTTTTGGCGTGCTTGCCCCAATCTCCATGGCAACCGCCAACGCGACCAAGCTGAAGGGTAAGCATTCAGATACTCGGCGCGGCAAGATGTTAACCTTGGTTTTGCTGTGAGAGGAGGAGAACGAAGCCGTAACAATGGAGTATGGTGTAAAGGGTGTATTCCGTAATGTCTCTGTTGTTTACCTGATGGGAATGGCATTTGTCTTTCATGATTCCGGCCAGACCCATCTCGATTCCTGACAGTACCCCACCTCAAAGAACGCCTCCCTCTACGGGAGGACCAAAAATCCTTCAAACACTTTGGAGCGTGAATATGTTCCAAAGGTTCCCAAGTACGGTCCTCAGGCCCATACCCCTTCCAGTCAACTAGAAACAGACGGGTTCTGCGACAAACCTTTGTGTCCAAGATCTGGTTGACCTAATACTCGTCCGACCCAACCACAGGTAAGGGACGCTCAGGGACGAGCAACCGAGAACCCCCATGAACAGGTTTCAAAATCGAGACATGGAAAACAGAGTGAATCTTCCAAGAACGCGGGAGCTGTAAACGAACCGCCACCGGATTAATCAGTTCCAGGATCGTAAAAGGGCCGGAGAACCGTGGCAACAGAGAGCCATGACCTGGCAAGCGTAGATTTTTCGTGGACAACCAGACCTGCATCCCCTTAGTGTAAGACGGAGACAGAGAACGGTGGGCATCCGCATGTCGTTTGGAACAACCTTGGGCTTCCAGTAAATGACGTCTAACCCGGGAATGTAAGGCTGTGAGCGACTGTACACAGGAATTCGCAGCTGGGTTACTCGAACCACCTAACAGAGGCAATGGTAACGTGCGAGGATGGTACCCATAAGTAGCAAAAAACTGAGTGGATCCCGTGGACGCATGCAGTGCATTATTATAGGCAAATTCGGCCATGGGTAATAAGGACAACCAGGAGCCCTGACGATGGAGCAGAAGACAACGGAGATATTGCTCGAGGGTGGCATTGAACCTCTCTGTCTGCCCATCAGTCTGGGGATGATAAGCGCTGGAATACCGGCCTTCTATGCCCAAAGACAGTGTAATGGCCCTCCAAAAACGGGAGGTAAACTGCGACCCCCAATCCGTGATGATAACACTGGGGAGACCAAACCGTCGAAAAACATGGGAGATGAATAACTCGGCCAAGACCGGAGCAGAGGTCAACCCTAAACAAGGAATGAACAATGTGTATTTGGTCAGGTAATCCACTACCACCCAGATGGTGTTGAAACCTGTAATAGGCGGTAATTCCACAATAAAATCCATAGAGATCATATACCACGGTAACCGCGGTACAGGCAATGGATGTAGCAGACCCATAGGTTTGGCATGAGAGGTTTTACCCTGGGCACAGACGGCACAGGTATCAATATACTGACTGACGTCTGTTTTCATGGCAGGCCACCAACACCACCTATTTAGTAACTCCATGGTTTTCCTTATTCCAGGATGTGCAGAAAATTTGGAATCGTGGCACCATTTCAAGGCCAAGGTTCGGGTCTCTTGGTTGGGAAGGAACAATTTCTCGTGAAGATAGGGTAATGAATGTAAGACTTTGATACCCTCTTCCTTAATGGTCTTAGAATTTTGTATGACCCATGTAACTAGAAGGGATTTCAATGATGGATCAACCGTGCACCCACATATCACCTGGCTAGGAAGCAATAGAGGAGTAGGTACCGGTTTAGACGTATGAATCCCAGGGATACGGGACAAAGCATCAGCCTTAGAGTTGCAAGAGCTGGGACAATATGTAATCGTGAAATTAAAGGCTGAAAATAACTCATGCCAACGAGCCAACCTGGCAGTGGTACATTTAATAGACTGGAGGGCTACCAAGTTCCGGTGGTCGGTATAGACTTGAACCGGAATTGTCGTACCCAACAAATGATGTCTCCAGACCATGAATGCATCTCTCACGGCCAAGAGTTCCCTCTCCGTAATAGTATAATTCTGCTCATGAATGGAGAGTTTCCTGGAGTGAAAGGCAACCGGATGCAAGGCTGTAGATTCCCGACAGGACTGAGATAAGACGGCTCCCACCGCTATATCTGAAGCATCAGCTTCCACCACAAACTGCAGAAGCGGATCAGAGTGTTGAAGCACGGGGGCAGTAGTGAAGGCTAGTTTGAGGGTTTCAAAAGCGCTATTAGCCTCCTGGTCCCAGGAGAAAGACCTCTTACTACTAGTCAAGGCCGTCAAGGGAGAAACGATCTCTGAAAAGGAGCGCACAAAACGCCTATAAAAATTGGCAAAGCCCAAGAAGGACTGCAGCGTTTTGAGGTCTTTCGGAACCGGCCAATCAAGAACTGCTCTGACCTTATTTGAACTCATTTGTATACCTTGATCCGTTATGTCATACCCCAAGAATTCAACGGACTTCACATGAAATATACATTTCTCCAGTTTAGCGTACAAGGAATGTTCCTTTAGTCTTTGCAGAACCTGGCGAACATGTTGTACATGATGATCATAGGAATCAGAATAAATCAGAATGTCATCAAGATAAATGACGAGAAAACGATCCGTCATATCCCTGAATATGTCATTAACAAAATGTTGGAATGTGGCTGGGGCATTACACAACCCGAAGGGCATAACACGATACTCAAAAAGACTGTATCTGGTTTTAAAGGCCGTTTTCCACTCGTCCCCCTCTCGGATTCGTACAAGATTGTAAGCCCCACGTAAATGTAGTTTAGTAAAGATCTTGGAAGAACCGAGCTGATCAAGGAGAACGGATATCAAGGGTATTGGGTATTGGTTTCTGATGGTAATGGCATTCAAGGCACGGTAATCTATACAAGGCCTGAGGTCTCCTTCTTTTTTAGGTACGAAAAACATTGGAGAGGCCGGAGGTGATCGTGAAGGGCGGATAAACCCAATTCTGAGTGATTTATCTATATACTCCTTTAGAATCGCATCCTCCTTCTGCGTCTGGGAGTAAATATGGCCAGAAGGAATTTTGGCACCAGGGACCAAGTCAATGGGACAATTATAGGGTCTGTGAGGCAGAAGGCTCTCAGTGTTATGCTCACCTGGACACCACAGGGGTGTCGATCGGACCCGGACAGCTGCGGTCTCCTTCAAAGTGATGCGTAGTGCAGAAATGACTGTCTGGACTGGCCCGCCTAGTCTTGTCTGCTGGACCCGAAGAAGTATTTTCCTGCAAGTGGAGACAGGGTTTAACCACCTGTGGGTTTTAGTGATAGCCTCCCAACTGTTCTCGCTCTCCCCCACTAATCACCTCCGATATCCCCTTAGTAACCTCACCTTATGTTCGTAAAAGATGAGCTCTCCATCCTGCGTGTCTTGCAGGTGCGCATAGATACCAGTTACTTCACTGGTTTGAAGGCGTTGGGAGAGTTCCGGTAAGTATTGACTCTGAAGTCCCTGGCGGGATTGGTAAGTATCAAGTTCAAAGAGTTCAATGTGCTCGATGTTCACTCTTGTCCCCTTCCTTCCTTAAGTTGCAACTGAGTTCGTGAGAAGAAGGTCTTGTAGCTGCTGCTGGCGTTCAGGTAAGAGTCTGTGTTACCCAACGCTGTCCGGTAACTATTGCATGCGTTAACGTGTTGTTTTTCTCCCTCTTTACAGATGCGGCATATGAAAATGTGGAGACTTATGGAATAATACCGCCGGTGGTAAATCAGGTAAGTCTATGGTGGTAAGAGGTTGTATTTGTTGATTCGCTTGGCTCACCTTGTTTTTTCTTGTGTCCCCTAGGTGCCGGATTACGGCAAAGAAATGATGGAGACAGTGCCGGATCGAAAGATGCAGTGAGAACTGGTGAGTATGGTGCCGTGCTGGAGCTGGCGAAGCGACGCGTGCAGGACTGATGTACTTTCCAGGTCCGGAGATGAAATGGTTCCGGAATTAGGTGAGGAATTTGAAATAAGTTTGTTTTCTAATCTTGTCCTTTTCCTCTTCTTTATTGTAGGAGCTCCGGATTCGAGGTGGGCGTGGCAGAAGACTGGATGCTGGCTGCAGGCACGCGGGCGTGGCAGAAGACTGGATGCTTGCTGCAGGCACGGTGAGCGTCACGCTGCTGGATGCAGAATAACGCAAAGCATGTGCTGCTGTTCGGGTGTGGTTTAAATAGCCTCCAAAGTAGTTCCAGGTAAGAAGTTCCCTAGAGCCACGCCCGAGTAAAAAATAGTCCCTGTAACAAAATAGTCCCATCCAGGCCTCATGTAGGCTTGGACTCTTTTGCCGCATGGTCTGCATCAGTTAAGTAAAGTCTATGAACCTGGCGCCTTAGGCGCCAGGACTGAACCCAGACAGCCCCTAGCCGGGGCTGCTGAGGTTTAAACAAATGTCTGGATGCCTGCTCCCGGAGCTGAGGGCCTTGGTCCTGATGCCCGGGGGTATGCATCATGACACTCAACCCCCTTTGCATCAAAGACATCACTAAACGAAGAGTACTCCTTAGGTAAAGGGTTATTGATAATGGCTCCAATAGAGGAGACTCCATGTAACAGGGGTCTACAAGGGTTCGTGGGCTCACGGTTCGAAGAAAAATATGAAGTTTCACAATAAGAGGATACAAATTCTATCTCCCCGGTGCCCCAATTTACCACTGGATTGTGGCGTCTCAACCAAGGCAAGCCCAAGATGAAGCGATATTGTGGGGCTGCAATAAGGTCAAAACTAATGATTTCTTCATGGCCATGATTTGTGGTCATGGTTAAGTCAACTGTTTGTTCTATAACCAAACCTGAAAGCAGTAGCGAACCATCCACAGTGTTGACCGTTTCTGGTTGTGGTTTCATGATCACTGGAATACCTAATTTTCTGGAAAAAGCTACATCAATGTACTTAGCGGTAGCTCCAGAGTCCAACACAGCATCAATGATCCGGAGACTGGGAACACCGGATAGGAATGATGAACGGTTTTATAGTCAGGGAGTCAAGAAGGATTGAGCTCGGCAGAAGGACCCCTTCTACTGCCGAGCTTTGGCATTTCCCTGACACTTTGGCTTCTTGTTACAAGCCTTCAGCAGATGTTCAGATGACCCACAGTAAAAACATAGGTTGTTCTTCTTACGTAGTTCCCTTTCCTCGGCGGTCAATGGACCCCGAACGGCTCCTATTTGCATGGGTTCCGGTCCACCCGCAACAGAAGCAGGTGGTAACATGGCCAGAGGTGTAGAAAGCCTCTTTTTGCCCTTCCGCTCTGCTTTTCGTGAATCTATCTAGAGTACCATATCCAGGATCTCGGGAAAGGTCACAGGTACAATTGGAACCGTGGATAGGGTGTCTTTCAGGGAGTCAGATTACCCATGATAGAACATGAAAGTCTTTTTATCTTCGGGCCAGCCAGTCTCAGCCACGAGTTGATTAAATCGGGCTAAGTATGTCAATAATGGAGATTCCCCCTGATGTAAACTCAAAAGTTCAAGATCCGTAGCCTGAGTCTTGTACCGGGTATCAAAAACACGACTCATTGCTGCAATTAGTGCATCGCAGTCAAATAACAGTGCACTACCCTGCTCAAGCAATGGGTTAGCCCATGAAGCGGCTGTGCCGCCAAGGTGAGATAACAAAAATGCTGCTTTAGTCTTGGAATCAGGAAATGAAGAGGGTCTACATAAAAAATGTAGACGACACTGATTTATGAACGTGCGGTAGGTACGTGGATCCCCACAAAACCGTTCCGGCTGGGGTAACGAAAAATGGGCTGTCATAAACACAGGACCTGTTTCCTGTCCTTGCTGAGCCAAACCTGAACCTGAAGCGGCCATGGAATCCACTACCGGGGGGTTAGCTGGAATCATGCCTGCT
The DNA here is from genome assembly GCF_040938575.1 of Ambystoma mexicanum. Taxonomy (NCBI): domain Eukaryota; kingdom Metazoa; phylum Chordata; class Amphibia; order Caudata; family Ambystomatidae; genus Ambystoma; species Ambystoma mexicanum. The sequence continues at coordinate 1,421,346,356 of NC_090935.1, forward strand.
TGTATCTCATTGATGCGTTGTTGCGTGGCGGTATGAGCTGCTGTCATATCCGCACGTAACTCAGTGACAATGTTCATGATCTGGGTCAAGGCTTCGTTTGGGTCCATGGAGGCTTCTGATTATGTCAGGGTAGCCGATCCAAGTTGCCCTTGTGGTGTAGACGACGAATTCTACCCTGCAATGTGTCTGGATAAAACAAACAAGCACCAGGGATCAATTACTTGGAAGAATGGACCCAGGCGCAATGCCGAAGACTCTCTTCTTGGAAGGAGACGATTTCCCAGGCAAGCCCCTTGTTTTGCAATAGCATCAACACCAAGAAAACACTGCAATGATTCTGTCACAATAAACAAAACAAGCCGTCTTAGTACTTACAGAAATATCAGAACGAATGAGAAGACATGAAATCAGGAGTAAGGACAGACACTCTTACAATGGGATAAGTGATCTTCCAAATGATGCAAATGCTCCCTGTAAGACCACCAGGTGCAGGGGTGATTAAGACTATTCCCGCCGGCACGCGGACGCCTGGGGGTAGGAAGTCCAACAGGCAAAACCCGACGGTTCAGAGGACGCTCCCCCCTCACCCTGTATGAATGCTCCTGCAGCCTCTAGTTCGTATTGGGGCGAGGAGGGGAGAAAGGCACCAGTGGTCTTTTCGAGACACTTGCAACAGCGTGGGTCCAAAGGAAAGCAATCCAAAGGAAGTCCGGGTCGGCAACACGGGATCTTTACCAATGACAAAACGTGAGGCAGAAGCAGTCCAAATGGAGTCCGGGTCGGCAACAGGGAATCTTTACCAATGACAAAACGTGAGGCAGAAGCAGTTCCTCTAGAATTCCGAGTCGTCAGCAAGGCAAAACTCTATAGCAGAGCAAGAGAGGTACAGGTAGTTAAGGGACAGGAGGTAAGCGCTCAGAGGGTGAACGGGGAATCAGGAAACAAAAACATAGACAAGGACTTGGGAAGAAGGGCGAGGATCACAAGGAAACAAAGGCAGCAACAGGTTACGATATCTAGGATATGTAGCGTACTTCAGCAAAATCAGAAGCAACAAACAACTTACACGGTAAACTTTATCAAGCCCAAGTTACATGACCCAAGGGTGCGTCTGACGTATGGTCTCAGCGTGCTTGCTCCAATCTCCATGGCAACCGCCAACGCAACCAAGCTGAAGGGTAAGCATTCAGATACTGGGCGCGGCAAGATGTTAACCTTTGTTTTGCTGTGGGAGGAGAACGAAGCCGTAACAATGGAGTATGGTGTAAAGGGCGTATTCCGTAATGTCTCTGTTGTTTACCTGATGGGAACGGCATTTGTCTTTCATGATTCCGGCCACACCCACCTCGATTCCTGACAGCCTCCCTTGACCCCGAGTCTTCACTTCCCCTGTTTCACCCGGAGGAATACCTGCCAAATACAAGGTGTACACTCAGACCTGAATTCACCCGATTCCCCTGGGCCCTTCCCTTCTCTTTACTGTGTGCTGTGATGTCCCCCAATGGGCTTACCTTGATCTTTAGTAGGGTGTGCACTTCATCCTGCATTTGCAAGGGCGCGATTCACTCATGTGATTGGTGCCAATGTCTGTAGGCTGAACCCAGATGCCAAACGCTGTTTTAAGCCTTCACAGCAAGGCCGAGAGTTCAAGGCGCCAGTTTCTTCACTGGCTAGAAAGTCCTTCCCACAAGTGAACATTGCGTGGAGAATGTTGAGTGTCCAAAATTGTCCGTATTGTCTTTGTTTGCCGGTATTTTTGTAGATGAGTAGTGCTGCGTGTAGAGGCTAGCTGCTGGTAGGTTTGCGCAGCGCCTTCAATTCGAGCGCGCCTGTTAATCTCTCTCCCTTTCCCTTGCAGGAGCAATTATGTGGTATTAGCGCCTCGAGTCCGGGTTCAGTGCTACTGGAGATTTGGTGGTTAGGTAAGTTTGCACAGAGGCTTTTGGTAAGTATGCACCGCGTAGAGAGAGAAAGTGCAGTGAAATCAGTGTCCGCGTTATTGGAGCGAGCGCAATGAATAATGTCTCTTCTTTCTTACAGGGGTTTGTGCGCTTGTGCAACTAACCTGGATTCCAGCGTCGCAGAAAGATTCGGTGAGTGTGCGCAGCGTTACTGATGTGTGCGTGTTAACGCTGTTCTTCTTTGTTCTTACAGGTGCCAGTGTAGAAGTCCCCTCTTGACTGGAGATAGCTGCGGCATGGAGTAAGAACCAGGTAAGCTGAAGCTGAATGATCCAGAGCGGGTAAGCAGAAGCAGGATGATCCGGAGCAGGTAAGCAGAAGCAGGATGATCCGGATCAGGTAAGCAGAAGCAGGATGATCCGGAGCAGGTAAGCAGAAACAGGATGATCCGGAGCAGGTAAGCAGATGCTGGCTGATCCAGAGCACGGCAAGTGTGTTGCTGATACAGCTCACAGTAAGCAACACGAAGCACTGGAAGAATCTTGGGTGTGGTTTATATAGCCAGCCACACCCAAACACTAGAGAGCTCATGAGTTATCATGCACTTCCTGTTTGGCAACAGAAAGTGTTAACCAGGAAGTTACTACAAACACTAGGTAGGAATGAAAGGAGGGATTTATTATGGGTTCTTTGTGTGACTATGCCAGGCCTGCCAAGCCTCCACCCAGCTTGCGCCAACTACCTGCCTGATACCCATGACAGATACCCAGGTTATCACAAAGATAGTTGAACAGGATGGCATGGTTGACCGTGTCGAAGGCAGAAGAGAGATCAAGTAAGATGAGGACACAGGGAGTGTTGGAATCAAGGTTGGAGAGCAGGTCTTCACAGATGTTCAGGAGAGCAGTTTCCATGCTTCTGGCAGCTCTGAAGCCAGACTGATGATCATGGAGAAAGCCAAGAGATTCAGTGTGGGGATTTAGCTGGGAGATGGCCAGCTTTTCCAGGAGTTTGCCCAGGAAAGGAGTGATGGAGATTGGGCAATAGTTAGCAGGGTAGGAAGGATCGGCAGAGGGTTTCTTGAGAAGAGGGTGCACAAGGAAGTGCTTCAGGGGTGAAGGGAAGACTCCAGTGGTGAAGGAGTGGTTGCAGAAGTCAGCCACGGTAGGAGCCAGGGAGTCAATGTGGTCCTTGATGGTTTTGGAGGAGCAGGGATGAACCTGTTTTGATGAGACATTCATAGATCGGACTTGTCTAGAAACCTTGTCTGGGGAGAACAGGGGAAAGGAAGAGAAGGAGGGAGGAGAGGAGGCCAAAGAAGGGCCAGAGGTAGAACAGGAAATAGAGGGAGGAACGGGAGAGGAGGAGAGAGAGGACAGAAAGTCCTGAGTTTTAGAGATGAAATGAGAAGCCAGAGTTGTGCAGAGGGCCTGGGAAGGGACAGGAGAGGTAGAGACTGCAGCAGGATTGGCCAGCTCCTTGCAGATTTTAAAGAGTTCAGCCAAGTTGTTGGATGCCGCATAGACACAGGCTTGGATGTGAGCTCTCTTCTTGGTGAGGACATAGAGCCGGTATTGCCTCTGGAGCAGACGGCAGGCCAGTTTGTCAGAGGATGCACAAGAAGCACGCCATTTCCTCTCTGCCACCCTGCACTTGCTTTTAAGGGTGACGAGGTCAGAGTCGTACCAGGAGTTGCACTTGGCTTTGGGCTTCAGGCAGATCCTCATGACAGGGGCAGGAACATCAAGAGTATCAGATATAGCAGGCTGGAGCATGGAAAGGGCTGTGTCAGGGTGGGTGTGAGTCAGCCAAAGGGGGAGAGGGGCGTGAGAAAGTGGCGGCGAAAGCCCCAACTAACACGCGCTTCATGGGTCTGATGACCGAGAAGGTGGGTAGCAGTGATGGAGTTGGCTTGACCTGAGGGGTAGGGAGGGTGAGGTGGGAGGAGAGGAGAAAGTGATCGCTCCAGGAGAGAGGAGTGGTGAGAGAAATAGAAAGGGGAAGGTCTGAGGAGATCAGAACATCCAGAGTGTGCCCAGCAGAGTGAGTCGGGCCAGAGAGGAGGATAGAAAGTGAGAGAGAGTTGCAGAGGTCACGAAAGAGTCCAGACGAAGAGCATGATGAATGTTTTGTTGTAGCATGCTAATCTGTAAGGTATCATGTAAAGTAGTGTTTGTAAACGTTCAAGATAACAGACTTGCAGCTACATTTGGCAATTTGGTAGGGTTGAGACTCATTTCCATGCCTAACAAATCCTCTTTGCCCCCTAACCAACACACAAATGCATCAAAGAATTTGTTTAACAAATCCATAATTTTAAACTGCATGTACTGCCTAAATACCACTACTTTACAACTTTATAACTGATACGCAGGGATCACACATTCCCTACAAGGTAACATTAGACACGCCTGCAAGGGTCAGGAGGCTTTTAAGATGGAGTGCTTAATGTCAATTTTCTGGGTGACTATGCCACAGTTTGCATTTTGTGGAAGATTCTCTTGGAGTCCGTTTTCGGCCTGTATCTGGTGGGCCGCTAGTCGAGCAATGATATTGGTTAGATCAGCCATTTCTTCCGAAGGTGTAATGGTTTCCCCTGAGGTGTCTGAATAAGAGAAGAAACAACTCTCGATCCCTTCAGATAAGGTGTCAAAATCTTCAGAATCCTCTGATTCTGAGTCTGTTGAAGGAGTGGACTGGGAAAAATTCATTTGTAACCCTGATGGTCCCGCTACTGATGAAGACTGACTACCCTGAAAAAAAAGGGTTCAGAGGGGGGGATTCAAGGCACTGAGTCTAATGAAAGAAAAAAATGGTTGAACCTTCAGAATTATCCGGTTGCAAGGTTGTAGGTTATTGTCAGGAATCTGAGGAAAGGCAGAGGTCGGCGCTTCTTGCTTTGCAAGAGGCGATAAACTACATTTCCCATGAGGCATTGGGAAGTGTGTAGTTCTCCTATCGCGCGATACAACAGCTGCTCATTAGCAGCAACTGTTAAGACTCGCCGCCGCCCGTGCCTCGGTGCAGGTAATTAATGATTCTCAGCACGGGCGGCAGCAGCTTAGGAGCAGGCATGCGGAAATTCTCAGACGCCGAAGGACTGATGGAGCTTCCACGGGCCGCGACGGTGACGAACAGCTGAATACACACGGGCCGCGGCGGTGAAGCGGGCTCCCAAAAGCTTCGGGCATCGCTCTTCAGGGTCCGGATGTCCTTGTGAGGCATCCGGACCATCAGTTAAGTGTTTTTGACCCCAGTGTTCATATTTTGGAGTTGCTATATGCTTACTTTGTTTATTAATTGATTACTTCAACGCGGCAGTGGGTGTGTGATGTAACACGCCCTAAGATACATGCCATGCATTAGACACGCCATGTGGAGAAAACATGCTATAAAGCTCTGAACGGATAAAACAGAGCACTGGGAAAGATATAGAGACTATTCAAAGCACACGTATGGGTCCACACAGTACAAGGGCATGTTCTTGTGTGTCTTTTTTCCTAAATCATTGTTTGTGGCTTCATTGTGCCCGACGGGCCATGTGTCTCGTGTCTTCATAAAAAGGGACACCCCTTTGTTTGTGCCATTTAGCTTGTAAACCAATCTATGTGTGTTCAAGAAATGACTGTCCAAGTCCTACGTTATGTTCAAGCCCTATGTTATGTTCAAAGTCCATGTTCTAGGTTATCCGCTTATGTTCTGTGAGGTGTAAAGTGGAGTTTAGAGAGCTCCTATGGTTCGTATGTAGCAAGGTCATTACAGGTATAGGAGGTCAGGCTAGGTGTTCAGGAAATAGAGGTACAGGTTCAGGAATATCGCTGTATTGTATGTATTTGCTTGTGTATGTTACCCTCCTTTCCTTTGTCACTCCATCCCCTTTTCCCTAACTCCATCTTCCCCCCATTGGCTGCCACGTGGCTTCCTGTGATATCAGTTTTCAGGTGCCCGTGCCAACCACGGTGGGAGGGGTCAATCTATTTGGCTTCTGTGGTTCGGAAGAGGGGATTGAGACCCCTATTCCCTTATAAGTTTGACAGAATTACCTGCCCCCGATTTCGGGGTAATTGAACCACCCAGGCCAAATGGATATGAATCCTCCCCCTTTAGCAGATGTGCTAAAAGCACTACAAGACATACAAGTAGAGTTGGTACAAGCTAGACAAGAGTCTAGTATTTTGAAAGCCCAGGTACAGGGGTTGGTCGCACAAGGCACCCCGCTGGATGGGGCTGGAACCTCTACGGGAGGGCAAACTGGTAGAGCCCCGCCTACTGTAATTGTGCAGCCCCCTAGTAGTGTGCCATTAGCCGCACCAGAAAGATTCACAGGAGGCCCTAAGAAATACATGACCTTTTTAACACAGTGCAGACTTCATTTTTTGTGTAAACTTAAGGCGTTTGAGACAGTACAAGCTAGAACAGCATTTGTTATTTCCTATTTAACTGGACATGCGGCAGCATGGGATATGCCTCTGGTGCAAAAGGATGATCCTTTATTATATAATTGGGATGGTTTTCTAGTGGAGTTTGGTAGGTTATTTGATCGCCGAGAGGTGTCCTTGGCTCAAGACAAAGAATTGTTAGCTTTAAGGCAAGGAACACGCGACTTGGTTTCGTATGTTACCCAATTTAACAGGTTGGTGATTGAAATGATTGGCCTGAGAATAAACAGACTGTGTTGTTTTTATCAAGGGCTCAAAGAGGAATTGAAGGATGCTATTGTTCAAGTAGAACCTCAGCCTAGTACATGTACCGCCATGATTGACTTAGCCCTAAGATTGGGTCATCGTATTGGAGAGCGCAAGGGAGAGAAGAAAAGACCAGAAGTTTTGCCTTTTGCTAGGTTGGATCGAGGTAAGCGAAACAGGAATACAGAAGGAGAACCTATGCAAATTGGTGGAATAAGGGAGCCCTTGTCTGTTGCAGAAAAAGAGCAACGGAAGGCTAATAACTTGTGCCTTTATTGTGGACAACCAGGACACTTGATTAGAACTTGCCCGAATACTCCCAAGAAAGGAGCAGGGGTGGATAGAAGCAAGGTTGAGGCGGGAAAAGGACTGGGCCGGCCTTAGGGGGAACGCAGGCGACAGGCCCAGAAATTAATAGTTTCCCCAATTGGAGTGCAAATACGACAGGGAAAAGAAATTCACATTTGTACATTTTGGTGACTTTACTTTTTGCCTGTACTAAGCAGCTAGTGTCTGCAATAGGGGACTCAGGCGCCACCGGTAATTTCATTGACATTGGATTGGCGAAAAGATTGGGTTTACCTTTAAGGGAAAAAGCTCAGGTTCAGGGGGTGCAATCAGTGGATGGATCACCATTGGTTTCAGGGCCCATATGTCAACAAACTAAACCCATTCTAATGAGGTGTGAGTCTGGACATATAGAGGAAATTGTATTTGATTTAATAGCGGCAGCTCAATTCGGGCTCATTCTGGGCATGCCTTGGTTACTTAAACACAATCCCAGGATTGATTGGATTAAGCGGGAGGTGGTATTTGCAGGAGTGGAATGTGAGGGTCACATGGAGGAGGAGGTGAGACCCGCATTATATTTGGCAGATCAGGTGGCAGAACCACAAATGGTGGGAGCAATGGCTGCGAGTATCCCAAATCAGTACCAAGATTTAGCTAAAGTATTTGACAAAGGGGAGCAGACAGGTTACCACCCCATAGATCCTATGATTGCGTGATTGAATTGGAACGAGGGGCTAAATTACCTTGTAGCAGAATCTACGCTTTGACTGAAACAGAAAATCAGCATTTACGTGAATACCTGGATGACATGTTAAGTAAGGGATTTATTAGACATTCCACCTCACCTGTGTCGTCACCTTTGTTCTTTGTCCCAAAGAAAGAGGGAACACTTAGGACATGTATTGTTTATAGAGCATTGAATAAGGTGACAGTGAAGAACAGGTACCCCTTGCCTTTGATTTCCGTATTATTGGATCAAGTAAAAACAGCAGTGGTTTATACCAAATTAGATTTGAGAGGGGCTTACCATTTGATCCGTGTGAAAGAGGGGGATGAGTGGAAGACAGCCTTCGGGACTAAGTTTGGTTTGTTTGAATACCTTGTGATGCCTTTTGGTTTGTGTAATGCTCCGGCAGCATTTCAATACTTTATGCAGGAGGTGTTGAGTGAGTTTCTAGATCAGTTTGTTATAGTTTATATTGAAGACATTTTAATTTATTCCTCTTCTGAAAAGCAATACATAGATCATGTGAGAGCAGTGTTAACAAAATTACAAGACCATCAGTTTTATGTAAAACTGGAAAAATGTGCCTTTCATACCACTCAAGTGGAATTTCTTGGTTTTATTTTGACTCCCTCTGGTATTGTGATGGACAAGAAAAAAGTACAAGCAGTTACGGAATGGCCAGCGCCTCAGTGCATCAAGGATATCCAGTCCTTTTTGGGTTTTGCAAACTTTTATAGGCGCTTTATATCAAATTTTTCACAAATCGTTACCCCCATTACCAAATTATTGAGGAAAGCCACAAAGTTTGATTGGAACACTGAGGCAGAAGTAGCTTTTCAAGAGTTAAAGAAAGCATTTACATCAGCTCCTGTATTGAGACACCCTAACCCAGAAAAACCTTTCCAAGTGGAAAACGGATGCTTCTAACATGGCTGTTGGAGCAGTATTGTCTCAAAAGGATGAAGAAGGAGTATGGCATCCAGTAGCTTTCTACTCTCGCAAGCTTACTACCTGTGAACAAAATTATTCAATCACTGATAAAGAGTTATTGGCGATTAGAGCAGCATTTTTGGAGTGGCGACATTATTTGTTGGGCGCCAAATATCAGGTTACAGTGGTCAATGATCATAAAAACTTACAATACTTCAAGACAGCTCATACATTAAGTCCAAGGCAGTTAAAATGGTCACAGTACTTTAATGAGTTTAATTTTGTAGTCACGTTTAGACCAGGGAGAAAAAATGGTAAGGCGGATGCTTTATCTAGGCAGCAAAATATGGAAAGCAGTATAACCGAAGTGAAGACTATCATTCCTGCGGAAAAGGTAGTAGGAGCAGTAATGACTCAATTACTGAGACAAGTAAAAGAAGAAATGAAAGGAAAGGTCCAATTGAAATAGGGAAAAAATCCTGCAGAAACATTCCACAATGGGCTTCCTTATTATGCAGGGAAATTGTTTTTACCGACGCTCGCCTTGCAGAGGAAGGCGATGCATTGGTGTCATAATTCACCTTAGCAGGACATTCAGGAAGCAAAAAGACCCAAGGGTTGTTGGAGAAATATTTCTGGTGGCCAGGGTTAAGACAAGATTCTATGAAGTACATTCAAGAGTGTGAAACATGTGTACGCAGTAAGTCAGACCATAAAAAAAAGCAGGGTTACTCCAGCCACTACCCATCCCGGAGAAGATTTGGACACATATATCCATGGATTTCATTTCTGATTTGCCTCTGGATGATCAGTATGACACAATCTGGGGGGTGGTGGATTATCTATCTAAACAAGCCCATTTCATACCTTGTAAAGGTATCCCGGGAGCAGGGAGATTGGCAGAATTGTTTTTACAACATGTGGTCAGATTACATGGTCTACCTCATAGTATTGTATCTGATAGAGGCCCTCAATTTACTTCCAAATTTTGGCGTGCTTTTTGTAAAATGTTAGGCATGGAGTGTGCGTTGTCCACTAGTTATCACCCACAGACGGATGGACAAACAGAGACAGTCAATCAGATGCTGGAACAATATTTACGTTGTTATTTAAGTGAGGGTCGTGAATCTTGGGTACAGTCTTTATGGTTGGCTGAGTTTACTTATAATAACACTGAACACGCTTCCTTGGGTATGTCTCCAAATGTATGTTTGTATGGTCAAACACAAAATATGTTACCAGAACATCTACCTGATATGGAGAATATTCCTATGCTTCAGGATAGAAAAAAGGTACTACTACACCTCAGACAGAAAGCACGAGCCAATTTAGACCAGGCTAAGGAACAATATAAAAAATATGCAGACCGAAATAGGAGAGTTGCTCCTCAGTATAAAGCGGGGGATAAGGTCTGGCTTTCAACACACAATTTGCCTTTAAAGGGACCCCGTAAATTTGCCCCCAGGTTTATTGGACCCTATGAAATTGTGAAATGTATATCTACGGGGGCATGCAAATTAAAGTTGCCTCACACGTTAAAGATACATCCAGTGTTCCATGTGTCTTTGCTTAAACCCGCAGCTCCGGGAACGCGAGTACAGAGACCCCCAGCAATTATCAAGGATGGACAGGCAGAATATGAAGTAAAGAAGATACTGGACTCAAGATGGAGACAGAATCGTTTATGGTATCTCATCCAGTGGGTAGGATATGGACCTGAGGATTGTTCATGGGAACCGGCTAGTGCGGTTCATGCACCCAGATTGGTGCGACAATTTCATCTGCAGCATCCAGAGAAGGCAAAACTTGGAAGGGGCCCTGAGAGAGGAGGTACTGTCAGGAATCTGAGGAAGGCACAGGTCGGCGCTTCTTGCTTTGCAAGAGGCCATAAACTACATTTCCCGTGAGTCGTTGGGAGGTGTGTAGTTCTCCTATCGCGCGCTACAACAGCTGCTCATTAGCAGCAACTGTTAAGACTTGCCGCCGCCCGTGCCTCGGTGCAGGTAATTAATGATTCTCAGCACGGGCGGCGGCAGTTTAGGAGCAGGCATGCGGAAATTCTCAGACGCCGAAGGACTGATGTAGCTTCCCCGGGCCGCGACGGTGACGAACAGCTGAATAAACACGGGCCGCGGCGGTGAAGCGGGCTCCCAAAAGCTTCGGGCATCGCTCTTCAGGGTCCGGATGTCCCATCAGTTAAGTGTTTTCGACCCCAGTGTTCATATTCTGGAGTTGCTATATGCTTACTTTGTTTATTAATTGATTACTTCAACACGGAGGTGGGTGTGTGATGTAACACGCCCTAAGATACATGACATGCATTAGACACACCATGTGGAGAAAACATGCTATAAAGCTCTTAACGGATAAAACAGTGCACTGGGAAAGATATAGAGACTATTCAAAGCACATGTATGGGTCCACACAGTACAAGGGCATGTTCTTGCGTGTCTTTTTTCCTAAATCATTGTTTGTGGCTTTATTGTGCCCGACGGGCCATGTGTCTCGTGTCTTCATAAAAAGGGACACCCCTTTGTTTGTGCCATTTAGCTTGTAAGCCAATCTATGTGTGTTCAAGAAATGACTGTCCAAGTCCTACGTTATGTTCAAGCCCTATGTTATGTTCAAAGTCCATGTTCTAGGTTATCCGCTTATGTTCTGTGAGGTGCAAAGTGGAGTTTAGAGAGCTCCTATGGTTCGTATGTAGCAAGGTCATTACAGGTATAGGAAGTCAGGCTAGGTGTTCAGGAAATAGAGGTACAGGTTCAGGAATATTGCTGTATTGTATGTATTTGCTTGTGTATGTTCCCCTCCTTTCCTTTGTCACTCCATCCCCTTTTCCCTAACTCCATCTTCCCCCCATTGGCTGCCACGTGGCTTCCTGTGATATCAGTTTTCAGGCGCCCGTGCTAACCACATGTGGGAGGGGTCAATCTATTTGGCTTCTGTGGTTCGAAAGAGGGGATTGAGACCCCTATTCCCCTATAAGTTTGGCAGTTATAATGAGAGAGGAAGGGTATCTAGTAAGACTTGAGTCTTGAAGAACAGATCCTATTGACCAGATGGAATATTTAATTGAGAGGATAACACCTCTTTCAATGTGGACATGCGGCCAGATTCTACGAGATCAACTATCCTATTTTCCCCTTCTGGTGACACCACAATTATTAGCATGGGTTTTCAATTTTTATCTGTTGAATAATATCCCCCTCCTGACACCATATGTGAGGAACTCATGGTGACAACAAGTAAGACTGACACAAGTGATCACAGTTCAAGGGTGTTTATTGAATAATGAATTCTGTATGCAGGGTGGAAAAATGCCTATTCTAAACCAAAATCTAAGATGGGAGCAAGCGTCAACCATAAAATGAAAAACAAGGCAGTCCTAGTGGCGATGTGTCAAAATAAGAAGGGGCTATACTAAGAAACCTATTGCCAAACCTCACAACTAATACAAAAAAGGGTGCAGGATAGTTTGTAAGAAAAGAAAGAAGTGTTCTCAAACAATATGTCAGAATGCGGTATCCTGGGCCTTCCTATCCCATGTTTTGTGCACAGGGTAAAATGGGAGCTTGGAGCACAGTACAGTCTTGGGCTTCTCCAGCATGAGACGTCAGTTCCAACGGCAGCTTGCAGGACCGTCGATGGCCAAGTCTCGTTTCACTTGAAAGTCACTTGCCTTCGAGGGGCTTAAGGTGTTCAGCTAACAAAAACAAAAGTTTCTATAACAAAAGAAAGATTGTTTCTAATAGTCGTTGGGTCCCCCTCTTCTGGGTGCTGACCCTTTTCAATTGTAATCCACAGCTCCGATTGGGTGATGGTTTCACCTCTGGACACCCCTCTTCTGGACGCTGACCCTTCTCAATTGTAATCCACAATTTATATATAAGTCCTTTTCCTAATGTACTTTGGGTGATAGCTTCACCCTTGGATCTCCCACTGTCGGGTTCCGACCACTCTTGACTGTCAGTACTCATGTGATTGCTTTACCCCGGATCTCCCTCTGCCAGACTCAGCTCCCTCCTGACTGCTAGTACTTGGGTGATAGCTCTATCTCTGGCACCTCTCCTTTGGGTTTACGCCTGCCGTCTCTTAACTTTTGTTTCCTCTTTTCTTAATCTTTGGGGTGACAACTTCTCACCCTTGAATCCCCCTCTGCTCGGCTCTGCCCCTTCTCGATTCTTAGTCTCCCTTCACTAGGTTTACCATGGCTCTCGATCTGGGTGATAGTGGCTCACCCATGGGTCCCCCTCTTCTGGGCGCTGACCCCTCCTTATTGTCAATGTTCTCTTTTTACACAGTTCAAATGTTTGTGGAATTCACTTCCCTTTCTTTCACAGTGCTTGTAGATCACATTCTTTCGATTGTACAGGGATTTTGCTCGACCCTCTGTATGACCACTTTGACCTATTCCGCTGGCTCTGCTATGGCCTGCTGGTATCTGTAGTTCCTCTCAGATGGGGATTGACCAGAGTTTCTTGAGTTAGCACCCACATGGTGCCGGATTCCCTCTGCAGCTGGTCTCCCCTTAACACTTTTACAGTTCATTCACAGTTCCTTGTACTTGTTTCAAACTTGCCACTTTGCAATTCTCTCACTCAACACAGCCCGGTTCTTATCGATTCTCCACTCAACTCACCGGCTGTGATGAACCGCTGGGCTTTTGGCTTTCCGGGAGTCAAGGCCGGTACCACAGGCTTGGCAGCTTCCCTCGCTCCTGCTTATTGGCATAAGCTTGCTCCGTGTACCGTTGACATCTGCTGCAAGACACTCATGCTATTGTTCGCGGTCTTAGGCTCTCTTCCAGGAAGGTTCCGAGCATCTGGACAAAAACAGCAAGGTCACATCTTTCCTCGCCACCCTCTCGATTGCTGCTGCCTTTCTCCTTCTTTAGAACTGCTGTGCTGTCTGGCGTGCTTGCTTTGCTCGTTCTGTGCTCTCCTCCTCCACCTTTTATCCCTGTGGGAAGGGCTGTCAGGTGTGTGTGATTTGAATCAATTGCCCGAGTTTGCCTAACCCTCGGGTTGGGACATTTCAGGTACACAGGTTTAACATTAGTCTGTTGTCTATTGTGTGGTGCGAAGGTGTTTGCGTCACAAAAGGGGGGCAGTGTTTTTGAATGTCCTACATGAGAGGATGGGGAACAGGTGTCAAAGTAAGGGGGATACCACATCTACCTGTTGGGGTCCCACTCTCACTCAAGGACCCCCCATCCAGGTGATCCTCTCTCACTGGTCCAACCCCAGGAACTGGATCCAATAGCGATGGCCGTGTCCTGGTGGTTTTGTACGATCGGACTGAAAAAAAAGGTCCGACCTTACAAAACGACCGAAAAATGCTATCACCAAAGGTTCGAACACCAAAAGTTCGAACCGTTGGTGGTAGCATTGCAGGTAAGTAAAAAAAAAAAAGACTGTGGGGGCTTCGGGGGGGGCGAGGGGGTCCCCCGCAACATCCTGCTCACTATACTGTGTGGCATAGTGAATGGGGTGTTTCGAGGACACAACTCCGTAGCACAACCGCAAAAGAAAAAAAAATGGGAAAAAAAAGGGGGCTGCAGGGGTTTCCCAGGCAACAACACCCTGCACACTATACTTTTTAGTATAGTGAGCGAAGGTTGCGGGGTAAACCCCTGCATCCCTCGTAGTATGTAAGTGTGTTTGCATGAGAAAGGTGCAAACTTTTGGTAGTTCGCACCTTTCTCAGGCGAACATTCCGGCCGTGGCAAAATCAGCCGCGGTCGGATCACTTAGAACCGTCCTGGCCACCTGGATAACAAATCCTCAAGGTTTAGACAGGGAAGACACCTTCAGGTTTCTCACTCGTATCCCACTGGATCATTTTTAAGTAAGTTAGGTAGAAAAGGAAGGAGTCTATTCACTAAAATGTTTGCGAAAATCTTACAGTCTGTGTTAATAAGGGAGATAGGCCTATAGCTCTGGGGAAGCTCAGGATCCTTCAAAAGGTAGAACTTTAAATTGAAACAACCCTATGGGTGTAGCTAAGGCAGTTTTTTCTTCATCAGGTCCATGTAAAGGAACTTGCCAATGTCTCTTGGCAAGATCAAGTGTAGACAAATATACAGCATTAGCCAGCCGATCTATCAGATCGATAAAAAAGCATTGGGTAAGCGTCAAAAGCAGAGATGGCATTCAATTTACAATAATCTATACAGAATCTCCAGCTTCCATCAGGTTGGGCTACCAACACGATGGGGAGGACCAAGGGCTATTAGAAGGTTCAATGACGTTAGCTTCTAACATGGTTTTAACTTCCTGAGTTATAGTTTCCTTCCTAGCCTCAGGTAACCAATATGGTTTGAGACGTACAACATTTCCTACAGGAGTGCGGATATGATGATAAACACCCTTCACTCTCCCTTGTTCTTCCCGAAATACACCAGTATATTGCTTTATAAGCTTATACAGATCTTGTTTCTGATTATTACTAAGGTCAGATGAAATTAGGGCCTTACTTTCAGTGTCTTCGGGCAAGAGACAAGATAATATAATGGCCAAAGACTCCGTAGGCTGTTCCTTCCACTGCTTTAATAAATGTGGATTTTAAGGTAGTGGTCAGGTTGTGAGATTTTATAATTACATGGACCTGTCAGCTCTATTATCTCATTGGGTCCATGTCATTCTTGTGCCTTAACCATGTGAGCCTGTACCAAAGATCTTACAACCCTCATATGCTCCTTCAACCGAGTCGCAGTCTGGGGGAGTGGAATGTGAGCTGCCTTTATCTCTTCCAAAGTTTCCCTCAACATATCCAGGACATCCCGTAGTTCTGGCCCATAAAGGAGTACGAACGGGGAAAATCCTGGGGACCCTTGGGGGGTTTATCGAACTACAAACAAGGCCCAGTGTATCATTTGATCACAATTCATCCCATCTTGTTAAACTAACCTTCAGAGTATGGTTTTAAGAGTCTTGTTAAATCTTTCCACTAGGCTATCTGTCTGGGGATGATACACCAATGTTCTAAGGGTAGCAATGAGTAATAGTTCTTTAACTTCTCCCATAAGCTTGCTCATGAAAGTTGATCTCTGATCCGTTAAGATCTCCTCAGAAACCCTACTCTAGAGAAAAAGGGGAGTAGATGTTTCAGGATCTGTTGTGCCAGGTTGGCTCTCAGCGGAAAAGCCTCTGGATAACATGTGGCGTAATCTACAATGACTAAGATATTTTTATTCCCCAGTTTAGAAGTCTCTAGGGGTCCCACAATATCCATACCAATCCTGGAAATGGGACTTCGACTATTGGTAAAGATTCAAAGGAGGTGGTGGTGATACATGGGTGCTGGTTTTCTGACAGACTGGGCATGCTTGAATAAAGGTTTTAATATCGGCATACATTTCTGGCCAATAGAACTTATATGCAATATGTGCTTGAGTCTTGGACTGCCCCAGATGACCTTCTGTCAGATGGGAATGGGCTATCTTGAATACCACTCACTTATTACTTTTAGGGTCCACCAACTGTGTTTTTACTAGATCCTTCCAAAGTAGTATCCCCTCTATAAAGAAGTCCAGATTTTATTAAAAAGAAGGGTCCCCCTTTCTCGTGACCCTCAGGTTCGCAAAACTGCCTGCAAGAAGGCTTATGCCAACAACAGGTCATCTCTCTGAGCAAAAGCTAAATCAGGGAGGGCCTCTGGTCCCTCCTCTGTAGGTTTTCTATTTTCAGTTTTGGGAGGGTCTTCGTGTGTTTCGTCAGCTTCCCCAAAGTGTTGTGCCCCCCTGTCAGTTATTCCCTCTCCAGACTTTTCCTTAAGCCCAGGGAATACTGCTTTTTCAAGCACCCCTTGAAAATTGTATCTACTAGACGGATCTAGAATAGGTCCTTTCCATGTTTCTGTCGTAATACCTTAACATCACCTCAGACGTCTGGGTCTATCACTCCTGCTAAAACATCAGTCCCAAATATCCATGCTAACCCTGACGAGGGTGCTAAGTTGATGTAGGTATCAGGGGGCGGAATCAATATTAAGTCAGTGGGTATCAGCCTTCTTTCACCTGGAGTAATTGTTTCATCCCTTCTACTACAGATATCAAACCCGATAGATCCCTTAGTGAAGGGTCTGATGCTTGGGCACTGAGTTTCTCAAATGTTAGGTTCCCCCAACTTGTATCGGTTGAGCCGGATCCCACTCCTGCCACCATTTATGAAGGCATCATGAAGAAGGACATAGACAACTGATTGCAAATTCCAAAAACAAACAATTTTATTAACTTAAATGTGAGGGTGGAAAAAGGCCTACTTGCCCTATGCTAAGGTGGGATCTTTCTACCTAAATAAAACTAAGGAAAGTCTGAGTTAAAGAGTTCAACATAAAAATCTGTCTGTGTCCAAACCCTATACTTGCCCTCATAACACTTGTGTATAGGTGTGTTATAAATGCCATATCATATCATATCTTCCCCAAGTATAAAACAGTTCCACACAGAAAAGGTCTCAGAATTCCCTTAGTGGATTTAGGATGTAATAGCCACATTCAAGTCTCAGGGTTCCCTTCCCAAGTTCCAAAATAACACCATTAAAAGAAAAAGAAACACAAGATATTCCTGTCCACATTTCAGTCAATGTTATTTTCAAGTATTTGTTCAGATCATTTGTAGCTTTCACACAAGTAGAAAATGGCACTGTAAATCAGGCTTCGGTATCCTTTGTTTGCCTGTTCTGTTTAAAGTCATATTAGATTTCTGCATACTCTTGGCCTGGTGAGAAATATATTCATTTTAGCACTTCAATATATGATGGTTTGCCTGGATTTAAACTTCCTTTCCCCTTTTTGGATTCCAACTGTTTTAATTCTGTCTGATAGCAAGGTTTTAGTTTAGTTCGGTATTCAATAATTATATCTCTTGTGTATGGTTCATTTTCCCCTTAAATGTAGTTCAGTAGTTCTTTGTTCACTTTAATTGAATAGTCCAATGCTCGGAGACCTTCGAAAACGTGTTTCTTGCCACACGCGACCACTCCAATACAAAGTATTTCCTCTGTGTTTGATAATTGACAAATGAAATGATCAAGTCATTTCGAAAACATGCTAATCCACAGAACGAGGCCATTCCGATACATACTATTCAGGAAATGTTCAAGTTCACACACGAGCGTACCGGGTTTCTCAATCACCAGAAACACACTGGTGGCATTAAGTTTGCTGCTGCAGCGCGGATCACAAAGCCTTCTTCCTTTAGTGTTGGGGCTCCAGTTCCTGCCCCTCAGACACTCCTGGGGTGGTCCTCCCCAGAGGGGAATGAGCATATTGAGTATAAAGTAAAGTGGCAGCCTTCCTGCACGGCTCCCTTTGCATTTCCAGTCTGCTCCAGGGAGTCCCAGCTACCACGCCATGCTGTAGGGTTCTCTGCTGCATGCACCAATCTCCTGGTCCTTCTGCTGTCATTTCCCTCTGCCTTGACAGGCTGCAGGTGTGGATGATTACTCAGTCTTGCCTGACCATAATTAAAGGAACATGCCTGACCTTCAATGCTCTTAGCAGGCATCTTCCTCGTCCCAGTACTAGAGTGGTAAAAGTGCATAGTCTTCATTGCTCTTAGTTGCCTCTTCTTTGTCCCATTACTGTCAACTGTCAATTGTGGAGAAATGAGGGGAGCTGGCTTACAAAAGCCCAGAAAGGTTGGGGAAGGGTTGGGTTGGTTATCACTAGGGAAAGTGGGATACCATGTCTCGCCCAAGGGCACCCCACTGCCAGTCCCCAAGGACCTCCCACCCAGGTGATCCTCTTTGCGTCCCCGCCCCCAGGGACAGGATCCAATAGCAATGGCCTTTCTCTGGCCAACTGCACAGAGGATCCAAGGGGTCTAGGAGTGAGAATACCCTCAGGTTTCTCACAGATACCAACATGGTTGCACAAAGTGGACCAGAAACGAGACGTAAATTGTGAATCCCGATCAGAGATACATTTTTCAGGGAGACTAATGTGAGAAACCTGAAGGTGCCTCACCCGGTAGTCCCCGGGGATCTGTCATTCAGGTGGCCAGGACACGACCATAGCTTTTGGATCCAGTTCCTGGAGGTGGAGCAGTGCGGGAGGATCACCTGGATGGGGGTTCTTCGGGGAGAGGGAGTGGGACACCTGACGGTGAGATGCAGTATCCCCTTCCCTGTACCTGTACCAGGTAGGATACTTAGGAACTCAACCCTGTCCCCTTTCACGACACAGACACTTTCTCATGGACAGCTCACTTTGAGAGAAAATGGACTAACACCTGAGCCGTATACTTGACATGTCCCAACACAAGGGTCATTAAACATACCTGACTTCCACCACACTTCCCCACACCGCTAAAAGGTGGAACATGAAATCACACTCGGAGCAAGGCAAAACACACGAGGGAGCAGCAGTTAAAAGATGGCAGTTTAATACAAGGAGAAAGAGGGCAAGACCAGAGAGAGTTGCAAGGAGGGAAGTGCCCTTGACCTTTTCAGAGAAAAAACACTACTTTCACAAGCCCTCGAGAACAAGAAACATAAGACCTGGAATTAAAGCTGTAGAAATGTGCATTGTGTGTCAGAGGTGCCCGGGGTTCTCCCACGTCGATAGCCAAGGCGGGGAGGAGCAATTGCCGCAGTGGTACTGTCCTTGACTCGTTGTTAGACACAAATGAACATGTCGGTAGAAAAAACACACAAAACCACCAACACTTTAAGCACGTGGGGAAAACAAATCTCTCCGATCAATGATGGTCACACCCCTTCATTGTTTCAAAATTTTTCATTGTAGTTTGGAATATTCACATACAAATGTCTACTAGGAGACACAACGCAGAACAGCATTATTGTATTTACAAGGCAAAGTGAATTACGAGTATATCCCCAAGATACATCGCTTGGTGTAAAGTACACAGGGTCTACATAGTACATATCCTACTGTCAAGGTACATCAAGACAGGGGTCATAACAAATGAACCGGTATAATAAAAAATGCAGCTGCCAGTGAACATAGTTACAAGAAAAAACAAGAAAATTCTGTGAGTATTTTGCATCACTGTGACTCAGAAAGTCAAGGTCTACACCACTGTGTATCAGCCCTTACTCAGACAGGTGCCTCCAGGAATGCCAACTTGCCCCATTTAAACCACCTAGAATCCTGGCTCCACGATGTTGTGCCCCCAAGAACAAACATTAAAGGCATTTGAAATGGTTCTGTCCCACTGGCCTGCCTTGAAAGTGACTAGTAGGAGCCCACTCTATACCTTTCTTAAAGATATCTTTAGGGAACTTTACATTTCTGCTGGAATGATTGCCTGTGCACCCCTTACTTCAGACCCAGGGTACCCCCTCTCATTACAAAGTCTGCACATTCTGTGTCTTCCACTACAGAGGTTGGTTATAGAGTTTTTGAATAGTAGTTGTATGTCTAGGTTATGTTTATAGAACCTTGACTATTCTTTTATTTTAGTACCATAGTACTATTGTTGTTTGGACTGCTTCTATGCTAGCTCACAACCCTCTGGAAGAGTATAACCTTTCCTCAGCCCAGGCTACCTTAAAGTGGCAAGGAGATATACCTGCCGGGCTGTGCCTGTCTTAACTTTATGATTGAGCTGGTTTAGTAGTAGTCTGAGGCTGCGAAGGGGTTTTTATCCACTATTTATGCCTATACTCATGCAAAGCAGTAATCATTTTGTAACTGCAAACTGGAACAAGTCAGCAATGCAGATAATACTGCCCCCGCTCCCTCCTGCACTTCAGGAAAAACCTGAAAAACTTATTCTTCAACTAACATTTCACCAATGGCTGATTTCTCCACTCAACCCTATTTCTCCACTTCTGGAGCTCCCCTAACCCTGCTCCTCTCCTAGCCTTACACCCTTAATTGTAATCTCATGATTGTGTCCCCTTTGTACAGCAGTATGTTGCTTACCAGCTAGGTTCGCTCTTTATAAATGCCATACATAGATGCTATGAAGCCACCTAAGCATGCCTCGCTTGTACTTCAAAGAAATAAGATGGCGCTGGTTGTGATGTTGTGGCTGGGACAATTTGCTTGGCTTATCTTATTGTTCTTCCCTTTCTTAGCTCTTTTGCCCCATCCTACTCCTTCCCCTTCATTCACATCTCATTTCCCCTATCTTTTTAAGCCTTACCAGGGGAGTTATACTTCTGTTGATACCAAGTGCTTAAACAGTCCGTCCACTATAGCCATAAAAAAACAGAACTGTCCATCCCCAAATTAATTCAGGCTTAATACACTAATCCAAAATTTGTAGGTTCAGATCTGGACTTTTAGAATAATGAATGCATTTGTACGATGAAAGGAGAATGAATGGAAAATAACTAAAATAGGCATGGTTTATGCAAGTATTAAAATGCAGTTACAGCTATTTTTCATTTAATGGAATGGAGTCAAAACTGTTTTCTTCTATGTAATTTGGCAGAACATAGTAACACCATGGAGCCAAGCTGTATTTCACCCTAATTTGTTTGTCTTCTACTAACTATCCATCAGTTCCCTTCCATTCAGCCCATGTCACTTCCTTTTCTCGCCAGGAAATGATGGACATAGAGAGAGGACACTACTCCATGCCTAATGTTAGGGAGATATATCATTTTTATGCTTCATCCCCTCTCCTAGTGAGACCCCCAGAGGTGTCCAGGACAACCACCTCTTACCTCTGACCCAAGCCGCTGCTGTGTCTCTTTAGCAAGTCTGTTTACAGGGTTGCCAATGTTGGTTCTATCCTCTTGCATCTTAGAGACTCACGACTAGAAAATATTCACAGGAGTTTTTGTTGTTCTGCTTGTCAAGACTTGGAGCCCTCTTCAACTGCCTTTACTTAGCGTTGCATTTTGGACCTTAAAAGACTTGTTGTGAGAAGAAATTGCCTCTAGAACCTTAAGCCTTGCTAGTATTACACTAACCATTTTCCTTCATATCTTATATGTGTATGCAGGGTAAATGTAGGTATTTCTCCAAAGATTCGCAAATGCGTGTTATTACCGTCAATACGGTAGAACTGTCAAACTCTGTAACAATTGTAAAACTAAGCAGTAGCTTTGAAAAGTATTCTGAAGTATTCCTAAGTGTTTTTGGTGCACTTGCACCGGTAGCCACTAACTAGTTCCAACCTTCCCGCTCAGCCGCTAAATGAAATTACTCCGGAACCGCTTAATTGCTTCGAAATCACACAGATGACATTGACGTCACGTGAGGAAGAGTGGGCGGGCCGTTGCTAAGGTCCGTTTCTCGGATGGGAACTAGTCGCTACCATAGAGTTCTAGTACTGCCGTCGCGTGGTCTGACTGGCTGTGTGCGCGTACGGTGACGCTGCACGTACTTCCCGCCACTATATAAGCACCCGTTGCGCGTGTTTTACGGTCTTTTAGTTGGATGTATGCATTGGTGTGTGTGTCTCCGGCTATGATGGCGCTTGTGGAGCACACGGGTACAGCTGTGAGCGCTTGGCGCCTCCGAGTCGCACGCTTTGTTACTTACAACTACTTTGGGTCATTTTTTCGTAGGATCGGCGACAATCCAACACCAGTAAGTACGTGAGCGACGGGCCCGTCCAGCATCCACATGACTGTCTCCACGAATTTGGCCATTGTTTGTTCAGTCAGTGCCGCCCAGTTCCTAGTAATATGGCAGCCCCTTCTGTTTGGTGCGCGCACATCCATCCCTTACAGGGTATGGGGAGGGGAGGGCCCTTGGCATATTATTCGCATCATGTCAACAGGCAACTGTCCACGGGTATTCCTACACGGTTCCTCTAGGATCACAACAGGTTTGTTTAATTATTTTCAGTCATTGGCTCCAGCTAGCCTGGACCGCCAAGCGGTCCTCTCTAGGTGGACGGGTAATTGTCGCAGCTGTCTGGCTTCTGGCAGGTCGTATAAATTGCTACTTTTATGCCCGTGTGCTCTCTAGCCGCCTGGGGTGTACACAGCCCTTTCGGTCCTCGTCGGTAAATGTGTAACTGATTCAGTGGGTAGCACAAGAACTTTATTTTTTTTTTAACGTCAAAACGTTATTTATGAACCTTGCCAGGTATATGGAAAGGACCCAAGAAACGGTATAAAGAGAAACGCATGAGTTGTAGGACTCTTTTTTTGGGTCTATAGGTAGAATCGGAGAGTTGGGGTGGCGGGCAGGGGGAATGTCACCGCAGGCGATGAGGGTCCAATGTTAACTAAGATGGGAACAATTTGGCCGGCGTGGGTGGTAGTGGGCACTCCAGGTCACTGCGGTCGGTGCGCCCCCTATGAATTTGGTGTGCTGAAATAGTTTTACACCCCAGTCCTAATTTTCTGGTTGCAATGACGGCGTCTGAGATCCGTTGAGGGGGAGGGGGCTGCAGCTACCTCGGTCAGACCATGGCACCCATGACTATGTATTTTGCCGAGGTTACGGGCCAGGAGTCTGGCGAGGTTGTGTGACGTCGCGGATTTGACCAGAAATGGAATGTATGCAGAGGGGAGGGGGCTAGAGGTGGGTTGGACCGAATTCACTCGGGGCAGGGGAACAGTCGGGTTTTACGCCCTGAATGTTAATGACACCCGCACTACTGATACAAATATCCCTAGCTCTTCGGTCACTTTGGTTAAATCTTTTGCCGTCAAAATGCACGATTGAATCTTAATGCGAACTTGCTTGTGTTAAGTTAAGGTTGTGATTTTAATATGTAGCTAGATGTACTGCCCTTTGAGCGGGAGGTTTTGAATTGAAGGTTTGCCGCTGTCTTTCACGTTCAATGATTAAACCTAGTTGTCACTGCTGTTCACATCATGAATTTCTGTGATTACTTTGCAACTCGCTGAGGACGTGAAGGCATTTGGACTTTAAATAAAGTGTAGTATGAGCAGTAGTTGAATCAAAAGTAACCTAATTCGTCCTCAATGGTGACCACTTCCCAGTGATCGGATCATGGGGTTCGTGGCCCTGATCTCATGGAGATATTCTTAAAGGGCTGTAGTAGACTAAATGATCGGATCACGGGGTTCGTGGTCATGACCTCTTGTAGATGTGAATCTAACTAAGCTTTGTCTCCAACTAGGTACAACAGCTACCGCGTGGATAATGAAACTACAATGGCTCCTGTTGCTCCAGGCTTCCGCGTTTTCATGATCTGTAAGTTGAGCCTATTGGCACTGAACAAAACTGTGTGCAATTTATCTAAAGTGGCCTTGTATCATCTTCTGCCAAGGGGAGCTTTTGGCCAGTAGGCGCATGGGCGGCATATAATCGCAATCGGTGCGGAAGTTTAGTTTGGGCTAATCCACCCTGCATTTAGTTTTGCTCTGCAATAGTTTGTTAATCTCAATGTGCGGAAGAGCAGGGGGGTGGCCTTATCGATTAACCATGTTTATGCAGTAGGGGTTTGGATGGGGATAGACTAAACAGCGTCTTTCTGTGTGAGGATTTACACTCTGAATGTTAAAAATGTTGCCCGCACTAACAAATATCCTTGGCTTAAGTGCGTGATTTTTGTACAGACCTACATTTAACTTTTTGGTGGGAGGTTTATCTAGAAGTTGTGCAGCTGCCTCTCACGTTCGATGATTAAACCTAGTTGTTACTGCTGTTCACATCATGAATTTCTGTGATTACTTTGCAACTCGCTGAGAACGTGAAGGCATTTTGACATTGAATTGTTGTATGAGCAATAGTGGAATCAAAAGTAGTATTTGGAGGATTCCAGTCAATAAGGTATTGTTCCTATGCGAATCTTTTCTATTCGTACTTTTGTTGTCGGCACTCAGTTTATTGTGACTGTTGTGATAAAGCTACCTTTTTTTTAGCTCAAGTCTTGGCCCTATTGTGGTGCACAAACTGTACTTTTCAAATCATTTACACTGATGCAACATGTTTCTAATTTTGTATACTTCGCTTTATTTTATATCATATTACCATCTTACCATTCTTTAGACTTTGTTTTCAAAGTATCTTCATGAATTGTTTTTACAATACACACTTATATAGCGCTACGAACCCTGCTTATAACCCACGGTGTGGTGCTCATTTATTGACCTCGGAAGTATGAAAGGGTGAGTTTGGCCCTGCCGGGCTTCGAACCTGCGTTAGCAAGCCCTGCACAGATGTCAAAGCGAGCACTCTACTGGCTGTGCCACTTGACCAGAGTTTCAGAACTCTGGTTTAGACAAATTGAACACTTTCGACAAGTTACATTTTTGCTTCATTGAACAGTTTTTGCAGAATTAGTACCATCCACAGAGGATGATCTGTCAATCGTCTTTACAGAAGCACCAACCATAAACCATGATTAGTCCCAGCAACCTAAAGGAAAGCGGCTGCATGTATCGCCACCCACAGGGACGCACAAATGTGGACATTGTAAAATTTGCCCTCGATCATGAATGGAAACAAACTTTATTGAACGGAAAACGCAAAACTATTAAACAATTTATCGATTGTAATAGTACATTGATAGTAATATAAAATAAAGGAAAGTATACAAAACTGGAAAAATGTTAAACCTAAGTGTAAATTATTTGGAAAGTTAAAACAAACACCAATTCAGTTGGCATGCTGCAATAGGGCTCAGACTTAGAGCTAAAGTGGAATCAAAAGTAACCTTCTGGGTTCTCAATGGTGAACACTTTGCAGAGCGTCTTAGAGAGCTGTAGTAGACTAACTGGTCGGATCATAGTTATGATCTCTTGGATGTGAAATCTAACTAACCTTTGTCTCCAACTAGGTACCACCGCTGCCTCGTGGATAATGGCACTACAGTGGCTCCTGTTGCTCCAGGCTCCCACGTTTTGATCCGTAAGTTCAGCCTATTGGCACTGACCTTGTTTGCAATGTATCTACAGTGGTCTTGTATAATGACCTTCTGCCAATAGGAGCGTTTGGCCGGTAGGGACATGGGCGGCATAGAATTTCCTTCAATACTAAAATAGTTTGGGCTAATCTCCCCCCCCCCTGCATTTAGTTTTGCTCTGCAATAGTTAGTTCAGCACCTCAATGTGCAGAAGAGCAGGTTGCAGGGAGGGAGCCTGATCGGTGAGGGCAGCCACCTTAATCAGACGGCCACCTCAGTCAGATGGCACATTTAACAAAATAAACTGTTTATGCAGTAGGGGGTTGGCCAGAATTCTATCGCCCAACCTATGTGCGTGATTTTAATACAGAATTACATTTACCTTTTTGGTGGGAGGTTTTGACTAGACGTTTTGCAGCCGCCTTTCGCGTTCGATGATTAAACCTAGTTGTCACTGCTGTTCCACATCATGAATTACCATGATTACTTTCCAACTCACTGAGGACGTGGAGGTATTTAATTTAAAATGGTGGTATGCAGTGTAGGGGAGGCAGACGTAACTGGCATTGAGAACTGTGAAGACCACTTTGCAGTAGTCTTAGACCTGTAGCAGACTGTTAAATGGTGACATTGTGTGGGGATTGTCCTGAGCTCTTGGAGATGTGAAATCTTGGGTCACTTTGTCTACCAACTAGGTACCAAGGCTGCCCCCTGGATAATGGCACTAGTGTCTCCATGCTTTCATGCTCTTTAAGTTGAACCTATTGGCAATATTTTTGCGCAATGTGTAAAGTGGTCCCATGTAACACCCTTCTTCCGATGTTTGCCTTTTGCTACACATGGCTGTGTGAAAGGCAGACATTGTTGGGAAGGCAGATGCAGAAACCTACTGTGCCTGTGCACCAATTCTTGTTGAAGCGTCTGTTTGCTGTAATGGGGAATTTTCAACGTTGACTACTGAAGGTGCATGGTCTGGGTCTTGTAAAAGCTTAATTAAAATCTTGCAACCTTACATCACTTAATCCCAAAGCCTGGCACAGGGTTTCCCGGTTGCTTTGGGCCTTTTCTAGGAAAACTTATCAAGCAAACGTAAGACAAACAGGGTTTAAGGATTGAAGCAATCTGTTTTAACAGTGATGTAGAAGTCCGGCCAAGTCTGAATAACGCACGCTTAAGGGGCGCAGTCCCCTCTGAAGGCAAGGCAGTACTAAAACCCTAAAGTAAAATGAGTTGTCAGGTTGGGTATTTCAAATGGTGAAATGATCCCCATAAGTGGAAACTTGTTGAGGGTTTAACATTTGCAGTAGAGAAGCCTTCTCACATGCCTGCTCCTTTTAGAGCTACGAGTACATGTCTTTGAAGGCTCCTGCGTCTAGGCCTTGCTGTCAGTGCAATAATCACGGTATCCTACAAAATATCCCCACCAAAAATATCGCTGTACATTTGGCAGTTTGTCTCGCCATAGGCGATGTTTCTTGGGGGATCATTTGTGGGAGTGTCCCTCACAGGGTCCATGGGTCTATCACCGCAAAAATATGGATTTTTTTTGTATCATGGTATTTTTGCGGGGATATAACATGTGGAACCATAATCAGGGAGTGCTGTAGGGTTTCTGGACCCTCCTGCAGGAGGGGATGAAATGATTCTTGGGAGGAAATTGTCTGGGTGGGCTGCACACAACTACTTTAATGTCATCTGTATATTTGCCTAATTTCTGGGTTTATCCCAGAGACCTATTTTTACCCTCTTCTCCAGGGAAGAGCGTGGAATCCCTAGGTTTTCTGTCGCAGGCCCAGAGTTGCTGCAGCTCCGCCCAGGCCTCCATCCGATTAGCCACACAACTACTTCTGGTAGCCAATCGTGAATGCATGGGCATGACCCAGTAAAGACCCGGACATCCGCGCTGGTGCCCTCCTGCCTGCAGAGTCTTGCTCCAAGTCATATGCAGTCGAGATCAGCAGTATTCGGCCTCCGCTTCGGCGATCTGCTGCCGCATGGCATGTACTGCTTTTCACGCGTATCGAACTCATTTTGCATGCTGGAATTGTAGTCTTCTACAACTGCGAAGGCTGGAAATTGTAGCTTGCATGTTTGTAGTTTCCTTTCCCTGCTATGGTCTTGGTCACATGCCAACTTTGCATTCTTGGACTCATCATACGTCCCAGAATCAACTTTGGAAGACGGGCACCAAATGTAATGGTTTGAGTGCTCATTTTCAAATGGGTTGAAGGCCCTTTGCCTGCAGCTGAGAAGACCTACCTGCACATGGGCAAACATGCCAGAGGAGTATTTTTTTTTATATATAGGGATGTTTCATTTGGTGCCGTTTTGTGCACATCGCACAATCGATAGTTTAAGTAACGAAGAATGAAGTTGCAACATGGGGAAATTGCTTTCTTTAGGGGCGGCAGCTGTGTGGTGGCTAGATTATAATAGACAGTTTTCAAATACTGCAGACTTCTGTGGCAGCTACAACAGTTTAGCTTTTTGGAATATTGTCGGAGCTGTGTGCAATTGGGTGGAGTTTTGTGTGGCTATGGTCGGGGCGTAACGTCTTGGGGTTTGATTTTCAAATATAGGCTGGAATGGACTAGTCGTTTTTTTATATAGTTGTAATACAACTTCAATATTTTTAGTTAAAAAAATATAGAAATTATCAAAATTACATTATTGAAATGAAACAATTCATATTTCATGATATAGACATAATATGTGCAATATAGAACATAAAATTATCGCATAACATAAAACAAAACTTCGCCATCACTGATTGAATAAAATAAGAGAAAAAGGAAACGGAAGAGAACTGAACCATGCTCATTTACATGGCTGTAATGGACGTCAATTTATGTCGACATGCTACTGGCCAAGGTTATTCTTATGACCAAACGGTCACTGGTCTCGAATCGCAGCAGGTTTGTCTTCATATTTTGGTCCATGGCTTCAGCTATACCATGGCTGGGTAATTTGTTGCAGCTGTATAGCTGCTGACAGGGCATGTTGCCACATTTTTTTTATCCCTGTGCTTTCTTGCCCCATGCGTGTACAGCCTTTTCTGTCCAGTGAATTTGCAACAATGATTAGTGGGCGGTAGGATTTTGTATAGGAATGTTGCCGGATCTATGGAGGGGCCCAAGAAAGCTCCAACAGAAAGTGAAATGCGTGAGTTGTAGGACTGTTTGGGGGGGTGGGAATGTCACCAGACAATGATGGTCCTGTGTAGGGCTGTACCAAATAGCATATTTAGTATTCGGCCAAAGCCGAATATGAAGCCGAATAGTTGCTTTATTAAATAGATCATGTTCCAAACTTCAAAAAACACTTACTAAAATAACAAAGCACAATTTTAAATGCATTCTATATTTTTATTTCTCCATTGTAATTAATATAGCATCTTTAAAGTATAAAAGCCAGAAATAAAGCAGATTTAACCAAAATGAAGGGACCAAATGTATAGAATGTTGCATATTCAGTGTCAGTGAAAGTAGGAGGCTTCACAAATGCAAACGCGTGCCTTTGTGAATCAGATTCATTGCGTTCTCTATCCACTTGCAAAGTCAATGTGGTCGAGTTTCAAAAACTTCTTTGCAGCTCACATAGAAATGTATAAAATGTTTCATGTCGACTCATGCAGGACACCAGTCAAGAGGAAATCTGATAGTTGTGAACTCCATCTCAACTATTCACCCCACCCAAACAAATGCTGCTCACTTTTCGCTTATCCTAGCCACTTTCTCGCCAATACACAAACCCACGCAACTTATAATTTCCTGATTAAAATATCAGATGATGTTAAACTCGGGACTCGTCCTTAAAAAAAAAAAAAAGAAAAGGGGCGACTATGACTTACGCAATGGTAAGTGCCCTGACATGAACTGAAAGTATGCACATTCATCAGTTTTTTCCAACTGAAAAAGTGCACATTGCATATAAACATTCGCCAAAAGAAATGTTTCCTGTGTTGCAGGCTAAGTATAAGGGATGAGCACCTTTTTTGTCTAAGAATCTGTAACGAAACATGCTCTAAACTTCTATTTTTCGGTCAAAAGAGCCTCAAGCTCCACCGTTTCTTCATCCGATCAACGGGGACCCGTGTCGGATTAGTCTATGCCCCTCAAGGGTGAAGATTTCGTCGAGCCACGCTTTTGGAGGACTCCAGAAGTTTCTCAGGCCCATCTCGGACATGGCCCAGGAGAAGGGAAGCTCGACGCCCGGAAATCTGTTTCAGGGTCTGCCCTGGATGCCAGCTTCAGAATGTCTTTAAGGAGGACGAACACTCCCTTTGTCTTTACTGCCTACATGAGGACAAGACGCACGTGGAGAAGGACTGTGCGTTTTGCGGCAATATGTCGGAGCGGACCATGAAGGACCGCCATCAACGTCTCGCCAACTGGCTGGAAGGGAAGATCCCGTCAGGCGAGAAGAAGTCTGAGCGGTCTTCTAAGACCTTTGAGGACGCCCCGGTGACGGGGGTCCAACACAAGGCCAAGCACTGCGAGTCCGCTGGCACTGGGAGCGCCGAACGGTCGGGCTCTACGGGCGCCAGGCAGGACACATCCTCCCCGGCGCCATCAACCACGAGCCAACGCTCTGGTTCGGGTAAGAGGAAGGCCGAGCACCCGGCGAAGCTCCTGGAGAGACCCCGGTCGAGCTCGAAGGCCCCATCGGAGGGGGAAGCGAGGCGGTGACCCTCCCCCAAGGAGAAGGCAGTGAGCGCACCTAAGGTGGTGAAAGCCTTAATCCATCCGGCCAAGGCCTCTATCGAGACAGTCGCAGCGGCCCTGGCTCAGCCTGTGGAGGCTACACCAGTGGTGGCGACCTCAGGGCTCAGTCTCCCTGCCACCGCGGAGGGAGTCCTTTTATGCCCATCGACAGGACCCCCGTGAAACCTCCGCCGGAGAAGAAAAAGGGGGGGGGGGCAGGAGATCGTGGTGGATTCAGCCTCAACCTCTGAGGAAGCGCTAATCGAAGTCTTAAGCCACAGTGTTGGCGTGGAAGACCAGCCTGTCGGGAGGGACCCCGAAATAGGGGACGACGATAACATAGAGGGTGCCGACGGGGCCCCTGACCGCCCCCCAACCAGTGCCGCAAGACAACTCGGCGGCCATTTTGTTGGCTATACAGTCCTTATGCTCGGAGATGAGGATGAGACTGCCGTTACCACCAGCGGAGGAACCGCTCCCGACGGGGGACCCGGAGCCAGGCCCTTCTGGGAGCCCTCCCCCTAAGAGAAGGATTCATCCTCCACCTCCTTTTCAGCCATCGCGGCCTGTTCAGCCCTCCTCCCCGTCCACGACTTGTGGGGATGCTACGGGGACTGACACGGCCGCGACGGGTACAGACGACGAGGTTTACGACGAGGATCTGCCATCGTCACCTCCCACCCGGGCTTCCCCACCCGACGAGATTGGATCGTTTCACTCCATGATTGCCAGGGCATCCAAGCTTTTCCAGATCTGCTCGGAAGAGAAGGAAGGTTTCCTTTATCAACGGCGCGAGGCCAACAGGAAGACGGTCCTCTCTGTACCTCTACTGGACGATATTTGGGAAGAGGGCCTCGCCCTCCTCAAGAACCCATCCATGACGCCGGCTAGAAGGGATCGGTACGAGAAGAAGTACCGGGTCCCGGACGCGGCCCCCTTGTGCCTTCAGGCACAGCCGACCCCGGACTCGGTTGTCTCTGCGGTGGCCAGGAAGAAAGCAGGGGGGGTGCAGCCTCTACATCGACCTCCCCGCCGGACGGCGAGGGAAAGAAATTAGATATGATGGGACGCAGAGTCATCTCGTCTGCAGCGACGACGATTACGGCGGCCAACGCCTTGGCTATCGTAGCCCGCTACGACGGAGTTGTGGTACAAACTGGCCCCCCTGCTGGACTTCCTACCGGACGACAAGAGGGCGGAAGCCCTAGAGATCTTGCAGGAAGGAGAGGTGGCGTCGGACCACGCCATTACGATTGCAACGGACATCGCTGACACTGGATTTCGCCAGTTGGGCAACGGCGTGTGCCTTAGGCGGCGTGGATGGCTCAAGGCTACTGACTTCCGTCAGGACGTGCAGACGAGAATCTTGGACATGCCGTTCGACGGAAACAACCTGTTTGGGAAAAGTGGACGATTCCCTTCAAGGCAGACACTGGGACGGCCCGGGCTCTTGGGGTTCTCCAGCAACGGCGGCCGCCCTTTCAGAGCGGCGGAGGCAAACCGGGTGCCTCCAAAGGTTCCGGCGGCGGATTTTCCACCTACCGTCAAGCGGCCCGTTCGTCGTCGCAGGAAGCTTACAGGGAACGAGGCAAGTCAGGCGGACCCCGCCGTCGTCGCCAAGGAGGACAAGGCGGCAAAGCCTTGTCGAAGCAGGACTGAACCGGCTGTGGGGTCGGGCCCCCACCGAAGCACCCCGGTGGAAGGCCGGCTGGCAAGCCTCGTCGGTGTGTGGGAGTCCATCTCCACCGACCGTTGGGTGCTGGACGCCCTAGCTCGGGGTCACGCGCTCGAGTTTGTAAAGAGGTGCCCGCGCGTCCCCCCTGTGGCCAGGAAAGAACATCACGTCCCTCAACTTCTCTTGGAGGTAAAGGCGATGCTCAAGAAGGGCGCCATCGAGCTTGTCCCAAAGAGGCTTCGGGGCTCCGAGTTTACTCAAGATACTTCCTCATGAAGACGGGAGGATGGCGTCCCATCCTGGACCTACGACTGAACAAATTCATCAAGTCACAGAAGTTCCGGATGGTCACCCTCCAACACGTCCTGGGTCAGCTGGAGGAGGGCGATTTCCTGTCGTCGTTGGATTTGGAGGATGTCTACTTCCATATTCCCATCCTAAAGGGACACCGAAAGTTTCTCAGGTTTCGTGGTCCAAGGGCGTCACTACCAGTTCATAGCCCTTCCCTTCGGACTGAGGTCGGCATCCAGGGTGTTCACCAAGTGCCTCGCACCGGTGGCGGCGCAGCTGCGCCGAGAGGGATCCACGTCTACCCCTACCTGGACGACTGGCTCATCCGAGCGAAGACGAAGGAGCTCGCCGTGGAGTACGCGGCAAGGACCGTCCAACTTCTCACGGACCTGGGATTCTCCATAAACTACGCCAAGTCCCACCTGGTGCCCGCGCAAGACGCACTGTTTCTGGGAGTGAAGCTCGACAGTGTTGCTTCTGGCCTCTCCGTCTGAGGAAAGGACGAGTGCCATCTTGGGCAAGGTGCAGCGGATGCTGGTTGCGGACGCGGCCAGGGTGAGGTCCATCAAGTCCCTCCTCGGAATGATGTCTTCTTGCATTTACCTCATCCGCCTGTGCAGGCTCCGGATGCGCCTGTTGCAGGAGTTCCTGGACGCGCGCTGGATCCAGGCGGGCAGCTTCGAGGAGAGGATCACACTTCATGAGTTTCCGACGAGCGATCCGGTGGTGGGGCACCCGCCCGCATCTGACGGCGGGCATGGACTTCCAGACCCCCGGCCACCAGGAGACAGTGACCACGGATGCCTCCCTGGAAGGGTGAGGAGCGCACACCGAAAATCTGCATGCTAGAGGCCTTTGGCTCCCGACTGAGAAGTCCCTCCATATCAACGTCCTGGAGCTCCGTGCAGTGTTTTGGGCCCTCAGGTCCTTTCTTCCATCCCTCAAGGATCTTCACCGACAACACCACCACCATGTTCTACATCAGGAAACAGGGCGGGACCAGGTCCCCAGCCCTGTCCATGGAGGCGCAGGATCTGTGGCATTGGGCCGTCGCCCAAGGGATGTTTCTGGTGCAGTTTCATCTGGCAGGGATAAACACCATCGCCGACTCACTCAGCAGGGAGCTGCGCTCGTGCCACGAGTCGGAACTACGACAGGATCTAGTGGACCGCCTCTTCCGACGGTGGGGCACACCCCAGATCGATCTGTTGGCGACGAACTCCAAGTGCCGGAGGTTCGCCAGCAGGTTTCCCCAGCAGAGGAGCATGGGCGATGCTTTCTCGTTCCCCTGGGAGGGCCTGTTTCTATACGCGTTCCTGCCATTGCTGATCCGGCTCATCAACCAGCTCAAGAGGTCACGGTGCAGGATGATCCTCGTCGCACCTGCGTGGCCGAGGCAGATCTGGTTCCCGGACCTTCTGGACTTGTCAGCGTCCCTGTCAATCAAGCTGCCAGTGGATGCAGATCTTCTCTCCAGGGAAGGAGGCGCCATCCTCCATCACGGCCCGAAGTCGCTGAGCTTGCAGGCCTGGCTCCTGCAGCGTTAGAGTTTGGAGGATACGACTTACCGGCTGACTGCAGAGAGGTTCTTGCAAAGGCCAGGGCGTCCTCAACTCTTAAATGCTGCGGACACAAATGCAAGAGGTTCTGTCTGGTGCCACGCACAGAAGATTAACCCTCTACGGATTACGGCTCCCCAAGTACTGCCGTACCTACTGACGCTGGCCAAACCTGGACTGGCGCACATGTCCATCAAGATTCATCTTGCTGCGATCTCCCGATACACCAGAACCACGGGGCGGACGTCTTTGTGGTCTCATCGTCTGGTGAAAGAGTTCTTGAAGGGACTGTTTAGATCGCTCAACGTGGTGCTGACCAAGCTCATGGGACCTCCGTTCGAGCCTCTGCACTCGGCTCCGTTGAAGTTCTTGTCTTGGAAAACAGCGTTTCTTGTGGCCATCACCTTCGCACGACGGGTGGGAGAGATCCAGGCCCTTTCCTGCAAGGCCCCGTACTTGACTTTTCACGACACGAGGGTAGTGCTCAGGACGCACCCCTCCTTCATGCCCAAGGTGCCGTCGGACTTCCACCTCAACGAGCCCTTGGTGTTGCCTGTTTTCTTCCCGTCGCCTTTGTAGCCGGCTGAAAGGACTTTGCACTCGCTGGATATGGCTAGAGCGCTGAAGTTCTACGTGGACTGCACGAAGTGTTTTCGGAAGACGTCACAACTTTTTGTGAACTTTGGACCTGTCAATCAGGGGAAGGCTTCCATTTCCAGATGGCTCTCCAGCTGTATCATGTACTGTCATCGGTTGGCAAACCAACCGCTGCCTGGCCGTCCGAGAGCCCATTCCACCAGAGCGATCGCAGCTACCACAGCGTTCCTATCTGGTGTGCTCTTGCTGGACATCTGCAGGGCTGCTACGTGGAGGTCGACGCACACCTTCACGAAATTCTACTGCGTCGATCGGGATTCCAGGGAGGAGTCCAGGGTTGGCCAGGCAGTGCTGCGCAACCTGTTCGCCTAAGGTGAACCTGGTGAGGAGGTAAGAATTGCTTAATTGCGCCTTTGCCACCTCCCGTGGTTGTGCATGTGTACTGCTATGTATTCTTTATTCATGAGCATGTGAATCCATGCCAGACCCCATGCTGGAGAAGGAACAAGTTACTTACCTGTAACTGTTCTCCAGCATGGGTCTGGCATGGATTCACATGCGAACCCTCCCGCCTACCCCTCTGCGGCTCTTCACTTGGTCATACTGCCACTTCACGTGCTACGAAATCTGAGGATGGCTGCCAGAGGCGGGGCTTAGGTAGAGGGCAGTCATTGGCTGTGGTCAGTGACGCAGAAATCAGTGATTGGTTACTACTACGAAAGACAGATCAGAAACGAAACTGATACTGATTTTTTCTTTACCGAGGATTCCCAGCCTGACGACAGGGAATATTCATGAGCATGTGAATCCATGCCAGACCCATGCTGGAGAACAGCAGTTACAGGTAAGTAACTTGTTCCTTACAACCTTTTGGGTGGGAGGCTTTGAGGGGAAATTATGCAGCTTTCTTTCGCTTTCAACGATTTAAACCTAGCTGTGACATCATGAATTTCTGTGATTACTTTGCAACTCACTGCGTGAAGGGATTTTTACTTTTAAATTGTAGTATGAGCAATAGAGGAGGCAAAGGTAACTGCCATTGAGAACTGAGTAGACCACTTTGCAGTGCGTCTTACAGAGCTGTATGGTCGATCCTCTGGTCTGTGGTCCTGATCTCTTGTAGATGTGAAATAACTGGTAACATTTGTCTCCAACTAGGTACAAAAGCTGCCTCGTGGATAATGGAACTACAGGGTCTTCTGTTGCTCCAGGCTTCCTTGTTTCTATGACCTGTAAGTTGAGCCTACTGGCACTGAACAAAACCTTGTGTGCAATGTCTGTTAAGTGGTCCCTTTAATGCCCTTCTGCCAATAGGATCTTTTGGCCATTAGGGGCATGGGCGGCATCTAATTGCACTTGGTGCTCAAGGTTACTATGGATGTGTCCACCTGGCATTTAGTTTTGCTCTGCAATAGTTTGTTGTTCATCTTAATGTGCAGAAGAGCAGGTGGTGGGGGAGGGAGCCTCTTCGGACAGCAGCCACATCAGTCGGATCATGGCACCCTAACCATGTTTATGCAGAGCTGGGGGCGGGTAAAGGGGGGCTGGACAGACTTGTTCGGGCGAGGGAACAGTCGGCAGCTTACTGGGGTCACTAAATTTACTTCGGTGGGAGGTTTTGACCGAGTTTTGCAGCCGCCTTTCACGTTCAATGATTAAACCTAGTTGTCACTGCTGTTCACATAATGAATTCCTGTGATTACTTGCAACTCACTGAGGACGTGAAGGGATTTTAACATTAAAATTGTAGTATCCGCCATAGTGGGAAAAGTAACTGCAATTACTGTGAGGACCCCTTTGCAGTGATTTTAGAGATTTGGTGACTGTTAAACGGTCAAATAGTGGGGTTTGTGGCCTGATCTCTTGGAGATGTAAAATGTAACTTTAACCTTTTTCTCCAACTAGATACAAAGGCTGCCGGTGGATAATGGCACTTGTGTCTCCATGACCTGTAAGTTAAGCTTATTGGCGCTGTTTTTGCGTAATGTATCTAAAGTGTTTTCGTAAAAACCCTTCTGCCAAGGTTTGCCTTTTGCTATGGATGGCTGTGTGAAAGGGGGCCAGGGGTTGAGAAGGCTGATGCAGAAACCTACTGTGCCCGTATTCTAATTCTTCTTTGATGTTTATACCACGTCTGTTAGCTGTATGGGCAGCCCCCGTGTTTTGGAGAATTTTCAGGGTGGCTGTTGATTGAAAATGCATAGGGTTTGAGCCATAAGTACGCATGTGTTGTAAGGTTGCAAAATTCTTAAGCTTTGACCACCCACTTAGCATGGTACAGGATCTCAAACACAGTTGCTACAATTTACCAGCCTCCAAGCACCATCACCCTCTTAATCTCTGAAAGGTGAATGGGCTACCATCTGCTCTTAACTTTCGTCCACCTAACTTCCTGGGTTATTTCAACATTCAACAGGACTCTGGCTCTGCTTAAATTATATTCACTGACCTCTGCACCTTCTCCCTTCCGGTCCAACCCACCCAGCTGGGCTCACTCTGACCTCCCCAATAGTCGCCCCTCTCTCCTGGTCAGACCATTCCCACCTGAGTCACTTTGGCCCCCTGACAGCCTGCCAAAATTTCAACCTCGTTTGCTTATATTTGCGCGATCAAACTAGTGACTGTGGCTGCCTTAGCCTCCACCACCCACCTCTGGCTCTACCTTTCTCTGCCCTCAGCAACATCCACCCGAAACCTGCTTCTGGTACGACACTGAACTTGCGACCCAGATGCGAGGGCGCGAGTGGCTAACCTCGGGCTCATCCTGACACTGGCC
Organism: Ambystoma mexicanum; assembly: GCF_040938575.1. NCBI lineage: Eukaryota > Metazoa > Chordata > Amphibia > Caudata > Ambystomatidae > Ambystoma > Ambystoma mexicanum. Next base: position 1,421,383,244 of record NC_090935.1, read on the forward strand.
TGCTCCAAATGCAATGCAGGCTCGCCATCCATGCCAAGAAAAGAGCCCACATACAGGCACAGGTCTATGGTGCATCCAACAGTTTATCTTTTCAACATCTGCAGGGAACTTCTCCTTCCCAGGCGCACTCTAATGCACTGGTCTCATACTTGGCCACAAATTCACTACATCCTGACCACCCTTTCTACACTCACTCACAACCCACCCCTCCATTTCCCCCTCCCTCCTTCTCCCCTGTCACACCTTGTCCACTCCATGAAGGTCTCTTCTAAACAGGTCTCCCCTTGCTCATCTAGAACCATCAAGGATAACACCAGCTCTCTTGCCCGGCTCTGATTTTTGCCATCGACTTTTGTCACAGGATCTTCCCCTATCCCCATAAGCACCCCCTTGAGCACCTACTTAAAAAAAAAAAAAAAACTCAGACCATACTTGCCCTGCCAGCTACCACCCTATTTCCATCACCCCCTTCCTGGGGAAGCTGCTTGAGAAGGTGGCCTTGCCCCAACTAAACTCGCACTGAACTTGTTGGTTGTCTCCACGACCATCAATCTGGATTCAGGGCATCCAGACGCACAAACTGCTCTTAACACCCACGGATAACTGCTTGCATCTCTGGATTCAAACTAGCCACCTGTTATCCTTCTCGATCTCTCCTCTGCCTTTGACGGTCAACAATTCCATCCTCATACAAAGGCTCCACGATACCCTTGGTATCTTGTAACAGGCACTGGACTGTCTGACCTCCCCTAAGTGCTCCTCCCAAGTCATCCTGGGCAACTTCTCCTCCTACCTCCCCTCCATCTGTGGTGTCCCCAGGGCTCTATTCTCTCCCTGGCTCTTAACATCTGCCTTGCACACCTAATCGCCTCATTCTCCTCCAACTTCCAGTGTTACGCAGAAGCACAGCTCTTTCAAACTCCCTACTGACCTTCTTGCACTCCATCACTGACTGCCTATCTGCCATCCAGTCCTGGTGCGCCTTCAACCATCTCTGCCTCAACGCCTGTAAAACTGTTCCTTTCCATCCAGACTCCCTTCTTCCCCCCTCTCTGGCTGTCCTCCTTGGCTCTGTGCCTGAAGCCAGAAACTTTGGATATTTGACTTTCCTCCCTCGCTCGGGACATTGCCAAGAAGGCCCACTTTCAGCTCTTCCTTCTCAAAGGAATTTGACCTTTTCTTACTTTACTTCAGGCTAAATCCTCCTGAAACTTCCATTTTATACTCTGCGCCCTCCCCCCATCAGAATACGGCAGCAAGACTTATCCTTGGCCTTAAGCACAGGGACCCCATCTCTCCTGGACTAGCACCCGGTTGCTGCACAGGTTAAATTAAAATCACTCACCATCTTCAACTTTTCAACTTCATCTCAAATGCTCTCCTTCTAGACCACTGTTCCTCTGGCACCAACTCTTTGCAAAGCGTTTTGCTAAACAGGGTATGTGGTAGCGGGCTCCTTCCTACTGAATAGCCTCCCCCTCCCTCTGCGCCTTGAGCCAGATCGCCTCAAATTCCAGAACTCCTAAAGACTTCCCTCTTTTCCTCCTCTGCTAATACCACAGCTGCTGCAATTGGTGTCCTGGGCCCTTATACATCCTCAGGGCCCTGACCTCCCACACCAAAGTTATGTAGAAGTGCCTAACCAGCAACAAGCGAACAATAAACATGTTTCTGTGTTGTGAAATGGCAAACAGAAGGGTCTTGGGCTTTGGGTCTTTTCAAAAGAACTCTAAGCAACTAATCCAAAACAGCATTTATGGAATAACATTTTGAACACAGGTGATTTAGTCCATCCCTGTGTGAATAACCTAATGTCCACTTCACCTAAGAAGGTGCCCAAAAGTACAATTGTCACAAGTAATCCTCTACTTGGAAGTTTTCCTGAATCAAATGTTTCTAAATATTGAGTTGTCAGAATGGCTATTTCAAATGGTGAAACAAGGACAACTCCCTTCAGCTAAAATCCTTCCCAAAGGCCATACACTCAGAGGCCTTCTCACAGGCTGCCTTGGTTAGACCAGCAACAGGGTCTCGTGTAAGAACTGGGACCTGTAGTTGCCTTTCAGGTGCTTGGCAATGTTTCAGTAAACTAAATGACTAGACTGTTGCGCGCTGTTGCTTCACCCAGTGTAGTCCCTGAGATCCCCCACCTACTCCCATCGGTCTCGGGGCTCCCTCATCCCACTCCCAGTTCAGTCTCTGGGCTCTTCCCACCTCGCTCCACCCGCCACAGGGCTCCTCCTATCCCACACCCTGCATAGTCCCAGGGCTCCCCACCCACTCCAAAAACAACCCCAGGGCCCCCTCCTTGTATAATCAATCCCGTTTTTATTACTGCGACTGGTTTAAACACTCTGAAGTGTGCTGTCTGGAATGGGACAGAGCGTGCTTCCAGGCTATATTTCCTGGTCAGCCTGGCCCCTGTCACGCTGAACATGCATGGTTGGGGGGGCTCTTTTTTTGGGTAACTTCAGCTTCGGGTCCTGCATACCAGTTGAAGACATCTGTCATAGCAGGTTGGCTCTCCAACCTTTTTGGTTTCGGTGTGGCTGCTGGGTATTCGTTTCCCCCTAGGCAGTCCAGTGTCTCTTGTGGGAATTCAAGACAAAAGTTGACGGATGAGGGTTTTGTAGCCGGTTTGATGCTTATTGGTCTGCACGAGAGTATCATTGATTTCCCATGGAAGGTAGTGCAGAGCTTCACAATTGCTTGTCACTGGCACCATTTAAGTCGGTTGCTTTATTTTTCATTTATTTCAAAGTGGCTTGTTGCGTTTCTTTAAGTCGGCATCTTTACATCTAAGCAGAGACGTTTGAGTGCTGGGGGGCCAAAACTGAGGGGGTCCTTTATTGAATTTGGGGGCTAGTTCAGCATTGCTGGACCTAAAAGTTCTGGATTGAATAGGGAGAACTTGCTTCTGAAGGACCATCGTACGTGTGAATGGTGGGGGGGGGGTGTGACGCACTATATTTTGACATTGTTGCTGGTTGTGGTGCTTCAAATACCTTAATTATGAGAAGTAGCCTTGCTGGTGCATTTTCATCAGGTAATCCGGAAGTCTGAGGCTGACCTATTCTAGTTTGGAGCAAAATTCTTATCCTGGCCTGTGGGTGAATGCTGAGATGCAGCGTTGCATGTTACAGCTGCCTGGTTTCAAAATTGAGGGAGCTGGGAGTTAAATCCTTGTATCCAGTGAGAACCTGGTTAGCTTGATAACATGAGCTACTCTGGCTCCCCTGGCCCACTGAGATAAATTCATATAGTTTTATGTTCGCCAGAACACTATTCTAGCTCCTTGTTCCAAGGGCTAGCTCCTGATGGCTGGCAAATGATGGATACCTAGGAGATTATCTATCTTGCATTCGAACCCTGTTCTGCCGATGGCTCGTAACTGTGGATCCAGAGTCTTTTTTTCAGGTTTCCAGATTATTTACTCTTGACTGGGTTATGTAGAATTGCAGAGCATCACATGAGTTTTAGGCTGTCATCCATGTGTGCACCTGCACACGGCAATTTTAAATTTGAGTGGCTCACAAATTGGTAAATGCTGTCTTAGTTGTGGTAGGAGATGGCAAATGGAATTGTCTGCTAAAGCTGTCATGTAAATGTGGATAAGTAGAGGATAGGATGGATCCATGGTGTTCCTGGTAAGTGGTCGAAGCACAGAATTGTAGCTGAAATTACAGGCTTGCAAATTAACAATATACAAACTACCGGTGAGCCAGGTTAAATGGACAACAGATGAAACCTTTTCTACTGTTCACGTCATGATTGCTTTTCCTGAATTGAGGACATGGTATGATGATGATGGTTATTATACAAATGTATGTTTTCGTTCTGAAAAGTTACGTTAGTGTTCTTTTTATTTCAGTTGAAACTGATGCTGTTACCAACAAACAAGGAGCTATGTGAAGGCCTGAGAGTATTGAACACATCGCCATAAAAGGTCAAACTTTAAATTTGCCAATCGCTAAACACACATGTAATGTGGTCGCTACCAGTCACCCCCACATTTTAGGGACTATTGGAACAGTACAACTTGACAATCGGACATTTTTTGCAGCGATTATTGAATTCTAATTCTGAATTCACATGGTGGAGGGGGTGAATGTTGGCATCTTCAAGCTTTCTCTGCACCAGGTTTGACTGGATCGTAGTCTAGCATCTCTTGGGTACCATATTTGATCTTCCAGTAGAGAAGTGGTAGCACACTTAGAATGCATCCACATGCAGCAGTTGCTTATGCAGCAGTTGCTTAATGTATGTGGATTTTGCGAATGTTCACCTAAAGAGCAATTTTTCCAGGGATGTATACGTGCATACTTTACTGCTGTTTTCACACCACAACCCATCCTGCTTACTTTTGTGGAGGATTTATTTTTATAGCATTTGTGATATTGCAATTTCTTACATTTCAGTTTAACTGAATTGTGATTTTTTTTTTTGTTTCTTTAGGTTTGCTTTCAATTCAAGAGACTACTGCACCAGGCCTGATCTCAAATCGATTTGCAGCAGGCTGCAGTTCGTCTTCTGCCTAGAACTTGTTGTGGATTCTTGGCACCAATACCCCGAAGTTTAATCGTATATTGGCCATTCTATGACTTTCAACCTCATGCAGTGAGGTGCATTTGATCTTGCATTTCCTTCCCTTTTTGTTGAAAGTGTAAATCTGTATATGGCTTTTAACAATCTTTGAGCATAAAATAAAATGTAGTTTTGTCACTACATGTTTGGCATTGTGAAGAGGAAGTGGTCTATTTCTGGATCTCTGCTCCACGAGTTGCAGTAACTGATCTAAGGCTCGTTTTTTGTGTGGCCTTTCAGCCATTTGAGAAGGGACAAAGATTCTTTGAAAAGCTGTAACTTGACAGTTCAGTGCCTCCAGACAGAAATACTTGCGCCCAGTAACAATATTCACTTGGCTTGTTACAGTGGGCTAATAAATTCTGTGGAAAATCGGCTGCATGGCCACCAACCTTCGGATCGGAAATAGTGCTACACCATACTATTATAATGAACTAAATTTTCAGGTCAGTTCTGCCATCTAGTCTTACACGCTTTTTAGTCTCATACCCAGTTAAAAAAAATCAGTAATTGGTGAAGTTGTGGATTATCAAGAATCTGCTTCTGTTTGACTATGTCTCAAGGTTAGTCATGAGAAAACAGCATAGCTGAGTTTGCATTGGGCAGTTAGCAATTGCCCAAAGGTGGTTCATGTGTATTTTTCTTCACAAAAGTACAGGTCACATGGTAGAGCGTTGATGTCTCCCTACATCAATGTTCCTTATAAGATGAGGTCAGAATATTGATTTTTATATTTATAGAGTAAATGATTATATTTTGCCAGCAAAAGAGCATGTTAAGTAACATCCATTGTCGAAGTAAAACTATAGAAAACATTAAGCAATAGTTAAATCAGTTATTTGGCATGAAACAATGTAGACCGCTTGTAGTAAATAAACGGACTTGTAGTCTCATCTGCTTCATAGTAACTTGCACCAGCTGTATTGTGCCATTAAAATGGCTAATGGCAACCATGCACGAAAAGCATTTAAACATGGGTCTGCCACAGACGGGTAACCCTGAGCTGTCTGGCCTGTAACTGGACATAAGATGTGTACACGTGGTTTGCAATTGACAGCCCATGTTTACACTGGTGGTGCAGAAATCTAATCATGGGGAGTATTTCAGCTGTGGTAAAAGCTCCTGGTGGTATTTTCCAAGTCTGTCCTAGTTGGGGGTAGGGAAGTGTTATCATGCAGCAAGGGCAGCCTAAACCAGCAAGACACGGCCCTTGTGGTCATGATGTTGCAGAGCACTTGGGTACTCCGTTAATGGCCAATCTGCCCCTTTCTGAAGGACTCAATGAATAACTTTTTGAACAGGTGTGCAGCCAGAGAAGCAGAATTTGTCGTGGAGCTGGTTCTGTTAGTTCATCCAGGACTTGATTTTGACAAACTTTTCACATCCAGAAAACGCCAAATGGACTGTCTGCAGGTGAGACACTAGTTCAAAGTAAATTGTTGGTCCTGCAGCCTGTAGAGGAGATGCTTTCACTCAGTTGCTCTAGTGAAGCCTGCATAGGAATTTCATGCCCAAAAGCAGGGTACTATATTGCAGCAGGCAGGTGCTGTACAGTGACAGTACTGAGACAATGACTGCACTACCTACAGTCTGCAGGTGGGATTCTCGCTGAAATGCTGTGACTGGAGTGTTGCCTTTACTGTAGGTTTTCCCAGTGTTTGCCAAGCTAATTCTTCACTTGGGCCAGGATCAGGTCATACAATAAGACTGATCACAATCTCACACACTTCTGAACAGGTATTTACTATGGCATAAACATAGGTTTGGCGAGTTGAACAATGGACATGTTTTTGTATGGGTTGCCTTGGCATAGAGGGACGTTTTTGATTCACCTTACAAGGGGTACCTGTTCGTAGAACTTGTTGCTTTGCACCTATGTGGACCTCGCTCAAACATTTCTCTAGCTCTGGGTAAACTGTCTGCTAGCAGTGTCATTGTTGGAATTGAGCTTTGCGGAAGCACATCCAGGTCCTGCAATAGAAGGAACTTTGAAGGGAAGACCATGGTGTGGCTTCACATGGGAACAAGAGTATTTAAAGACCCTCTTGGCAGCTGTGAAATGCATAGTTTTTCAACACTTTCTTTATGGTCTGGGAAGCGCGGTGTCCAGAAGAGCACTTGTGGCTGAACAGGGGAGCCAGTGTGTATCCTCTACCCAGCCTTGTTAACTGCTACAACCGCTGAAGCTGCTGAGCTTTTCCTGCTCACCTGAGCTGCAGGACGTTGTGCTTTTCCTGTGACATCTCCTCACTAACATGAGGGGCTGGGCCTTGGAGGAAAAGGGGACCATTTGCTGTTAAGGGAATAACATAAGGTTGATGTCCTTAATCCTGTGAGCAGGGCTGTGCCTTCTTTGCAAGACTGCATTGTGATGTCGGGCATGCTGTAGTACCAGTGGTGGAGGCAGGTTTTGGTGTCGTGGGTGAAGAGGGGGGCACACTCAGCCATTACCATTGGACCACTGTACGTGTCATTTGGTGTTAAACCTAATACAATGTACATATGTACACCATTCCTAGCATATAACTTGACTGAATTTTCTGACCGCACCCGTGCCAGTAATGCTCTGTGGATCGTTTTTTTCCATCTTGCAACAGCAAATTTCACTGGAAGGCCACCCATCACCAATGCAAAGGTGGCTCCCTCATGACCACAACTAGCGTTCGTGTAAAGCCTGTAAGCTCTTTTGGCCTAAAACCCTGACAGGCGAACAACGGTGGGTGGCCTATGCCATGCAGGCAGTTTCCCCACCACCTGCACCATAGCCTCAGACTAGAGCAGCAGGGGCTCCAATTCGGAGGCTGTTTACCTTACTGTGGAGTCACGTGTCTGTCCCCAGGGGACATGCTGCTGACAGTCCTGGGGAAGTCGCACCCAAGTGACCAGGACACTCCGCACCAGATGAAGCTTCAAAGCACACAACCTCCCTGAACTATCAAGTTTCAACACCTGCAGGCCCATCGGTCTTCGACTGGAATTTCCGAACCTCATGGTGCAGTGCCCCTGCACAACTGCTTTCGCGTTCTTCGCACAGGTCTAAACCTACTGCCAAAGTGGGCGCCTTAAACTTTCACTTACAGCGCAGTACCTTCGACAGGCACAGCAGCACTGTTACGTTCAATCTGATTAACACTCTGAAGCTTTCTAAGGCCGAGGGGGAGGGTCCTCACTGGCCTCGGCCTGATGCTGTCACCCTCCCTGTTCAGGGGCATATAACATCACTTGCCCATGCATGGGGATCAGCTCAGTGGCTACTCAAGACTGTTGCCCACAGGTACTTCATAGGTCCTCCAGTCCCCCCCTGCTACCATCAGCCTAGAAGCAGATGCATGTTGGACCATTTGTGCATCATGTTGAAAGAGGTTCAGGTCCTGGTGATGGATGGGAACGTTTGGAATTAATCCTAACCTCTGGGTTGCAGCATTGGTACCCTAGGTGCTAATGGCCTTAACACCTGATCTGGCCTTAAGCCACATTAATGTATGATTTGACCACAACAATATAGACCTTATCTAGAGAGGCTGGTAATGCTTGACTTGGCATACCACGATGAATGAAGTGTCAGTTGAGAATGGTAACTCGATGTGACAACTGCAAGGGCATCATAGATTGTGCAATCGGGTAAGATTTCCCAAGACCCTGCACATGTATTACAATTTTCATATTGAGCCATAAAGCCAGTAGACTACGCAATAAGGTAGGGTGGAACACTGGGATGCAATTTTATGATTATCCTATGATCCATTTGCTTGGGGAACCAACATGTAATGTGTTAGTATGTAAATGTGTCATTGTATGCCATGTTTATCCTTAATGGCATCTTGCTGAATAATGGGTTCAGAGTTGTGACCCCTAGACTATAACTTCACTTTAGGGAAGTCACAAGGAATTAAATATGGTACCAACACAGTACACATTTTAAGTACAGTAACCTGGGAAGTGTGAACAATGTGTCAGACTGACGAGATTATTTTGGTTTTAGCCTATAGAATTGATTGGGCATAATGACCACTGGGTAGCAAGAACCATGATATAACGGACTGAGTCTAGCACAGAGTTTGAGACTTCTGTTTTTAATCACAACACAGCGCAGCCATAATGGAACTATATAATTGCCCACGAAATTAATATTCCAAGAAATTGGTAACTTGGCGAATCCAATAACTTGCACAATAACTGCACTTGATAAGCAGATGTATGAACATGGGATTCACGAGTTCACACATGGATTGTTTTAAATATTGGCACACTGGTGATCTTAGTGCATTTCAGAATAGTGTGGGGGATGGCCTTGTTGCACAAACCTATTTTGGAGATCTGAGGACCAGAAGTCCACATGAGGTGATTATGTTGAAGGGAATGCAAAATTAGAATAGTGTAAAGTAGACCATATTTAATGTCTTTGTTTTCTCCCTTTGTTTTTTTAGTATTTTTAATTTGGAACGACATAAATGATTTATGCCAGTGATTGGTTAATTTTGAGTGCCACAATCCTAGTGTTGGGCTTGAGGAAGACCTAGGAGTTGAAACGTGTCACTGGTATAGGGCAATCATTAGTTTAACTCTTTTCTTACATGTCTGATCTTTAATACTTAGGTTTTTTGGTGTGGCTGGGGGCAGATCCTTCTCATCAGATGTTTAAATCTACAGACGAAAAAGACTTACTGGATTTTCACCCAACCATAAAAGTAATCTCTGCGATGCTTTTAGCCGATCTTGTTTCCTAAATCTGTCCAGTGATTTTAACTACATGTGTTCAATGGAAGCTTTTCTCTATGGGAAAATGATACATATTTGTACTGTTTGCCTGCACATCATGCTTAATTGTTCTTGGCCTGATTCACATCTACAAAGTGCCCACTGAGGAGATATGACATTTATAACGTGCCTATACACAAGTGTTTCAAGTTGTGACGAGGCAAGAGGGGGAACAGGGAAGACAGAGATTTTACTAGGCCCGGTGACATTCATCGCGCAAGGCAATGGGAAAAGTGCAGGCGGAGGAGGCAGTGCCGTACATGGGAACGACAGGTGATACGTAATAGTGCGGCTAGCTGGTGTCAAGTGCTGGTAAAGGGCTGCAGGGATACAGAAAATGGTCCCCGAATGTGGGAGATGCCAGGGAGGCAGTGCAGGGATGCAACTGGCAGGGGAGGGGACCTGGGCCCAAGATCAGAGGGTAGCCAGGTGACAAGTGCAGTTTCAGCCAGGAGTTCAGCAGGGGAGAGGAGAGAAAGTAGAAGTAAAGAGTTTTGAGGTGCTTTTGGAACAGGAGATGGTTATCAAGTTTCAGAGAGGCTGTTCCAGAGGGAGGCACAAGCAGATCTACCACCAACTCGTTGCTTGGAGAAGTGACTGACCCAGAGGGAGTGGAAGAGTTGAAGGTATTGAGGCCCCGGAAGGCATTGTGGACAATGCAGGGTTTTTTAACTTGATCCTCGCAGCCAGTGCAAATATTTCAGTCCTGGAGAGATACGATCCCTGGGCTTGAGACCAAGGACAAGTCTTGCAGTCCTTCTGGATGAGTTGCAGAGGGCAGAGAAGCAGGATGATTTAGAAAGAAGCTGTTGCAGTAGTCCAGCCTAGAGAGAACCTGAGCTCTGGAGATGGTGAGCTTCTGGGGGAAGGAGAGTAAAGGAAGAATACCGTGCAGCTGGTAGTGTGACTTCTTAGAGATGTGAGTGTGGAGTCTTAAGGTGGCCCTGAGGTTTTAACCCTCACAGGTGGGAGCAGGAAGAGGGCCAAGAGAGGCTGGCCAGTGACAAGGAAGAAGGTGCAGGTGCACTGATGCGGAGAATCTTTCTTACTGGCATTACGGCAGAGATCATTGGCAGCACACCACTCCTGGATAGAAGTCTGGTCAGATGAGCGGAAGGGAGCCTGAAAGTGAGTTGTTATACGCATAGCACTGAAAGTTGGGGCAGAGAGGTGCCAGATATTGGCCAGGGAGGTTAGACCTCTGGAGAACACCACAGGTAGAGATATAGGAGCGAAAGGACCCAAGTTGGACCTGGGAGGGTCAATCGGAGAGGAAATGAGTCAACCAAGCCAGGGCCCGGTTGGTGATACCCAGGTTATCACGGAGACAGTTGAGCGCGATGTCATGGTTGATCATGTCAAAGGCAGCTGAGATAGTAAGATGAGGACACGGGGTGTTGGAATAGAGGTTGGAGAGCAGGTTTTCACTGATGTTCATGAGAGCAGTTTCTGTGCTTCTGGCAGCTCTGAAGCCAGGCTGATGGTCATGGAGACAACCAACAGATTCAGTGTAAAGATTAAGCTAGGGATTGGCCAGCTTTTCCAGGAGTTTGCCCAGGAAAGGAGTGATGATAAATTGGGCGATAGTTAGCCGGGCAGGAGGGGGGTCGGCAGTGGGTTTCTTAAGAGGGTGCACAAGGGAGTGCTTCGCAGGGGGAGAGGGGGGACACCAGTTACAAAGGAGTGGTTGCAGAAGTCGGCCAGAGCAGGGGCCAAGGTGTCGATGTGGTCCTTCATGGTTAAGAAGGCACATGGTTGAGACTTTAATATATGGGACTTGTCTAGGGAGAACAAGAGAGGCAGAGAGCAAGGGAGGAGAGGTGGCTGAAGAAGGGCCAGGGGAAAAGAGAACAGGATGTCCTGAGTTTGAGATGAAATGAGAAGCCAGGGCCCGGGAGGGGACAGTGGAGGAAAATACTGCAGCAGGATTGGCCAGCTCCTTGCAGATTTTGAAGAGTTTGTCTGAGTTGTTAGATGCCGCAGAGACACAGGCTTGGCTGTGGGCTTTTCTTGGCGTGGACAGAGGACTGGTATTGCCTTTGGAGCAGGCGGCAGGCCAGTTTGTCGGAGGATGTACCAGAAGAATGCCATTTCCTCTTGGCCACCCTGCACTTGTGCTTAAGGGTGATTAGGTCCGAGTCGTAGCAGGAGTTGCACTTTGCTTTGGGCTTCAAGCGAATCCTCATGACAGGAGCAAGAACATCGAGTATCAGAAATGTCATAGTGGTGCATGGGGAGGGCTGTTTTAGGGTAAGTCAGCCAAAGGGGCAGGGGGTGGTGTGAAACTGGCTCTGAGTCTCAACTGACACACACTTCATGGGTCGGATAACCAAGAAGGTAGGTGGCAGTGCTGGAATTGGCTTGCCCTGTGGAGTGTGAGCAGGGAGGAAAGGAGAAGGTGATCTGACCAGGTGGCTGTTAGATGGTGGCCACAGTAAGGGAATAGCTAGGAGAGAGGGTGCCTGCGGATGAGTCATTCTAGGGAGTAGGCCTGCATTGGAATGATAGAGGCAGGAATCCACCCGGGGAAGATCAGGGCTACACCCCTTGGGTGCGGAGAGGATCTTGTTGCTGTCAGGGAGGTGAGTGTTCTATACTTTGAAATTGTTCCTGCTAGCTTAACTCATCTAGAAAGTGCCAACAGTACTGTAATTTTAAATTTAGAAAATTATTTATTTTTATCTGCATCTAAAAGTGCCCACTAAGAGTTCTGTAATTTACTTGCCTGTCCTGCTCATTTTTAACTTTTTTGTTAGCCTGAGTCACTTCCAAAAGGTGCCACTGTAGATCTGCTTTACTCACCTGTGCCCATCACACTTAGAACCTGTTCTTGCTGCATTGATGCACTTATAGATAGCCACACTGTAATATTCCTGTGATTTAGTTACCTCTGCTGCTCACTTATAACGGAATGAATTCTAATTGTCTGTTCTCCAGCATGGGGTCTGGCATGGATTCACATGCTCATGAATATTCCCCGTCGGGCTGGGAATCCTCGGTAAAGAAAAAATCAGTATCAGTTTCGTTTCTGATCTGTCTTTCTTAGTAGTAACCGATCACTGATCTCTGGGTCATACTGCCCTCTCCCTAAGCCCCGCCACCGGCAGCCATCCTCAGATTTTTACTGCACGCTCAAGTGTTTGGAGTCCATGTTTTTATCTATCTTTACTCTGTTTTCACGTTTTTTCAGGACATCTCATTTTTTCAGTTTAATCGAGCCTCAAGCTCCACCGTTTCTACTTCCGATAACGGGGACCCGTTTCGGAATTCTTCTATGCCCCTCAAGGGTGAAGTTTTTGTCGAGTTTACACTTCTTGGAGGATTCCGGAAGATCTGCGGCCTACCTCTACGGACATGGCCCAGGACAAGGGGAGCTCGATGCCCGGATCCAAGCTGTTCAGGAACTGCCCTGGATGCGGACTATAACGTTTTAGCATTGGCAATGTCTCTACTGCCTCCATGGGGACAAGACGCACGTGGAGAAGGACTGTGCTTCTGCAAGAACCTTTCGTAACGGACCAAACAAGATCGTCGTTCCCGCCTCGCCACCTGGCTGGAGAAGGGCACAGCAAGTCAGAAGGCGAAGTCTGAGCGGGTTTCTAAGTCTTTTGAGGGTGCGACGGGGGCCCAACAGAAGGCCAAGCACCGCAAGTCCGGGAGCGCCGAAAGGTCGGGCTCTTCGGTTGCCAAGCAGGGCGCTACTTCCAGCGCTCTGGTTCAGGCAAGAGCAAGTCCGAGAACCCGGGTAGGTCGCTGGAGCGGACCCGGTTGATCTCGAAGGGGGAGCGAGGTGCTGACCCTCCCCCCAAGGCGAAGGCCCCGGACGCACCTAAGGTGGTGAGGGCCTTGATCCACCCGGCTAAGGCCTCTACCGAAGTGGTTGCTGCGACCCTGGCGGAGCCGGCTGAGACTATGCCAATGGAAACGGCCTCTGGGCCCAGAGTATCCCTGCCGCCGTGGAGGGAATCCTTTTTCCAGCCCACCGCTAAGACTAAAGAGGGAGAGGGGGGGGGCAGGGGGATGGCCATTACAGACTCGGAATCAGCCTCTGAGGAGGAACTGGTGGCGACCAAGAAGGGCCTCAACGAAAGGTCCATAAACCTCAACAAGGGGTTCCATCCCAGGGGACGGTCCCTGCTGACGTGATCGAAGATAGCGACAGTGATGACGAACAGGGCCCAGTGGAGCGGCCATCCCGTCCGTCGCGGCCATTGCCCGAGCCCCAGGATAGCTCGGCGGCCATTTTCTTGGCAATCCAATCCTTATGTACCGAGAAAGACGAGATTACCACGTACCCCGATGGATGAGCCTGAACCAGGCCCGTCGGGAAGCCCTCCGAACAAGCGGAGGAGAGTCCGCCCTTCGTGCCTGCGAGACCGGTGGACCCCCTCATCCCCCCCTCGCCGGGAGAGGATACGGCGACGGACGATGACGGCGGTGATGACACAGCAGACATCCTGTCGTCAGCCTCCCCCTTCCCCCTCCCCAGCCGACGAGGTTGGCTCTTTCCACGCCATGATAACCAGGGCATCCGAGCTCTTCCAGCTCTGCCCTGAAGAACAGGAAAAAGGAGGGGTTTCGGTACCAACGATGAGAGGCAAAGAGGAAGACTGTCCTCGCGGTGCCTTTACTCGACGACATCTGGGACGAGGCGCTTGCTGTCCTCAAGAGCCCTGCCACGACACCCGCCAAGAGGGACAGGTACGAGAAGAAGTACCGAGTCCCCTATGCCGCCCCCTTGTGCCTCAGGGTCCAGCCCACGCCGGACTCGGTCGTCTCGGCAGCGGCTAAGAAGAAGGCAGCGGGCGTCGCGGCTTCAACTTCCACTTCCCCGCCGGACCGCGAGGGCAAGAAGTTGGACTCTATGGGAAGACGATTAAGGCGGCCAATTCCTTAGCGATCGTGGCCCGCTACGACAGGGAGCTCTGGTTCAAGATGGCTCCCCTGCTAGATTTCCTGCCTGATAAAAGGGCGGAGGCCCTAGAAATTCTGCAGGAGGGCGAGGTGGCGTCGGATCACGCCATAACGGTGGCAACAGACATTGCCGATACTGGATTTCGCCAACTGGGCAACGGAGTTTGCCTCCGACGAGGATGGCTCAAGGCTTACAGACTTTCGCCAGGACATCCAGAGTGTTGGATATGCAGTTCGACGGTAACAACCTCTTTGTTAAGGAGGTGGATGAGTCTCTACAGGCCATCAAGACCCCTTGGGGTGCTTCAGCAGCGATGGCCCTTTCAGAGCCCCAGAGGCAGACAGGGTGCCTCCAAAGGATCCAGCGGTGGCTCCTCCACTTACCGCCAGGCGGCCCGCTCCTCTTCCCAGGAGGCATACAGAGGTCGCGGCAAGCAAGGGGGTTCCCGCTGTCGTCGGCAAGGCTGCTTCCAAGCAAGACTGACCCAGCCGGGCTGTTGGGCCCCCACCGAAGCACCCCAGTGGGAGGCCGGCTGACGAAGTTCGTCAGTGTGGGAGTCCATCTCCACCGATTGTTGGGTTTTGGACACCCTGGCCAACGGGCACTTGCTGGAATTCCTCCCGTGGCCAGGAAGGAGAATCGCGTCCCTCAACTGCTGTTGGAAGTAAAGGCGATGCTCAAGAAAGGTCCCATCGAGCTCGTCCCCAGGTGGCTCCGGGGCTCTGGAGTGTACTCAAGGTGCTTCCTCGTCAGAAAGAAGATAGGCGGTTGGCGCCCCATCCTGGACCTGCGTCGGTTAAACAAATACATCAAGGTGCAGAAATTCAGGATGGTCACCCTCCAGCATGTGCTGGGACAGCTGCAGGAAGGCTACTTCCTATCGTCGTTGGACCTGGAGGATGCTTACTTCCACATCCCCATTCTAAAATGGCACAGGAAGTTCCTAAGGTTCGTGGTTCAGGGACGCCACTACCAATTCAGAGCCCTACCGTTCGGATTAAAGTCGGCACCCAGGGTTTTCACCAAGTGCCTGGCAGCAGTGGCGGCGCGGCTGCGCCTGCAGGGGATCCACGTCTACCCCTACCTGGACGACTGGCTAATCCGGGCAAGGTCAAGGGAACTCGCTGTCGATCATACGGCGAGGACCGTCCGGTTGTTCACGGAGCTGGGGTTCTCCATCAACTACCCCAAATCCCACCTGGTTCCATCGCAAGTAGCACTGTTTTTGGGGGCGAAGCTCGATACAGGGGAGCAATTGGCCTCCCCTTCAGAGGAGAGGACCAAGACCATCCTGGGCAAGGTTCGGCGCCTGTTAGCCACAGACGTGGCCAGGGTGAGGTCCATCAAGTCCCTTCTCGGGATGATGTCCTCATGCATCTACCTTGTGCCCCTTTGCAGACTTCGGATGCGTCCGCTACAGGAGTTCCTCGACGCCCGCTGGTTTCAGGCGAGGGGCTGCTTCAAGGACAGGATCCCCCTCGACGAGGAGTTCCATCGGGCAATCCTATGGTGGGGCATCCGGGCTCACCTCACGATGGGCACGGACTTTCAAACACCGGTGTTTCAGGAGACGGTGACTACGGATGCTTTTCTGGAAGGTTGGGGGGGGGGGCGCCACACCGGAGATGTCCACGCAAGAGGCCTTTGGCTCCCCGAGTAGAGGTCTCTTCACATCAACATCTTGGAGCTCCGAGCAGTGTTCTGGGCGCTCAAGTCGTTCCTCCTGTCTCTCAAGGACAAAGTGGTGAGGATCTTCACAAACAACACCACCACGATGTTCTACATACGGAAGCAGGGGGGCACCAGGTCCCCAGCCCTGTCCCTGGAGGCCCAGGATCTGTGGCACTGGGCTGTCGCCCAGGGGATGTTTCTGGTTCCCTTCCACCTGGCAGGGATGAAAAACACCATCGCCGACTCACTCAGCAGGGAGCTGCGCTCGTGCCATGAGTGGGAACTGCGCCAGGATCAAGTGTATTTATTTATTTATTGCATTTATTACTCGCCCAAACCCTTGGGTACCACGGCGATGTTACAGACAGCTTGGTTAAAACATTTCTTGGACTTTGCCAATCGGGCGCAGTGCATGTGAATACAAAATAATCATACACGAAGACATTAAAAGCAGGGTTTCAGTACAATGATATTTCCTGAAGCATGGAGGGGGATTTTTTAGTCTTGGTTAAATAGCCACGTTTTCAGGGATTTCTTGAAACCTGAGAATGTTTGCTCATTTTTGATGGGGAGGGGAAGAGTGTTAATATGTGGGTGCGAGGTATTGGAAACTACTGCCTCCTGCCTTGGTTGTCTTGTAGCGGGGGATAGCTAGGAGTAATTTACTGTTAGATCTGAGGGGCCTCTTAGATACTTTTCTGTGATGGCGTGGTTGAGGTAGATGGGGACACATGAGTGGATGCATTTGAATGTGACGCACAGAGCTTTGAATGTGACCCTGGCTTTGATGGGGAGCCAGTGATGGTTTCTTCTAATATTTGAGATATGATCTGACTTCCTTATTCCAAGGGCCGCCCGAAGGGCTTTATTTTGGATAAGCTGTAGTTTGTTTAGATTGGCTTTTGAGGTACCCAGGTAGAGTACGTTGCAGTAGTCGAGCCTGGATAAGATTAAAGCTCTTGCCAGCGTGATACAATTGGTGGGTGTCAAGAATTGGCGACTGAGAGCAATAAGTTTTGCGGTGTAGGGTGTAGAGGAAGAGAGGGCGTTGATGTGCTTGGTCATGGTGAGGTTGGCATCAAGGTAGACACCTAGTGTTTTCACTTGTTTGAGTACTGATATGTTTGTGCCATCAATGTTGATGGATGAGTAATCAGGATGTAATGCTTCTATTTTGGATTGGGAGCCCACAATGAGAACCTCGGTCTTCTCATCATTGAGACAGAGGCTATTTAGTGCCATCCAATTTTGGATTATGGCATATATTTTGTTGATAGTGTTGGTGTCTTGAGTGTAGTCTCCCGATAAAGGGATGAGGATCTGGGTGTCATCTGCAAAGTTGGTGTAGATGACACCCATGTCGTCTAGCGCTGAGAAGAGGAGTTTAGTGTATGCATTGTATAATGTTGGTGAGAGACAGGAACCTTGGGGGACACCAATGGGTACTATGATGGGATTGGCGGCTTGTTTACCTATGGCGACCCTGGAGGTGCGGTCAGCAAGAAAGGATTTGATCCAGGCAGTAGCTTTGGTGGAGAAGTTGAAGTCTTTCGCTAGTGTGGCGCACAGTTTATTATGGTCTACTAAATCAAACGCTGCGGAGAGATCGAGTAGGAGGAGGATGCAGAGTTTCCCTGAGTCTCTGATGGTATCCATCTGGATTTTTAAGTCCAGGAGCGCCGTTTCTGTGCTATGGTTGGGGCGGAAGCCTGATTGCCTCGTGCCAAGGAGGTGGTTTTGTTCGAGGTGAGTTTGGACTTGGTTGTATGCTAATTTATCCAATATTTTGAGGAGAAATGGGACAGTTGTTATTGGCCTGTAATTAGTGGGCACAGTGGGGTCTAGGGTAGGTTTTTTCAGGAGAGGGGTGACCCAGGCTTCTTTAATGCTAGCTGGTACTAGGTTAGTATTGAAGGAAGCGTTGACAAAGTTGGTGATAATGGGGGTGAGGGTGTGAGCGCAGGATTTGACTACTGATGCGGGGACAGAATCGCCTTTGCAGTTGGAGGCTTTAAGTTTGGCGATGGTGTCACACTACATTTTGGGATACTGGTGTGAAATGGAATGGGGCGCTGGTGAATTCCTGATGTGGTCGATTTAGGTTAAGGAGGGCAGGTTTGTTGGCTAGTGATTGTTTTTTGGATGAGATTTTTATTTGGAGTAGTTCAATTTTGGCTGTTAGTGCGTCTTGTATAGTGGTGCACCATTCCTTGCTGGGGATGGTTGGGTTTATGTCTGGAGTGGGGTTTTCCAATTCTTTTAGAATGGCAAATAATTCCTTGGTATCTGAAGTAGCATTGCTGATCCTATTATTATACGCATTAGATTTGTAGGTAATAGCTGTTTTATAGGTTTTGTTTATTTCTTGGTAGGCTTTTTCTGCCTCTGCAGTAGGATGCTTTCTGTAGGCATGTTCACACGCGCGTTTGGTTCTTCTGAGGGCGATAAGATCATCATTGAACCAGAAGCTAGATCGCTTGTCTGAGCGTTTTGCCTTGGTGGTGAGCGGTGCTATAGCATTAATGGTTGCAGTGAGGCAGTTGTGATATATGTCTGCTAGGAGGCAGGGGTTGTCACTGGTGATCGAGGTAGAAGCTAGGATTTTTGAAAGAGGAGGCGTGAAGTTTTCTGGCGTGAGTTTGCGGGCGTTTCTAGTTTCATAGGTAATCATAGTTTTAGGTTTCTTTTGTGTGGGTTCGGAGGGATTGATTGTAAATACAATGTTATGGTGATCGGTCCAAGTAAGAGGGGAGATGACCTCAATGGTTACGGTGGTATTAAGGGAGAGGATCCAATCAAGAGTCCTGCCTTTGATATGTGTGGGTGCATTAACTAGTTGGCTGAAACCCATGTCCTTCAGGGCGGAGTGCAGTGATTCTGCTTTGGCATCTTGGCTGTCATTGAAACCTAGGTTAAGGTCACCCAGGATGATGTATTTCGAGCTAGGTTTTATTAGTGGAGCTAATAGCAACGGAATTTCAGTCTCTGGGTGGTTGTTGGGGCTAGGTGCTCTATAAATTACTATTAAATTAATAGTAGTTTTGGCATTTATGGGAAATTTTACGAGTAATGTTTCATACCCTTCAATACTTTCAATGGGACAAGATCTAAGCTGTAATTTAGTCTTGGCTATAATAGCAACACCGCCTCCTTGTGAGTGGGTCCTATCTGTTCTGAATATGGTGTAGTCGGATGGGATTGCCAGAGTTAGTAGTGGACCTGATGCTTGATGGAGCCAGGACTCTGTGACTACTAGTAAGTCGAGCTGTGATTCCATAATGAGGTTGTGAACTTCTATAGCATGCGCCCCTAAGGAACGGGCATTGATAAGCGCTCCTTTAAAGGTGGATAGTAATTTATTGGGGGTGTCCGGAGTTGGTTTAGAAGTAGTGTTGGGTTTCTGGCTAGGAGTATGGTTTTGATGAGGGGGAGGTACTCTGGGCTTAATTTGTTTGGGAGGTGTGTGTTCATATTTGACTGGGTTGGGGTGGTTGAAGGTACGAGACCTTAATTGGAAGTGTCTCGCTACACCTGTCACAGGGTTAGAGAATTTTTCGGTATGGCTGTGGTGAGGTGACTCTGCTGTGGGCAATACATGTGAGATTGGATCAGGGCTGATAGCATGATGCTTGATGGTATTCAGATAGGTCCTAGGAGTAAGACTTACGCTGTTTGGGAATGGGGGAGTAGAGGGAAGGAACGGTGTAGGACATGGGATAGGGTGATGCCGGCTTGCTGAGACCGTTATGAGGCCAGTAGTAGTGGGCCAAGCAAGGTGTGTGGTTGGGGAGAATGCAGAACGGGAACATGATGAGGGGCAACCAAGTTTGCATATTGGATTAGTGTCCGGGCGAGCTGCGACCATAAGGCACAGTGCGAACTCCTCAAAGTGGTCTGTATGCGACCAAAGGGCACAATACAGCAGTCTAATGTAGTCTGTAGGTGACCAAAGGGCACAATACAGCAGTCTAATGTGCTCTGTAGGCGACCAAAGGGCACAATACAGCAGTCTAATGTGGTCTGTAGGCGACCAAAGGGCACAATACAGCAGTCTAATGTGGTCTGTAGGCGGCCAGTATTAGAGACCGTGAGCACATTTCAGTAGAAGGGGTTAAAATTACAAGCATACAGTAGTGTCTCCAGTGCTGGTATGTACTTACAGTACGTTTTCATTGTCCGAGTGGTAGTCTATCGGTTGGAGAGTAGTAAAAATGTGCAGGGGGGGTGGCCACGCCGTGCTTCCATGCGCGTAACAGGCGCAGGAACAGGCCTTTGTATGGCCTTCGGACTGGCCGCCGGCGGATCCAGCTGATGTAATCGAGGCTCAGCCTCGGTTTCGCGCCGCGCCCGGCATGGGCGAGTCAGGCGCCGTATGGGGACAGGGTCAGGCAGGCCCTGCCCGTGTTGCTCGCTAGGAGCCTGGATCCTCTGCTGGGCTGGGGGGGGGCTCCTGCCCTCACCCCTCGACGAAGAAAGATGGAATGGGGGGATCTGGGGCGCAGGAACAGGCCTTTTGTATGGCCTTCGGACTGGCCGCCGGCCGGCGGATCCAGCTGATTTAATCGAGGCTCAGCCTCGGTTTCGCGCCGCGCCCGGCATGGGCAAGTCAGGCGCCGTATGGGGACAGGGTCAGGCAGGCCCTGTCCGTGTTGCTCGCTAGGAGCCTGGATCCTCTGCTGGGCGGGGGGGGGGGGGGCTCCTGCCCTCACCCCTCGACGAAGAAAGATGGAATGGGGGGATCTGGGGCGCAGGAACAGGCCTTTGTATGGCCTTCGGACTGGCCGCCGGCGGATCCGCCTGCCGGCGGATCCAGCTGATGTAATCGAGGCTCAGCCTCGGTTTCGCGCCGCGCCCGGATTGACTCTTCCAACGATAGGGCAAGCCCCAGATCGACCTGTTTGCGATGGTGATGAACCAAGTGCCAGAGGTTCGCCAGCAGGTTCCCACAGCCGAAGAGCATGGGCGATGCTTTCTCGTTCCCTTGGGACGGCCTGTTTCTATACGCATTGCCGTTGCTGCTCCACCTCATCAACCAGCTCAAGAAGTCCAGGTGCAGGATGATCCTCGTCGCACTGGCGTGGCCTAGGCAGGTCTGGCTCCTGCACCTTCTGGACTTGTCAACGTCCCCGCCAGTCAGGCTGCCGGCAGACGTGGATCTTCTCTCCAGAGAAGGAGGTGCGATTCTCCACCACGACCCATAGTCGCTGAACTTGCAAGCCTGGCTCCTGCAGCACTAGAGTTTGGAGGGTACGATATCCCGGCTGATTGCAGAGAGATTCTTGCAAAGGCCAGGGCGTCCTCAACTCTCAAGTGTTAGGGTCATAAATGGAAGAGGTTCTCTGTCTGGTGCCGTGCACAGAAGATTAACCCTCTGCGAATTATGGCCCCTCAAGTGCTGCCGTACTCGCTGGCCAAGGCTGGACTGGCTCACGCCTCCATAAAAATACATCTGGCTGCCATCTCCCAATATACCAGGACGACGGGACGGGCGTCCTTGTGGTCTCATCGCCTGGTGAAGGAATTTATGAAGGGACTATTCCGATCAATCCCGCCGGTGAAGGCTCCGACCCCGGTGTGGGAGCTTAATGTGGCGCCTTTGAAGTTCCTGTCATGGAAGACAGCGTTCCTAGTGGCCATCACCTCTGCACGACGAGTGGGAGAGATTCGGGCCATATCTTGCAAGCCTCCATACTTGACTTTTCATGACACGAGGGTGGTGCTGAGGACGCACCCCTCCTTCATGCCCAAGGTGCCGTCGGACTTCCACCTCAACGAGCCCTTGGTGTTACCAGTTTTCTTTGTCGCCTTTGACTTTGCACTCGCTGGATGTAGCTAGAGCGCTGAAGTTCTACGTGGACTGCACGAAGAGTTTTTGGAAAACGTCACAAATGTTTGTGAACTTTGGGTCTGTAAATCAAGGGAAGGCTCTCTCGAAGACTTCCATTTCCAGATGGCTCTCTGGCTGCATCATGCATTGCCACTGGTTGGCAAACCGACCGCGGCCCGGCCGTCCGAGAGCCCATTCGACCAGAGCGATTGCTGCTACCACGGCGTTCCTTTCTGGTGTGCCCCTGCTGGACATCTGCAGGGCTGCTACGTGGAGGTTGACGCACACCTTCATGAGATTCTACTGCGTCGGTCGGAACTCCAGGGTAGGCCAAGCAGTGCTGCGCAACCTCTTCGCTTAAGGTGAGCCTGGTGAGGAGGTAAGAGATGCTTAATGTTGAGTTGTTGTATTGCTTAATGTTGATCCTGTTGCCACCTCCTGTGGTTGTGCATGTGTATACTGCTATGTATTCTTTTATTCATGAGCATGTGAATCCATGCCAGACCCCATGCTGGAGAAGGAACAAGTTACTTACCTGTAACTGTTGTTCTCCAGCATGGGTCTGGCATGGATTCACATGCGAACCCTCCCACCTACCCCTCTGCGGCTCTTCACTTGGTCATACTGCCACTTGGCGTGTTACCAAATCTGAGGATGGCTGCCAGAGGTGGGTCTTAGGTAGAGGTGCAGTCATTGGCTGGGGGCAGTATGACCTAGAGATCAGTGATTGGTTACTACTAAGAAAGACAGATCAGAAACAAAACTGATACTGATTTTTTCTTTACCGAGGATTCCCAGCCTGACGACGGAATATTCATGAGCATGTGAATCCATGCCAGACCCATGCTGGAGAACAGTTACAGGTAAGTAACGTGTTCCTTACATCAACTGACTTTGAAATTTTTCTTATTAGACTGATTCACACCGAAAAAGTTAACTTGATTCTCATTTAAAGTGCCTACTGTGATTTACTTGGCTGTGTCCACTGAGATAGTACTGTGATCTACTTGCCTGTGCAGCTCACTCAGAATTGTTCTTGTTGCATTGAAGCACATCCAGAAAATGTCACTGAATCACCACTAACTTGTCCCACACAGTGAGAAATTATTCGTTAGCTTAACCCGTATCCAAAGTGCCCACTGAGATAGCTCTGTAATCCTGTCCTGCACTCTTGGAATTGATCTTGCTGGTCTGATTCACGTCTCGAAGGTGCCCACTGAGACAGTACTGTGATTTGTTTACCTGTACTGCTCACCTAGAAATTGTTTTAAGATGGATTCAAATCGAGAAGGTGCCTGCTGTGATTTACTTGCCTGGTTCCAATCACAACTAGAAATTGACATCTGATGTTGTACTGTGATTTATCGCTTCCACACTTAGAAATGTGTTCTTGTTGCATTGGCTCACATCTAGAAAGTGCTTGCTCTGACTTGGAGATTGTTCCTGTTAGCTTGTTCCGCATCTAGAAAGTGCCCACTCAGATTACTGCGATTACTTGGCTCTATCCACTGAGATAGTATTGGTATCTACTTGCCTGTGCTGCTCACCTAGAATTGGTCTTGTCACATTGCTTCAAATCTAGAGGGTACCCACTGTGATGGTACTGGGATTTATTTGCCTGTCCTACATGCTTAGGAATTGTTCTTGTTCGATTGATTCACATCTAAAAATCCACTTTGAGTTACAGAGGTGGCACTGTGACTTAATTTACCTACACTGCACAATTAGAATTGCTCTCACTCATCTGATTCACAACTAGAAAGTGCTGCCTGAGATAATACTGTAATCATCAACAATCTGTAGGTACTGCCTTGACCTTCCCTGGGATGGAGACCGCAACTCATATACCCCCTATCTGACCTGATCCCTAGCCTCCCCACACCATACCCCCCAATCATCCACCCCTCGTGGAGGCCTGTGTTCTAGCACCCAACTTCATGACCCTCCCCACTACCCCCCCACACCCCCTCAAACACTTTTATTCCCCACCGGATTGCAAACCAAGACCCCTCCGCCTGTACGTCATTATACCCAGACGCCACCTGCCCACTCTCCTACCATCATCCCTCATCCAACTCTAAGAGTAGAGGACTTCCACTCCCTCTCACATCTATTGATAACACCCTGCTCATACTAGCCCTCTGGCATTCTCGACAGTGCAAATCCACTGCCACTTCCTCTCCAACCTTGTTCCCTCTGAGGAACTCTCCTACCTCTCGTCCGACCTCCCATGCCGCTTGCTCCCTCCCACTTTTCCCACAGGGAAACTCTCCACCCTCTCCCTTAACCCCTGACAACAAACTGGCCCCTTCATATCCCTTCCCATCTCTGAAAGTAGTGCATCTTGCCCTTGCTAGAACGGTAGCCTCATCTCCCTCCCTGACACCCCCCCAAAACACCATCTCTCACACCCCTATGGCACCAAAACCCATGAAATGCAGAAAATGTGACTGGCCCTCTCCCTCAACTCACGATTTCTGCTTCAGCCCAATCCCCCTTGACCCTTGTCTCACATACCTACCCCACCCACCTTATCTCACCACCCCCCCCAAATTGATGTTACCCTCTCACCTGACACTCATCAACCTCCCATACCCTGTCTCAACCACCCTAAATGTTCCTACAACACCCACCACCCTATTGGGCACCCATATCCCTCATGCTCCCACTTCGATGACCACCGTGTAAACTACATCCCCCTCACAAAGTCACTTGCACCCTCTTTAATGCCTGCTCCGTTGCAAGAAACGGACACAGCATGTGTCCATCTTGTGACAAACCCAACCTCATTTTTTATCACCGAAACCTGCTTCTCTGATGACTTGTCCATGTAGCACATGACGCATTCCACCACTGGCTACTTGCTCATTGCCCACAATAGACCCCCCAGAGGTGGTGGAGTAGCAGTCTTCTTCAATCCTCATTTTGTCAAATCCCAGACATGCATTGTCTCCTGTCAATCCCTTCTTGCAAAACGCTTGCTACCACCAGTGTTCTCTCACAGCTTCCTACTCGCAGACCCCCTGGATAAGACAGACATTTCACTAACAACCTCTGTGATTCAATAGCTACCATTCAAGTAAATTGCCCTTCTTTTACACTCCTAGGAGACTTATCTGGTTCGATATCACCAACAACCCTATGACTCATCTGCTGGTTGACAGTCTTGATGCGCTCAACCTCTCCCCTCATTCCACTGGTCCAACCCATGATGCAATTTTCAGCTCCCATGACCTGGTTTATATGTCCTATCCCAAACCACTCCTTTGGACTGACCACTATGCTCTCCTTTCTCTATCTGCGCTCCTGCCCCTCCTTCCATAGTGCCCCCTGATCTGAAATGCTAGAACAAAGTCAAGATCCTTCCTGACCTAGCTGAAGCCCTGCTCCTTCGTCCCCCTACAATGCCCCCCCCCCCCCCCCGATAGTCCCTTAACCATCGACTCCTGGCTTAAAGACTCACTAATTCCTCTTGCCCGGCTTCTTCCTGCAATAGACTCCCCCAAATGGTTCACACCCCACCTAAGTAATGCCAAAAAACAACTCTCTTGAACGCAAATGGTGAATTGCTAAAACTGATCTCGGCAGATCCATGTTTGCCCTGCGCCACTGTAACTACAAAGCTGAAATCCGAAAGGCCAAAAAAGCCTACTACAATGAATGAATTCTCAACTGTGGTAACCGCAGCAAAGAACACTGCTTGATCAGTTTGTCAAACCCACTTGCACTTTACCCAATCCACCCCCACACAATCTCTCGAACTCCCTCTCCTTCTACACCACTGCACTTGACAGGACGACATCCCTTAACACCAAACTGTCCCCCCCCCCCCCCCTTCCTGATTCAATTGCCCTGATGCCCAATTTCCTTATGTGCGACGCCAAACCCATCTCCAAAGACGAGTTCTGTGACCTATCAGCCAGCAAACCCTCTGGGTTGCCCCTCGACCCCCCTGCTTCGGTCCTCAAAGAAATATTCTCGTCTACCTGCCTAGCAGAACATGCAAGAGCCATACTAAAAGACTCCCTGACCTCTGCCATCGTCCCTAATGCCTTCAAAATAGAGCATGTCATGCCACTTCTAAAAAAGGTATCCTTTGACCCCAAGAATTAGACTGATCTCCAACACCAGATTTCTCGCAAAGCTCATTGACTGGACAGCATACTCCCAGCTCAACTCCTTGTAGAATCCAACTGTCTCCTTGACCCCGCACAATCAGGCTTCAGACTGCGACATGGAACAGAAACCACCATGATCTTGATCTGAGAGCTCAAAGTTACTGCAGACTCTGAAGGCTGTGCACTACTGATTCTCATTGATCTCTCTGCCTTTGACACGGTTAACTGCTTAATCCTCCTTCACTCCTAGGAATCTGTGGCACTGCTCTCAAATGGATCACCACCTTCCTCAGCAACAGGAAACCAATAACCCGCCTATCCCCTTTTCTTGTAACTGCTCACTTGGTGTACACTGGAGTACCCCAAGGTGCATGCCTATCTGCTCTCCTGTTCAACCTCTATATGACCACTCTACCAGGAATCATCTGCATGCACAACATCTCCTGTTACAACTATGCTGACGATGCCCACATTATCCTAACAATTCCCAAACTGGGTACCAACCTGCTGTTGCCCCTGGCCCTCACTGGCAAGTCAGCCTTCCAGTTAGGGCCAGGTCAAAGGCCTTAAAACCACATCCAAGACTCTCTTGGAGTCAGTCCTGGCACCTGGCTCATAACCATCATGAAGACCAACATTAGAATGGGACTACTTACGTGGGACTGTTTAACTTGGAGAAGGGGGGGGTGGGTTTCAGCCAACATGGAGGCACACAGCTCAGTTACAAGGAACTGAGCTATGCGGTCTAGTCTTTTGGGTGTGGCAGGCCTGGGACTACTTTACCCGGACTACTTTGTGTGTGGCTGCTGTGGGCAGTGTAACGCTCACTGTGTCCAGTTCTTTGATGCCAGTTTACCTGAAACCAAGGACCTGCGGGTAGAGAAAGAACACTATGAAACTTACTTGGAACAGTATCCTGTCTTCAATCCATCGCTGACTTTGTTTCCACTCACCTGAAGGTACGAACACCATCATCCGGTACTGCATGCATCCTGGAATACCATAACCTGGAAAGAGGAGCATGAAAGACCGCATTAGTAAGCGTTTACTCATGTTGCTTTCCGAATGAAGAAAGCCACACAATTCTTACCTGGGTAGTCATCTCCTGGTCAGTATCATTGCTGGAACATTACAGCGCTCCACAAGGAACATCGCAAACTGCAAGGGGAGAAAAGACACAGGTTAGCAATATAAAAGGCGAAACAGTGCCACGCATTACTCACCGGACTGCATCGCGCACACTGCACTTTCGCCTACTGGCCTGCATGACAACACCAAAATACCTTTCCATACCTAAAAGGAAAGCAGCAAAACATTATGTGAACTAAGAGGATCATAAGAACTGCATATAAAGGCTGTAAAGCAGCAAACCTACGGAGTCACAGCAGGCCTGGATTCCCACAGGGGGGCTTGCACCAGTGAAGTAACTTGGTCGCTGCTTGCCCCCCACATCTACGTGCCCCTGCCATGAGGAGCAGAATGGAGAATCCACCTTTTACAATATTACGGTGAGGATAGGGCCCAAGGGGGAGGAAGGAGTTGAAACAACATAAAGACAATCTGGTATTGAATCCAGCTCTCCTATATTGCAGACCCATCTTTAACCAGAGGCCTTACCAAGGGACTGGGAGAGGGTTCAAGAGTGCAAATCATCCAATCAGGGCTGGGTGGCGTCCCCGTGGATATCAGGTGAGCGTAACGCCTCCTTCCCAACCATGAAGCCTGTGATATTGACCGTTGGATGACAATAAACCACCTCCTATTGAACCCTGATAAATCTGAAATCATGGTCTGTGGCAATACTGCCCTTCTACCACCTACTCTCCCATGCCCCCCCCCCCACCCATGTAGAGAAAAACCTAGGCTGCACTATCGACTCGGGACTAACCCTCTCCTGTAAGATCAACAGCGTTTTGAAAAGTTGTCACTACCACCACAAACTTATCAGATGCATTTTTTCCCTACCTCTCCTACCCGAACAGACTTGCCACAGTTATGCTATTGTGATGTTGAGACTGGACTATGCCAACTCGCTATACCTAGGAGCTCCGGCATACCAACTCAACAAACTCCAAAGAGCCCAAAACGCTGCTGCAAAACTGCTCCTTGCCCTGGGTCAAAGAGACCACATCTCACCTGCTCTCTGAACCCTCCACTGCTCCCTGACGGAAGAAGGGCCGCCTTCAAGACCCTATGCATCACTCACCGAGCAGTGCATAATACCGGCTCATTGTACTTACAAGAAAAGATGAAACCAGTATCCGCCTTCTCAACCTTGGCTCCCACTCTGTGGAACTCTTCCCCCACAATTTGACACACCCAAGACTATATGGTGTTCCGCAAAGCTCTAAAAACGTGGCTCTTCCCATAATGCTGACCATTACCATCTGAAATGTTTGAACCCTTGCAAACCAATGGTAAATGCTCAATAAGATCCTCAGCAATGACTCCTCTGATTGCGCTCACTAAATAACTACTTAGCAAATGCATGCTGGAATAGCGAACTCCTTAGATCCAAACTCCACCCAAACACTCGCCTTCCATATCACTATGCTTACCCTCTACTCTACCCCATCACACAATTAGAGTGCAGCTACACCCCCTCAATCAATTTCGGTTAGCTGCTCACGTACAAACATTACCCCATGAACACCTCATCACTCTAATAAAATGCAGCTACATCCCATGACAAACCGGCCTAGCTGCACACATAAGCGTCCTACACAGGCCTAACACAGCCAGAACCCAGTCTTGGTGTCCACCATCCAGACTGCACACATTCAACTGATATCAATACCACCACATCTAATGCTAGGATGCAGCTACCCTGAGGCAAATTGCATCAGCTGCACACCTAACTGGTGCACCCACGCACCCTAAGACACTTAACTATCTCAACAGACCAGGACTACAGTCCCAGAGAACCTACCAGCGCTTTGAGGTCATACCAATGATATATAGAGCACTATATAAATGCCAAATAACATTGCTCTGGGTAACCTTTCCAGACATTGTTCTTTGCCTGACAATTCATTACAAAAGGCGAAGGACCATATGCAAAATCAGGCTTGGTCCCACCCCAAAAGGGGCAGTCCAGCCCGAACTTCCCTTCTGCACGAGACCACATGCATTCCCAAACATGTTTCGGCCTAATCAGTGAGGCCCAACTAGGGCCTAGTTGGGCCTAATCAGTGAGTCTTCCCTGGTGTTTCTGTGCAGAGGGGATCTGGCCTCGCAGTTTGAGTTTGGCTTGCTATCATTGGTGTAAGGACCTGACTGGTTTGCATATGGCTGGACCCCTTTTGCAATGGCACAGACAGCCATAACATGGAGTGGAAGGTTGCCCATAGCAGTGTCA
Source organism: Ambystoma mexicanum (assembly GCF_040938575.1). Taxonomy (NCBI): domain Eukaryota; kingdom Metazoa; phylum Chordata; class Amphibia; order Caudata; family Ambystomatidae; genus Ambystoma; species Ambystoma mexicanum. The sequence continues at coordinate 1,421,412,475 of NC_090935.1, forward strand.
GTGGTTTGCATTAATTCAAAACATTCCACCCATCACTTTTTTGGTTGTAATTCCTGCTGGAAAAGGGTGCTATCGAAGTAGTAGCTCATTTCCAGGTAAATTAGGGTATTTTTCTGTGTACTTCCTTGTACCGAAAAAGGATCTAACCATGTGTCCTTCTTGATCTGTGTCCTGTGAACAAGTATGTCAAACCACAAAAGTTCAGGATGACGACTCTTCTGGAAGTAATCCTCCTGCTGCTGCTACAGCCGGGGGATTACATGGCCACACTGTACTTGAAAGTTGCATTCACTATTGCCAGTGCACAGAAAGTACCCCAAGCTCATGATGGTGGACGTGCACTAGCAGTTTAAAGTTCTCCCCCTTGGCATTGCCTCTGCCCCATGGGTGTTCAAAAAGGTACTGGCGGCAGTGGCAGCTCACTTGCGCAGGCAGTCCATCCCCATAATAATAATACTTTAATTTATAATAATAATTTCACATTTATATAGCGATGTTTCCCTACCTCGACGACTGACTCATAACAGGACTTGTACGGAACGTACCTAGAAAATACTCAGGTGGCAGTAGACCCCCCCCTATTCAGCCTGGGATTCTCCATAGAAAATAAATCAAGTTTGGTCCCCAGGCAAATCAAACAGTTTCTCAGGGCCCTGATTCGAACAGGTGGGCTTGGCTTCCCCTCAAATAAGAGGGTTCAAAACATGCCATTACAGATCCCTCGCTATGTAGCCAGTCATTGGGTAATTGTTCGCAAGACTATGTGGCTACTTGGATGGCTTCCGGCGTCTTCCTAGTTCCTCACGCTAGTTGCGCATGTGCCCCATACAGGAGTGGTTCTCGAGCCAATGGTTTCAGGCCAGTGGGATGATCCAGTGGTTGTCTCGACAACCCTCATTCAGTCTGCAGTGGTGGTCAATGGAAAACCTGCAGGGGAAAACCTTTACCACCCCTGCAGTAGAGGCCACTCGCCATGAATGCATCCGTTGGGGGTGCTTGCTGCCTTCAACAGACTGCACAGCATATGGTACCCATCAGTAGCGTCCACCCACATCAACCTGTTGGAACTGCTTGCTGTGTTCAAAGCCCTGAAAGCTGTTCAGGCACACCTTAAGGGGAATAGCAAAACAAAAGAGGTGATGGCTGGAAGGTTTAGAATAAATCTTAACCTCTGGCATTGCTCTGGGCAGCCCTCCAGACCATCGTTCTTCGCCTGCCAAGCCATTACAAAAGGGGAAAGACAATATGCAATTCAGGCTTGGTCCCACCCCCCCCCCCCCCCAAAGGGGTAGAACAGCACAAACTGCTAGGCCACATCCCTTCTGCTTGAGACCACAAGCATCCCAAGACATGTTTCAGCCTTGTTGGGAGTCCTCAGTGAGGAGTAACTTGGGTCTCTAGGCCCAGCAGGCCCAGGACCCACGTCTGGGCATACCCGTCTCACTCGGGGTGACAATAGCTAAACAAAAGAGGTGATGGCTGGAAGGTTTACAATAAATCTTAACCTCTGGCATTGCTCTGGGCAACCCTCCAGACCATCGTTCTTCGCCCACCATTACAAAAGAAAAGACCATATGCAAATTGGGCTTGGTCCCACCCCTTAAGGGGTAGTCCAGCTCGAACTGGGCTAGAGGGTTGCCCAGAGCTGTGCCTGTGGTTAGTATTAATTCAAAACCTTCCAGCCATCACCTTTTTGTTTTGCTAACACCTTCAAGGGAAGACAGTTCTGGTCCTCGCACACCACCACAGCTGTGTACTACCTGAACAAACGGGGGCACCCACGCTCTTGGGCTATACAGACTGTCCCAGAACCTCTGGAAGTGGGCACTCAAACACATGTTCTTCCTCTTCCCATGTTCCATGGGAACTCAAGCATATGGGCTCAGTACAGACCCCCCCCCACTACCTGTAGAGCATGAGTGGCAATTACAAGAGCACATTCTACTAATGTTTTTGCAGAAACAGGATTCCCAGAGATCGACTTGTTCGCAACTCTGGAGAACGCCCAATGCCCAGATTACACCTCCAGGTGCCCACAGAATCAGTCCAAAGGGAACGGTCTCTGGGTAACATGGTCCGGGAGAATGCCTTATGCTTTTCCCGATTCCCCTTTTCAACCGAAAAGTGCAAAAAATGTTTGTCCGACATCCTTGGTTCTCCCCACCCATGAAACTGCCATACCTGTACAACATGCTGTCACAATCGGGGGGCGAATCCCTGCATCCTTGCCCCAACACTGAACTTAGCCTTAACTTTTGTCAGTTTGGGCACCTTAAACTCCCTCAGATGCATGGACATAATCGGGGAAGCATGGAAACCCAATACCTGACACTGCTACTCCAACAAGTGGAAGCACTTTATCTGGTGCAATGGTGGAAATGTCAATCCCATTGACTGGTCCCCCCAAATATATTGTCCTGTACCGAACACCTATTAGACAGGTCCACCTGGCCACTCTCTGCATACACCAGAGCTAGTGGTGGAAGCAGCTTTGGTTAATAGGGCACCAGGTGGGAGCTGGGGGGCTTGCTCCCCTTGCCACTGACAACTGGGAGAGAGCAGTGAAGAGCAGTCCATACCCTGGTGGTATTGTTTCTGCATACTCCAAACTGAGCAGCAGCAACTGGAAGAACGACTGGGCGAGCATACACGCGGTGTGCAAACTGGCATGTGCACTCGGGTGTCGTCATTAAACATTCACAAACTCATCTATTCAATGTAAGCACAAAGATTACTAACATCAAGAGGTGAAGGGGCATAGTGGATTGGAGGCACGGGAGGGGGGTGTAAGAGGAAACCTACAGTGTGCAATGTTTTCAGTGATTAAACGTAAGATATGAATGCATACATGTACATGCAATACCCCCCCCCCCCCCCACACACACTTCAGGGCTCGCAATGAGGACTGTTCGGATATGGCAAAGTGGCAACTTGATATGCATCCTGTTTAAAATAAAAACTCGGCAACAGCACCACCCTTCATCAAAATCACCATTTCCCAGACACGCTGCCAATCTTTAAAATATGAGACCGTGTTTAAAGTTGGTACTCTTAAAGCAGCAACAATTCTTCAACTCAACATGATCAAAATTAAATGTAGATTCTACGTGTAAAAGATTCTGTGTTGTAGAACTGGACAATAGTCAGAGCCCATTGATACAGGAGGTAGCTTGGGAGGCTCCTTTACCTCGAGCTGCTGCTCCCAAAATAATGTCTTTGGACAAGGGGGCTTAGATTGGTTAGACTACAGCCCCAGCTCAGTGTCACACTTTAATAACCACTGATAATGATCCACTAGTACTGTGAAATCACCTGGCAGTTTTGAATCGTTAAGATCTCGCCACAACAGACTTGGCAAAAGGACGGTACAAAGTACACTGAGGGTACAGAAAATGACGCAATGACGGCAGACGACCTACCCTCAACACAGCCACCCTGGAAATAGTAACAATGCTGAAAACGGGCCAGTCCAGTCCAGCCCAGAGGACCAGCCAGCCCAGCTGCCTGTGTGCAGTGCTGAGCAATGCAGCTCTTGACCCCTTGCTCCCTCCCTCAGTATGGCATTCCAGACTTCTGCAAAGGGCAAGGGAGTTTTCCGGTGCCTTTTTCTTTAGGAAATGAGGAAGTGTGTTTAATTGCATCCCACGTTTCGCTGATTGCGCATGTGCACTTGTCAGTCTCAATAAATGCCCAGTCACGTTTCCCTGGCCACAGAGGGTGTTGCCCAGCCTGTAACAGGCTGAATGTGGAGTCTGCTGAATGCTAAGGCGCACTTGCTCTTACCTGTCCTGCAGCGTTGAGCTGGAAAGGTGTTGTGTTCACGTTCTGGGCCAGAGCAGCAGGGCCTGCTCCTGCTGTCACACTCGGTGGCTGGCGTACAGTGGGCTGGAGGTCAGGCCTGGTGTGGCCGCACATTGAGGCTTTCTGAGACACTGACTAAATAGTGCATGCGGTGTTGCTACATTTTAGCAAATGTGCCCGGGTGCCTGGTGCTTGTTTGTGTGTCACGGCTCCAGATAGCCTGGGCCGTGCTTGCCCGGGAATTCATAGGGGGGAATCCAAATTGCAGAGTTTCATGTTCATTTGCACCGTAGTGCGATTTTCATTCTTTCAATTTCAGCACCCTGTCTGCCTGTCCCAGGCTGCTGCCACCAAATGCGAAGAGAGCCAGCCTGCCTGCACTAGATGATATCGTCCCTTCCATTATACCAGGCAGGGCAGGCTGAGATTGGGCCACATGGGCTCCAGCAGGCGGCACATGTCATGGATGGATGGTGTGTGGCTCGTGCCATTGCACCTGTCGGCCATGAAATTAATGTATTGCACAGGCCGGGGGGGTGAGCCCACCGGGTGCCAGGTAGAGCAAGCACACCCACTGCACGTGCCACTGCCCCCAGCAGGGTTTCATGGTGGAAGATTCCTGTCATTTAGACCTTCATGGAAGGGGTGAAGAGACTTCATCCCCCCTATTTCCAACCCAACTCCCAGATGGGACTTGAACCTTCTGTACCACATTAATGGTGCCTCCTTATGAGTCCATGCACAAGGCTAGCCTTAAGGCAATCATCTTGCCTTCCTAGTGGCCATTACTTCAGTAAGAAGGGTTAATGAACTGCAGGCCCTTTCAGTTCATGATCCCTTTGTGACTATCCATAAAGACATGGTTGTTTTGCGCACACACCCATGTTTTGCGCCTGAATTCATCTCTAAGTTTCATGTGAATCAATCGAACTTCCCACTTTCTTCCAAAGACCCACTAACTTGGCTGAAAGAAGCCTCCACACACTGGATGTGAGGAGGGCTGTTATGCACTAGCTTGAAAAACAAAGCCACAGAGAAAGACAAACCAACTCTTTGTCTGTGGCAGCTGGTAGAGAAGGCGACCCTGTCTCTGAATCGGCTATTTCCAAGTGGATTGTAAATTGCATCACACTGTCTCTCTATTGCCAAGAGAGATCTACTCTTTATGCCTAGAATTCACTTGACTGGGCACAGGGGCTACCATAGCATTCATTGCAAATTATCCTCTAGATTCCATTTGCAAAGCCGCAATGGTTCACACTTTCACCCAACACTACTTGTTAGATACACACTCTAAATTGATTCTCAGGTGGGACAAACGCTGCAAAGACATTTCTTTGATATTGTTCCTTCACACATCCCATCACCATCTTACACATTCTCTACTCACTCATACATTCTGCAAGGCTCCCTCACGGCAGAAGAAAAACCAGTGGGACCTTGACACGTGAGGGATTTTGGGTACACTACACGTCACGTTGGGGATGGTGTTAGTCACGCCTATGTCGACGTCCCTTTTCGATCTTTGAAAAAAATATGCAATACTTTGCGATTACCACTAGACGTCAGACTATTTGCAAAGCATGTGAATCTAAGCAGATCCGACCATCAGAAATAAGATACACTGCAGCCAACATCTGTTGCACAAACTGGTCTGACTCCCTGTATTATTGCTTCTGTACCTGACACAGCCTCTTTAGAATCATTTGTTTTTGTGTATGCACAAAATACAACTGTTTATCTTGTAATATATCCCCCTGAACATCTTGCACTGAGTTGCATTGAATCATTGTGTTCACCTACACAACAATTCTGATCGGTATACCTAATTTCCTGCTGACCCATAACTAGTTTTTGCCCAAAATTCTAGCTGAACACTAACTATTGTGGTTAGACTATGTGGCTAGGAATTGTCTAGACTAAATCTGTGTTTACCATCCACTACATCTGTACTGTTCACTATATTGCTGCATTGATACTTAGCAACCACATAGATTCTGTTGGTGCATACATACACACTAGTTGGAAACGTCTTGGCCCCACACATGTTTGGCTTTTTACACTACAACATGCATATTTAGCATTTAACTGAATTATACTCAACCACTACTGGGTAGTTGACTCGCTGTTTGGCTTGTTACCTACCAATGTATTTATACAGGGTGGACACTTGGTGCACAGCTAGATTTAGTTGTGTATACTTACCTGTATACCGAACACATCAGGAGCTTTCTCATAGTGCTTTGCCCATAACATCTGCATGATGGATTAACTGACTTCTACCTGCCTAACTACTGCATAGCCCATCATGGGCCTACATCTCTAGTAATTGGCGAGGTTTGAATCTGTGTTTGTGCCTCTACAATAACTGCAGACCTATTACTTCTTCCTATCGACCGAGTACATAACTACTTTTAGTTGTGCCTATGTACCAAACACATACAGGCTTGCATACCAATCGACTATGAACCGTAACTATCTACCTATAACTGTTTCGCTTCTTGTTGTAATTCAACTACACCCCAATGCATAACCGGTTGGGCCCACCAAATCTGCCTGAACAACCATCACCAAGTTAAATCAACACACTGATTCTGTTGTGGTCGGTCCTATCTCACTGAATCTAGGGGTATTAGCCTATTTGGCATAAAACATTTTACCTAATGACTGAATTGACCTTTTTTTTTAATGGTCCGAATTTACCTTTTTTCAATATGGTCCAAATTGACCTTTTTTTCTATTCGGTCTCTTAACTGGATTTACTTTCCTGGCATTTATTTTCTCCAAAATTAGTGACCTCTGAAACTGTGCATTGCCATTACAGACTGTTGTCAGTTCAGTATTGCTAATTTTTAAATTGCTAATATTCCAAATGCCTTTTCTTTTCTTATTACAATGCTTAGTACTGCTAAATGTGGCATAATGGTAAACATCGAGTCCCTATGTTCTATTTAAGAAATCAGATAATTTTTAATTCAGCTGAGTTTCATTGGTTACACTCAATGGTCCTCTACCAATAAGAGAAATAATAATTTGTGTGTAATCTAATTCCAGTTATTTAAGTTTCATTGTTTGAAAATGTATGTGGCAAATCTGTGTCCCTTTTTTTTTTTTTTACACTTACCTTACGAGTTTCTCTGCTAATCGGCTACTTTTCCATCGAGCACACGCCGACGGTAGAAGCAAAAATTATATTATAATGAAATGCGGTCAATCTCTCCTCAGCGATGTTTTCGTTTGCTTCGAATGAGCACCAATGATGGTTTTGATGTTACCTGAATTCTCGCAAGAATGCTACGATATAGCCTTTCTTCTAATGTCGCGTTTACTTCCTGCTTTCTGAACGCATAATGAAATTCAGTTCTTTTTTTATTTCCTCTGAGACCGATTCCATTATCGTGCATAGCACTGAGCATATTTCTAAAAGTAAGGGCTTTATGATTTCTTCCACAGTTTACAATCTCTGAACGGCACGTCACATTTACTTTGTAATTGGTGAATCTTGAAAGCTTCAACATGCAGCCTGATTGTTCATTTGTGTGATTTATTTTCTGCCAAATTGCTGTGAACTATTTGCATACGGTCTATTAAACCTAACTAGCCACTTCACACACATAATTCTGGAATCCTAACCATAGCTGCATATACTGACATACCTAAGGAACCCTTTCAATTACCTGATCCTTGAAAATCATCCCAGTTGTATAGTCTACAAGCCAATTTGCTTATAATATGCTTGTAAGTTACATCATTTAAACATAGTCCCAGAGGGATAAGGACAATCCGTAAATGAACCTTCCACAAATGCAGGCCTGATGAAAATCAAAAGGTAGATATCATCTCTCCTTTTTATTCTCCCCTTCCTGGTTCCCCCAACAACTACAGGGTAGAAAGCTGCCTAGAAACTGCAAAGATAGCCAGAAAGGAAGAAGGAACCAGGAGAGAAATGGAAGCAGCAGTCGCTGCCCCTTCCAATCAGCCTCTCAAGACTCTACTGGATTCCTAGTACCTCACCTCAAGAGACCATTGACTGCTTTTATCTCCGGATACCCCCTGAAGTATCCAGCTGACCTAATGTTGATCTGAGAAACGGGATTCCCTAACATCCTTGCATGTACTCTGGCAGCCATTCAACCATAAGACCGGATCTGCAAGAAACAATACCTGTTACTAGACGCCTTGCACAATCCCCCATACGCATGCAACTAGAACTAAGATGTGCCAGCCCCCACAAAGAACCTGCTGAGCATTTTTGAATCTGGTAGCTTTATTGTGGAGCCCTGTGACACTTATGAAAGCAACCTTGAATAACCCAACAGCACTGGCCCATACTCAGAAATGGCAGGCAGAAGATGCCTCTTGATCAGTGCATATTCTGGCTTCTTCTGACCTCTCTGAATACCAGACCTACTCCTGATCACATAAATGTGGTTCTTCTAGATGATTAGTCCCCAGTTATCTATGAAAGTATCCCACCAGGGTTCAAAAATCAGCTGTGCTAATCACAATAGAGGTGGCATAGCTTTGGTGCTTGTATTCTCGACTCAATCCCAGACTGTGAATCGCTCGCTCTGACCTGCTCTTCTCCCCAAGTGGCACTAACCGTCCTCTCAATCTTTAGACTGCCCACACTTTGCTCACAAACTCACTACTGCCATTCTTTCTGTAGAGCGCCAACTACACTCAGATTTCAACATCTGGCTTGAGAAAGGACCATACTGCTTGAAAGGCACTTGGAGCAAACCTTGCTACATTACAGCCCAAACAGATACTCAAGGGCCCCCACAGCCAACATAGCTGGGCACAGTCCGGGTGTCCTTTTTTTGTAATGAAAACATTATCACTGTTTGCTCTCCAGTGCACTTCGTTATCTATCCTGTTCACAAAATTCAGAGACACCACACCTCGCAGGACCTTCAAAAGAACCATCCATCGTGACCAGAACTTGGAAAGAAATGCACATGAGCTCCCTACTGGAAAGACTGGCAGCCACCAGGTCTGCCGCACCGGCAGATGGGCCACCACATTGGATGCAAAACGCCACCATATTCACAACTGGGTTATTTCTGTGATGGACTGTATTGCCATGAAAAACTTAAAAAAAATAAAAGTCAAATGGTTCACCCGCAGGCTAAATCACTTAAAAAAAAGATATTGGAAATGGAGGAAAAACTACACACTACCACATTTTGCTTGCTATCAACAGTTATGCTTACTACTCCAACTGCATTAATTTCGCGCAACACAGCAAAAGGAAAATGTATCAGATAATCAGGGAATTAAACATTGCTTAATGCTGTTAACCCGCCGCTGGGACCTATTTGCAATGTTAAAGAAAGGACCCCCTCTTGCTGGCACACCCAGAGCCCCCCCTACTGGCACGTCCTGTGCGGCAGCAGTGAGTGTGCATCTTTGTGGCCACTACCCCTTCTGGTCTCCTCGCACCCCTCCCCAAGGTTACGTGGGTCTTCACAGCCTGCTCACGCACGCTACTCAACACTGCAGGACCTATGCATGAGATGCCCATACAACCCACATTGTGCATGAGCACTGTTAATGCTGCACTCCATGCGCTTTATCAGCCTAGAAGAGGAGATACAAAAAAGCACCAATGGTATGAAGCAACTACACTCAGTGTGTGACCACACCACGGCATAACTTACGTCCAAGATGTAGGATCGGGGGATGAGCGTCCCAAAGCTGCCACCAGCACAAGCGCAAATGAGACTGGCACCAACCCATTCAGAACAAAAATCATGGGCCAGCACATTGAACCCTGTCCCACATACCTCCAAAAACCAGGCACGTATGCCATATCATGGAAGAGATGGAAATCAGAATGAACACGTATTGCTTTGGTTTGTGGAGGAATACCTGACAGCCTTTAAAGCCATTGCTGCTGCATGGAATTTTTGGACATTACTGGAGGAAGTCATTTGCAATATGAATAACGAAAAAATAAGAGACAGGCTGTGGCAAGCAGGAGAGTCTGTACTAAATCCAGATTCACTTTGGCTGAAAAAGCTGAACAGTCCATGGTCTGGAGCTCAGCCACAACACCTGGGCATTTATTAGCACTGCTGGTAAAATGCCTAATACTTATACACAAGCAAAAAAATGTTGGTTTGCCAATGCTACTTAAACTTCAGTGCCACCTACAGGACAAAAGAGGAGCTTTACAAGAAACTGCTGTATGTTGCCTATGTAAATTTTATCCACGAAATAAATGAGTTGAGCTAATTTACATGATTTGATTGCGCAAACCAGCTCATTACGCCGCTTATCTGGAGGGATGCCTGCAATCCAATCTACCCTACCAGCTTCCCCTAATCTACTTCGCAACTACTGCCTCCTGGTAACCCTATTTGGCAACATGTGTTTTTAGAGTTTTCAATCCCACAGGAAAAACCTTTGTTGCAAATCCAGGTCACCCCAAACTCTGTTTTGCAAAACTTCATGCTGATTTTCCCCTCCCTGGCCTTCCTTGCTCACTCCCCATGGCACACCAAGACAGGTGGTATCCTGAAAATAAGCAATTACAGTAATTGACACACATTCCCCTTGGATTTCTCCCTCTTCTTTGTCCAGCTCCTCACACCCAACTACTAGGATGCTAATTTACCAGGCACCCTTAAAACTCTTCTGATTGACTTTTGAATGCTCCCAGCTTATGTCCCTAGCTATCAAAGGAGTTCCCAAAGTGAGCAGGCAAGAGCAGCCTTGTTGGTGGAAGAGAACGAAAGAAAACTTGAACAAAGGTTTAATTGAATTACAAGGATAAAACCTTCACAATCAACCATATGAGCCTATAATTGGCATAGAGGATGAACATTAAGAAAAGAAAGACATTAATTTGTGTGTAATACATGAAGTGAAATCACATATATGTTTTATAACGGTTTCACAATTGTGTCAAACATAGTGGATGATTATGTACATAGAATATACATTTTTACAATAAAGTATGAAGACTCTGAATATAGTCCTACGGTCCAGATTATAGAATTTAAAAGAAAATGCCTGCATCGCCCCATATGTAGGGGTTTCGGCTATGCAGGCCTTTGAAATTGTCACGACTCGCTCCCTTCGCTCCCGTTCCCACCACTTGGGGGCATGATTTGGGGTTTATTCCCTACTGGACCTTTCCTCCGAACCTTATGCTACAGTGCTGTGATGAATTGGGAGCGCTAAATCCCTATTTTCCAAGCTACTTCCCTTCCGAATCCATTCCAGGTTTTTGGCAGCCAGCATGCTTCTTTAACCAAATGACTAAGCTTCCCAGAATGCCTGGCCCACTGCTCCACCTCCACCCTTGCAGGACAAGGTTGGGTGGAGGATAGGTAACAGCTGTGGCTGCAGGTGCAGCAATCAGCACACCTGAGGCGTGTGCTCGTTAAGCAGCTTTAAAAGCCTCAGTCTTACTTCAGTCCAGCGCTGGTCATCGTTTGCAGTGTTCCTGTTGTGACTAGTCCCTTGTTCCTTGTTCCTTGCCTTTGTACCTAGTTCCTAGTTCCTGTTTTCTTGTTCCTCCGCCCTGAATCTCAGATTCATGCGCTAATTGATTTCTGCTCCCTTGATTCCCTTTTTGTCTTCCTCTGTTTGCAGGCAGCATTTCTCAGTGCTTTCCCCTTTTAGATGCAACCCAGTTTGTCTGTGTTCTATATTTCTTTGACTCTGTCCTTTGCTGCTGTAAGCCCGTATGCCTTAGCCTTCCTCTTAGATTAGCTTCCTGTCTTTTCCTTGGAGGGGTAGGGAGAAGTTTGCATTGGTTATTTCGTTTTTCCCTGCTCCTGATCCTTACTTTCTATTGGGATCCATTCCATGTTTTCCATTGCACTTCTGCATTTATTTCCCATTTGATTATTAGGTGTGGTGTGCGGTTGTAGCTAGCTCCTGTGTGAATGCTTATGTTTTCCTCACTAATTTGTAATCACTATTCCAACTTAGGTATTTAGTTTTCCTCCCATTGCTGTTCTAGCCTTTCTGGGTCCCAGTTTCATCAACAGGATTCGTGGGCTAGCTGACATTCAAGAGGTTTCTCGTCCTCGTGAGTACAGTTCTTTAGTTCCCTTATTTAATACCATCAAGAGTGTTAGTTCACAGATCCTGTCATTGCTTGCCCTCCACGTGGGTTTAGCGCTGTCAGTACCTGTAACAGCAATTGGGGGTAAGGCGCTTGCCGACTTTCCTCGCGGTCAGGTGCTTACCCCACATCCCTTTTCATATATTGGTTTTGTTGTCACACTCTATTTGCACTCCTGGGTTCTAGCATACATGAGTCGTTGTTCCTGTGTGCACGTAGTTTAATTCGAAGCTATTCACTGTGTGATTTAGTGCACATTTCCCTTGCCATATTCGCTGCCTTTGTACTCGCCTGACTAATCCTGACAGAATGACCAGCCCAAAATTCCCATTGAATATGGCAAGTTTAAGAAAGAAAGGCAGCAAGGCCTCTAACAAGTTTGTACAGAAAGCTTCCCCTACATTTACCTGTGACAATCAAATCACTAGTCCTGACTTAAATGAACTCCTTGTCACAAATGGGCATTTACGTGCAAAGTATTTTTCCCATAGGATGGCACATCCTACATTGCCTGATCCTAGTTCTATCTTTTGTTTTGATCCAGATTCTATGTCAGCGCAAGCCTTAGCCGCAGAAAACAACACACTGTTAGACTTATTATACAAGAGTACCTCTGTTGTTGAACCCCATGATTCCAGTTGTGCTTCACCTCAGATAGAACCGTTTCATGGTACAAACATAAAGAATGGAGGGGTTCCTTGCATAACTTCTGTTTTCTACCCTCAGTCTAAAGCATACTCCTTTGCACAGGTACATACTGCAGTCCCTAATGCCAAGAGGTCTAATGTCAATAGTTTGCTTAAGGGAAACACAGACCAAGTTGGTAAGAGAAACTATAAATCACAGAACCTGCAAGCAGTAGAGGACAATGTACAATCGGTGCACATCCAGATTGCTAGTGCAGGATCCAGCCCTGATGCCACTATGCCTCCCCCTCTGCCTACTGATAGTGATGTACAGTTAATGCAGGGCATTGTAAAAGAGCTAAGCTTGAGGAGTTAAGACAAGAATTCATTTCTTTACAAGAGGAGAATAAAACCTTCCACTCTTTACTGAATACACCTCAGACTTTATCTGTTGATGTTGAGGAAGTGAACACTATTCAGCCCCTGAGTGCAGAGACTTTGGTAAACCATGATATTTGTCAATATGTTAGATCTATTGGGAGTGAAGGTCTTTCGTCTAGCACAGCGCTTAATCTGGGCACAGTTTCTAACAATTGTTCTGCTGTTTGTCAGGGATTGCAGTTAGCTGAAGATTTACAAGCCACTCCTTTACCTAAAATTTCCTGTGTAGCAGTTTGTCATAATTCTGAGCTAGCACACATACAAGCTTCTGATTTCCAAACACAATCCACAATGGTGGCATACACAGATTCAGTCACTACAGTAGGCTTAGGCCCTGCTCTTGATACAGCTGCTGAGACTGAAGTAGATGTTAAAGCTGATGTGGAAAACGATGTTACCTCTGGGTTCTGTAGGGTATTTTGTGGAGATTTGGGGCCTGACGGTATTTTCTTACCGCCGAAATATAACTTAGCAACAATCACTCCTTGTATTCAGATTGGGCCATGTACAACAATAATACAGTGAACATGCATTATTTCAGCACCCAGGCATGCATATTTGGTATGCGTGGGTGGTAGGCGCGGTTGGTGGTATTTTGGTGAGCATAATTCCCTTGTTTTATTTGTGGCCCCAATGTCCAAAATCCCTTATCTTTGCTTAGATTTTTCGTGTGATCACTATAGAGACCTCAGACCTACATTTTAGGAATACCACATTTTTCAGTGATAGTGTTGGTGTGCCACCATGGGCGAACTCACTGACTTATTTACGACAGAGAGCTATATATGGTAGTCTTGTGGTAATTTCCACTACCTTATATACGGTAGGGAGCTATGTTCAGAGAGTCTCTCTTCCCGTTGGCTCATGTACCTCCAACAAGCTATGCTACAGTCACTCACAATTATTCATACTGATTCTGACATGCACACATCTGTCTTAAAATGACCATTGCACTGTTTAAAAATCTCCCCACATCATCGGCATTGTAATGGTAAATAGTAAATACACCACCCGTCTGTTTTCAAATATTTTTCTGTATTATAAAAGTTGCATTTAAACACGATCTCATTCTTTACAGAAATAAATAAAATGGTACAGTAAAAGCATTGTCTATGACACACTGCAAAGAGCATGGCGGAGAACAGAACTCAAATTGCAACATTGGTATTTGATTAAGACACGCACAGGAATCCCCTTTCCTACACTGACTGCATATTTTCGTGCACACACGGCTCCCACGCTTATGTAATTACCTTATCTTTTTAGTTGTTCTCTTTGGCGGTCCTCTTTCTGAATGTGGCTCCCTTGAAGATTAACTCCAGTAAAAAAGGAACGCTGGCCTTCTCAAACCGGGGCCATTGCCTGGAATTCTCAGCTTTTGCAGATAGGAATGCCTCAGCCAGTGGAAAGGTCCTTCTTTCAGCTCTCCCCAATCTCGACTGCAGCAGGACGCAGGAATCTGCATTCAGTCAGGAGTCCCACAGCCAGGTCTTCTCCCCAGTAGTGCAGAAAAATGTCTGCCTGTCTTTTTCCCCGTTACTGCCCACTAAAACTTTCCTCTCAGCCCTCTGTATGACGTGTCCCAATGAAATCCATCATCTCTCATCCTCCTACTCTTCAACAATAGCTTCGCTTATACATTTGCAATTGTTGCAAATCTGACTTCCTTCTTCCTGCAGTTACTGTGCACAAAAACACGGAGAAAAAAAAATCTGCACACACATTTAAATGGCTTTCAGAGTATGCCTAATTCTGCAGTGGAGAACACATTTTATTAGTGGGTTATGTTAAATAAGGTTTTATTAGTCAGGTTAATGGTTAATAGGTTAGCTGTTAATTTTCAAATGTGTCTCTAGCAATATAGGCAGAGTATGCATTTTTAATGTAAAAATGTGTGCTTTTACAATGAGGAACTGGATTTGCATTTTATATTTAAAATCGTTTTTGACTGAATAGCCTGTCTTTCCTTGTTAATCTGGTGACCCATATAGCAATGCACCGCACCCTTGTGGTGGTGCTGCAAAAAAAATGTGCTACGTGTGCAGTAGTGCTGTACTCTGTGCTGTTTGCTACCTGTGTAGTAGTGCTGTACTCTGTGCTGTTTGCTACCTGTGCAGTAGTGCTGTACTCTGTGCTGTAACATGCCAAATATCCTTACATATACCCTCCTTTTGTTTTTAGAACTTGGCTATAATCCAAGCCAATTCCTAAAAACAACTTGTTCTTTTTTTTTTTTTTTTTTACAATATAGCAATCCAACAAAATGAATATTCATGTGCATCAATGAAAATTTGCAATCAATATTTCATCTGAGTCCATCAGTCCATAAAATGTTCCACTTTTGCCTTCTCAGTGGAAGTGGCATTACTTTAAGTTTAAATTTTCCAAGTCAATTAAAAACAACGAAATAAAACAACTAACTAAAACAAATAATTAATATAACAAATTAAAATAAATAATTAAAATAATAAATACATGGAACTTCATATGCCGGAACTTTTGTTTTGTCTCTTTTGGTATGTCCCGACCAGCGATGTTAATCGGTTCATTCGAGTACTCTTTCATCTTGGCAATCTTGAATCCACAGTAGTCATCTCTTTTGGCATTCCGGTTATTTTGTCTTCACCTCCACCTGGAGGCAGGCATCTTTTGGTCTTCATCCAGGGGACTCCAGGACTCCATCGTCTCCCGTGGCCTCTGATCCCGGAACCTCCGACCAAATAATGTTAATTGTCTAAATCAAAATAGAAAATAAACAGATTAAGTACATAGCACAATACTAACTTCATCCTTTTGCCAAAAATAAAACATGCTTGGTAAAAATATTTCATTTTTTTTTTTTCTGAAATTAAACACAAGTTAAAAGAAAACAAGCAGATATTCAATATTTAACACACTTTCTCTCTGCACACCAACCATGAGCTTCCATTATATGTGCATTTATTTATTTATTTATTTATTTATATTTATTTTATATTATATTTTACATATACTACAGTGTTTATGTGCCATCATAACAATCAACTTTTTAACTTCTTTGTCACTGCTTCCTGATTGTACCCATTTATTTTCTCTTTTTGTGTTCAAGGGATTTTATCTGTTTCTACATGCTCAAGCCGCCTGATCTCATGTCTGGGATGGCATGGTTTGATTTGATTTACATGGACAAACTGCTCTATTGCTGTTTCACCTTCATTTTTCAAAATTTTATACACTACAGGAGAGACCTTATCTATAATCCGAAATGGCCCCTGCCAGGCTGCTAGAAATTTAGAATTTTTCTGTTTACTTTTTCCAAAATGAAACTTGTACACCTGATCCCCTACACCGTATTCCTTTGCTGATGTCTTTTTATCATAATATGACTTTGCACTGTCAGCAGCTCTTTCCAGATTTCTCTGCACAAAAGCAAATGCATGTTGCAAATGCCTCCTCAGTTCATCAATATATTCATGAACTGTGGATGCACTCACTAGAGTTTGCTCATGTGTTCTGTATAGTAGGTGTTGTGGTAACACCATTTTCCTACCTGTCAAGACCTCATGAGGGCTAACACCTGTTGCTTTGGCAGGAGTCGATCTGATTGCCATCAAAACCAATGGTAAACGTAAATCCCAGCTGGAACCTGCTTCTGCCACAAATTTCTTTAAAATATCCACAACAGACCTATTGCTTCTTTCAACTGTACCTGAAGACGCCGCCCGATATGCGATATGTAGTTTCCTTTTCACACCTAGTATTTGCCATACTTTACTCATTAGAGTACTTGTGAAATGACTTCCTCTGTCTGACTCAATTCTTTGTGGCAACCCAAACCTTGAGAACACATGGTTCACCAGCAATGTGGCTGCTGTTTGCGCACTACAATCTGGTGCAGGAATGCATTCAATCCACTTTGACATCAAACATACCACACTCAAAATATAACGGTGTCCCCTGCTCGACCTTTTTAAAGGACCTACATAGTCTATTTGCAAATCTGACCATGGGAGAGTTAGGCCTCTTTTCATCAATGGTGCTCTATGCATTGGTGAAGCAGGTTTAAATTGGGCGCATACTAGACATCCTCTAGTATATAATTCCACATCCTGGGACATATGTGGCCAGTAAGCATAATCTTTTAGTATTTCTAATGTTTTTTGTGAACCTCTATGGCCTGCAGTTATGGCATCATGTGCATGGTGTAGCATCAGTCCTCTGAATGAAAGGGGTATTACCCACTGTATTTGTCCTGTTATGGACTCTCTAATCATGAGTCCATCCTGTAATCTGATTCGTGTTTTGTTCTTTAATAACACCCTCAACTCTTCTTTTCCCATACAATCTTTTTCTGTTAAAGGATTTTGTTCAGGATCTATCAAATGATTATAATAGATTCCCAAAATTTGATCATTCTTTTGTGCCTCAATCAAATCTTGGTCTGGCGTGTCATGACTCCACTGCACCACCGGTTGATCTACCTCCTTTGGTGCTTTAGAACGTGTCACTGCATCAATTTGTATTTCACCCATTAAATAATCAATATGTAGCAATTCTCCCATCACAGCCCCAATCTTAGCCAGATGGTCTGCCTTATCATTTCCCTCCTTATCCTCTCCTGGTGTTTTTAAATGCCCACGAATTTTTCTCCAGTATATTGTTAAATTATTTTCTGACACCAATTTGTCTATGGCTTGTATCATTTTTCCATGTTTAAGTGGCTTTTTGTTGTATGTAACCATGCCTCTTGCTTTCCAACCAGGCAAATACTCCACAAAGCTATTCCGTGCATAGTCAGAATCAGTCACCAGGACAATTTCACTGAACTTTTTATCAACTGCAGTAGCAATTGCTTTATAAATGGCTGCCAATTCTGCCACCTGACTGCTCCTATCCCCAATCCTCATCCCTATACTGGGGACGCCTTCACATTTCAACCAGACATTTCCTATTCCTGCCACTAACTGTTTATTACTGTCATTTTCAATGTGAAAAGCACAACCATCCACATATACAGTTGGCAAATCCTTGCATGTTTTTTCATCAAAAGCTTTGTGTGATGATTGTTCAAATTCCTGCAAACTAGTTTCCACTTCCATTTCATTTGGTATTTGTTCAGCTGCACAATCATGTAAGTCAGCTAACCCTTGAGCAATTGGGCTCTTTTTATTTTGTCCATATCTCACTTCTACGGGAAAACCTTGTAATGCCAGCGTCCATGAAGTGATTCTGGATTGCGCTAGATTGCCTGATCTAATTCTTTTACTCTCTAAAAATTGCAAAGGTTGATGATTTGTTTCAATAATCACCTTTTCTCCCTGAACAATGGGGCGGAAATGTTGTAGTGCCCACACAGTGGTTAATAGGGCCTTTTCACATTCATTAAATTTCATTTCAACTTGGGAAAATGCCTTACTTGCATATGCAATGGTTTTGTGATTCAAATCGTGTTTTTGTGATAACACTGCTGACATACAATGTTCAGAAAAACCTATTTCTATAAAGAAATCCCTGTCCTTTATGGGGTATGTTAAACATGGTGCCTTTACAAGACATTCCTTTAATTTAGCCACTGCATCAGACTGCCCTCTTTCCCATTTCCAGGGAGTATTCAGTTTAAGCAGTTTAGTCAATGGTTGAGTGATTTCTGCATAATTTTCAATGAACTTTCTGTTATAGCCTGTCATCCCTAATAAACTTTTTACTCCTTTCACATCTTTAGGATCTTTTAATCTTTGTATGGCCTCTATTTTCTTCCTTTGTGGATTTAGCCCATGTTCAGTCACTTCATGCCCTAGAAAGTTCACTTTTTTCTTGCACCATTGTGCTTTTTGCAAAGATATTTTGGCGCCTGCTTTCTGCAATTGGCCAAGTACATGTCTTATTTCATCAAAATGGCTTTTCAGGCTTTCATTTTTTATCAGGACATCATCCACATAAACTATTGTTCCTCTTTCCGCTGCATCCGGCATGGCCTTTCTCAAAAATATGCCAAATTCACTTCCACTATTGATGTACCCGAACGGAGCTCTAAGCCAGGCATATTGAGTCCTGTCAAATGTAAAGGAAAATAAGTGTTGTATCTCCTCTGCCAATGGCACACACCAATATCCAGATGTGAGATCTAATGTGGTAAATACATTTGAACCATGTATCTGAGCTAGGCCCTGATCAATGAATGGTAGTGGCCATCTAGATACTGGTACTCTTTTATTTAACTCTCTTAAGTCTGCACACAGCCGCCATTGACCATTTGGCTTTAACACACCTAAAATAGGCGTATTGGATGTGCTATGAATGGGCCTGATTATTCCCCGTGATTCCAAATTTTTAATAATCTCTGCCAATGACTCTAAACATGCCAGCGGTAGTCTATACTGGCGTACAAACACTGGATTTCTGCTACAACCTTCTGGTAGTGTGGCCACATGTAAATCAGTTAAACCACAATCATAAGTATCTTTTGCAAATACATCCTTAAACTCCATAAATATTTCCCTCAGGTCGTCTCTATCCTTATCGCTGTCACATGCATCCGCTAAGGAGATCTGCTCTTCTGCCATTCTGGAAAATTCTGGAAACTCTTCTGGTAAAGGAATCTCAGCGCTTTCCTCTAACTGTGTGGCTGTGTCTTTTTGTAGAGCTGCCACTTTTAAATATTTTGGCATATCAGCTTCCACTTCAATCGGCTGATTTCCTGTTTCATTTTCATTTAAATTAAATATTATGCAATCCTCTTGATGGCAGCACACTGTCTCATTTGAATCATAAGGATACACAGAATGAATTTTAAATATTCCTTTGGGCTGAGAGTCCAGGTGTTCTGGCAACTCGCCCTTGGCATCTACGTATTTTTCAGGAATATTCCCAATCACCATGTTATTTAAATCTGCCGAATAATGTGATTTTTGTATGGCCATTCCTAATGGGGAGTTTTCCTCTAAATGAATATCCTGACAACCTTTATTATTTACCATGATTTTTACAGATCCCTCACCAATGTCTACCAATGGAATGTATTCATAATCGAGGCCTTGCTGTTTTATGGATTCATTCAGGCATACAAATGCATCAGAGCCTTTCATCTGCTGCCCATATTTGCATTTCAGTGTTATTGCAAACTGTTTTGTAAATGCAGGAATAATAGTATCTTTCCTTATTTGTAATTCGACTGCATAAGGAACCAGTTGTGCACAATGATAAGCCCTTCTTTTGTCTTCAAATTCAGGTGCCGGCCCACCTAGGCGTGACCATATTTTTTGATTAAGGAAATCTAACACCATACACATTCTGTGCATGATGTCATTGCCCATGTAAAATTCATTTTGTGCTCCACTCACTATCCATACATTATGGTAAATTGTTTTCTGCCCAATGCTAATTTTAAGCATGCATCTGCCTGCAATTCGGTTTTCAAAGTCTGGACTGTCCAACCCAGAAACATATTGGTTTTTAATCCTAAATTTCGGGATTTCTTCCCTCTCCATAATTTTTTGCAACAATTTCTCATTAATGAAACTCCTTTCATGTTCAAGTGCTAAAGTGGCTTTTATTGTTTTAAGATAATCATTTATACCAACATGAACCCATGGTTGCTCATCTTCCATGTGTATTTCTGCCAGAGTGGTAATGTGTTTTTCTGAATCTGTTTTAGGAGCAATATTCTGTTTGCATGTTTTCTCTTTTAAATAGAAACGTAATGTGTGCTCATCTATGGCAGTCTGCCAATCTTTCCTTGGGTCCAAGTATATTTGTACAGGTAGTTTATCATTGTCGCTCTGCATTTTGTCTTGACACATTAATATAACAGTGACACTAGGTATGCAGCTATTCTGGAGATATACCTCCACAGCATCATTTGTTTTGGCAACGGTGTGACATTCATTTATATTGTTGTTTTGTGATTTTAGTTTCTTAGGCCTCAATGGTTTCTTGGTTAAGGACCACAGCACTCCATTCACCCCATCTATGAGAGGAGACAATCTTTTCAGGCAATCTGTCCCCATCAGAAATGGAATTTCACAAATAGATGTGATCAATACCTCTTGTTTCATTCTGTGCTTTCCTATTTTTATGTCAACCTCAGTTACACCTATGATGGGCACCTCCTCCCCATTAAAGTTATGCACTGGGCCTTGATTTTCCTTCACTGTGATCTGACTCTGTGGAGGCCTCCCTTCATTGATACTCTTTACCAGCTCCTTGGACATAATTGTGGCCTGTGCGCCAGTGTCAATCATAGCGAAGGTGTGGCATTTTTCTTCTACAGTGATGGGTGCATAATATCTGTCCTCAACTTCCTCTAATACACATAAGAAATGTGAATTCTTACTGATTTCAGGGCTCACCTTTCTCAGATCTTTTTCACTTTTGGCTAAGCACATTGGTAAATGAAAAGACATTTTTCCCTCCTTTTTACCCATTTCTGTGCGAGATATTTTATTCATTTCTCCATGTTCAGAGGTTTTTTGGAGTGTGGCCACTGTTCGCCCATCCATCTGGGTAACATCAGAGACCACATTACAACCTTCCAACTGAACATGTGTAACAACATCATTCAGCAATTTGTCATTTTTTAATTCTGTGCATTTGTGATCATTTAGTGTAATACCAGCCCTTTCAGCCTCTTCAAAAATATGTGGCTCAAAGAATTCTTCAGGTGATTGACTTGTACCCTCCTTGTGAGTATTTCCTTTTTCTGTCTGTGTTTGGTCATTGTTTTGCTTGCCCAGGGAAGGAGCTATGGCATCCCCACTTACTCCCTGTTCACTGGTATTCCCCATGCATGAGTCATTTTTCTTAAATCTGTTCCTTTGTTCTTTTGGAATTCCTAATGTTTATTTTTCATTCGTGCAAATCTTTACTGTTTTATTTAGCTCTAAGTTAAACCGTACCTCTTTTTTAGAAGTATTTGCACTTTCTATCACAATTTCATTTACTGGTACTTTCATTTTGAATCCATTAGGCATCTCAGAGTCGTTATGCAAAATTATATCAGAGCAATCTGTCATTTTGGCACTGCAGTTATCATGAGTACTTAGTCACTTTTCGGAAGCCCCCCGGTCATTGCTATGGCCATCAGCCCCCTCTTTGGAAGGTTGTTTTTGCGCTGTATAGAGCTTTCCTATTTGCTCAGCTAACATTTTCACTTGGGCCTCAAGGCACTGGAACCTTTCCATCTCTCTAGGATCCTCTTTCTGTGGCCTAGGTCGATATTGGTTGTTTTCCCCCTGATTGGATCTATTCTGATACCTCTCAGGTGATTGATGTCGGTTGGGATGGTTTCTGAACTCTTGATTCATTTGTGGAGGGGAGCGGGTTGCACCCATCCTTTGATTATAGTCCCCTGGTGGGGAATCATTGTACTGGCGTGGACTGTAGTTCACGTTTTGCCTCATGTCCTGTCTCTCAGATTGTGGGTACTGGCCCCTATGTTGATTTCCATTATCAGTAAATCGATCCACATATCGGGGCCTATCCTGATTATCATATATCATGGTGTTGGGATCAAACCTACTCTGTGTCCCCAATGACTGGTAGGGACCATCATTTCTTTGATCTTGATTTTGTCTCTGGTTATTGTTCATACCTGCCATATCAGGCCGATATCCTACCCGCGGTCTATCCCCTAAATATCTAGGGCTGATGTAGCTCTCTCTATTACTAGGATCATGTGTTTGGAACATTGGTACAGGAAATGGCGATCTTTGTTGATTACCCCTTTGTTCAGGTGTCACATTATTTTTACCTTGGCTTTGAGCAGACTCAAGGGACATTTTGGCTGACCTGATTTCCATTACTGTGGCTGAGGGTTCTTTAGATTTAGGCCTGGTATCTTTCATTTTATCACTTTCTCTACCCTGACAATAGAGTACCTCATATAGCTTTGTGCTTTGATGTACAATCCATTCAAGGGACTTGTCACGGTCAAATTCACGGACCAATTGGGATATGATGTCTTTCTGTAGCCCATACAAGTATGCGGTTTTAAACTCATTGGAATTTGAGTCAAAAGATACATCAAAGCGAGAGAATGCTCTTTTTAAGTCTTGTAAAAATTGGCGAGGGGATGTATTAGGTCCAGCAGTAATTGTGTACGCGACTTTCTTTGCCTCCTGCAATGACTGAAAAGGAGAAAGATGACGCCCAATTTCTTTTTCAAACTCCAGCCATGTCATATTCTGCTGTTCATTTAATCCCCTTATGATGCTGGCCGTCGGGGCATCTAAAGTTAAATGAAAATATTGTCTGTACTGTTCCTTAGGTATCTGGAGTGCTTTAAAAATGTCATGCACCGCTTCTAAGTGATCCTCAATGCAGCATTCACCTCCCTTTTTAAATGGTTTGATCAGGGCTTTAATGGATTTCATTATTTTTATGGGGCTACTTGTTGCAATACATGGAATTGCACTATTTTGTGAGTCAATCCTGTTTTCAGGTGTATGAGATTGGTGACTGCCCCCAATGGGAGTATCAAATCCCCCAAGGGCGCTGCAACCAAGTTCAGTCACCGGCCCAGTCACTGGGGCACTAGCTCTTTGGGCAGAGCTAGAATTCACCTCCACTCCATTGAATGTGGTACCCTGCCGCCTCTCCTGGAACCTGGGAATGCACATTTGCTGTTCTAAGTCCTTACCCTTTTTAAGGAGTCTGTTGGCTTCATCATGCAAATAATTATTTTCATCACTCATTTTATTAATCACCTCCTGCATTTCGCACATTTGCATTTGGCATTCATTGAACTCTTTATTTCTCTTGTCTCTTTCTTGGATCATTTTAATCATTTCTTGTTCTGCACTCTGGAGATTACCTTCTTTTTCACAATGTTCTTTTTGTAAAATCTGCATTTCTGAAACAACCTCATCTTTATCCTGCCTAATGTGATCCACTAAGGCTTTTAAGTGTGCCAATTCTTGCTCACTATCTTCAAATTGTTTCTTGCTTTTGGATAACTGAGTATCAAAGTCTCTGCATTTTAATTGCATGTCTTTTTGGCATACATCCAATTCTGCTCTCAACATTTCCTGATTTTTACTTGCCCCCTCTAATTCAGTCTTTAACCTGTTAATTAGCTGAGTATCATTCTCTTGCATTCGCAGGGATTTGTTTAAAATAAACCATATTTTGCCGCATAGCCGTATTAAACAGTCTTTCTCTGCACTTTTATCGGCTGCATTCAATAATCTTGTAAGGCAGACCTGAATTATGCTGCCGTCTGCAAAAATATTGTCTAGTTTTTCTTTCTGCACCTCACCCTGAATGCGGTTACTCCATTCTAACGTGCTATTCGAAGACCAATTCCCATGTGCAAATAACTTTGCCTCTAAATATTGCACTAGATCTGAGAATGTGGTTTCCCTTTGTGACATTCTGAAATTCGTTTTTAGTGGCACACTGCTATTATAAAATGGGTTCCCTTTAATGTGCAAATGGCAGTGTGAGACACGCTTGCCACGCCCAGTAGGTACTCTATGATCACTTTCCCGGCCTGCAACGCACCATAAATATGTAGGGTATTTTGTGGAGATTTGGGGCCTGACGGTATTTTCTTACCGCCGAAATATAACTTAGCAACAATCACTCCTTGTATTCAGATTGGGCCATGTACAACAATAATACAGTGAACATGCATTATTTCAGCACCCAGGCATGCATATTTGGTATGCGTGGGTGGTAGGCGCGGTTGGTGGTATTTTGGTGAGCATAATTCCCTTGTTTTATTTGTGGCCCCAATGTCCAAAATCCCTTATCTTTGCTTAGATTTTTCGTGTGATCACTAGAGAGACCTCAGACCTACATTTTAGGAATACCACATTTTTCAGTGATAGTGTTGGAGTGCCACCATGGGCGAACTCACTGACTTATTTACGACAGAGAGCTATATATGGTAGTCTTGTGGTAATTTCCACTACCTTATATACGATAGGGAGCTATGTTCAGAGAGTCTCTCTTCCCGTTGGCTCATGTACCTCCAACAAGCTATGCTACAGTCACTCACAATTATTCATACTGATTCTGACATGCACACATCTGTCTTAAAATGACCATTGCACTGTTTAAAAATCTCCCCACATCATCGGCATTGTAATGGTAAATAGTAAATACACCACCCGTCTGTTTTCAAATATTTTTCTGTATTATAAAAGTTGCATTTAAACACGATCTCATTCTTTACAGAAATAAATAAAATGGTACAGTAAAAGCATTGTCTATGACACACTGCAAAGAGCGTGGCGGAGAACAGAACTCAAATTGCAACATTGGTATTTGATTAAGACACGCACAGGAATCCCCTTTCCTACACGGACTGCATATTTTCGTGCACACACGGCTCCCACGCTTATGTAATTACCTTATCTTTTTAGTTGTTCTCTTTGGCAGTCCTCTTTCTGAATGTGGCTCCCTTGAAGATTAACTCCAGTAAAAAAGGAACGCTGGCCTTCTCAAACCGGGGCCATTGCCTGGAATTCTCAGCTTTTGCAGATAGGAATGCCTCAGCCAGTGGAAAGGTCCTTCTTTCAGCTCTCCCCAATCTCGACTGCAGCAGGACGCAGGAATCTGCATTCAGTCAGGAGTCCCACAGCCAGGTCTTCTCCCCAGTAGTGCAGAAAAATGTCTGCCTGTCTTTTTCCCCGTTACTGCCCACTAAAACTTTCCTCTCAGCCCTCTGTATGACGTGTCCCAATGAAATCCATCATCTCTCATCCTCCTACTCTTCAACAATAGCTTCGCTTATACATTTGCAATTGTTGCAAATCTGACTTCCTTCTTCCTGCAGTTACTGTGCACAAAAACACGGAGAAAAAAAAATCTTTCAGAGTATGCCTAATTCTGCAGTGGAGAACACATTTTATTAGTGGGTTATGTTAAATAAGGTTTTATTAGTCAGGTTAATGGTTAATAGGTTAGCTGTTCATTTTCAAATGTGTCTCTAGCAATATAGGCAGAGTATGTATTTTTAATGTAAAAATGTGTGCTTTTACAATGAGGAACTGGATTTGCATTTTATATTTAAAATCGTTTTTGACTGAATAGCCTGTCTTTCCTTGTTAATCTGGTGACCCATATAGCAATGCACCGCACCCTTGTGGTGGTGCTGCAAAAAAAATGTGCTACGTGTGCAGTAGTGCTGTACTCTGTGCTGTTTGCTACCTGTGTAGTAGTGCTGTACTCTGTGCTGTTTGCTACCTGTGCAGTAGTGCTGTACTCTGTGCTGTAACATGCCAAATATCCTTACATATACCCTCCTTTTGTTTTTAGAACTTGGCTATAATCCAAGCCAATTCCTAAAAACAACTTGTTCTTTTTTTTTTTTTTTTTTACAATATAGCAATCCAACAAAATGAATATTCATGTGCATCAATGAAAATTTGCAATCAATATTTCATCTGAGTCCATCAGTCCATAAAATGTTCCACTTTTGCCCTCTCAGTGGCATTACTTTAAGTTTAAATTTTCCAAGTCAATTAAAAACAACGAAATAAAACAACTAACTAAAACAAATAATTAATATAACAAATTAAAATAAATAATTAAAATAATAAATACGTGGAACTTCATATGCCGGAACATTTGTTTTGTCTCTTTTGGTATGTCCCGACCAGCGATGTTAATCGGTTCATTCGAGTACTCTTT
Organism: Ambystoma mexicanum; assembly: GCF_040938575.1. Classification (NCBI taxonomy): domain Eukaryota; kingdom Metazoa; phylum Chordata; class Amphibia; order Caudata; family Ambystomatidae; genus Ambystoma; species Ambystoma mexicanum. The sequence goes on from NC_090935.1 coordinate 1,421,439,040, forward strand.
CATCTTGGCAATCTTGAATCCACAGTAGTCATCTCTTTTGGCATTCCGGTTATTTTGTCTTCACCTCCACCTGGAGGCAGGCATCTTTTGGTCTTCATCCAGGGGACTCCAGGACTCCATCGTCTCCCGTGGCCTCTGATCCCGGAACCTCCGACCAAATAATGTTAATTGTCTAAATCAAAATAGAAAATAAACAGATTAAGTACATAGCACAATACTAACTTCCTCCTTTTGCCAAAAATAAAACATGCTTGGTAAAAATATTTCATTTTTTTTTTTTCTGAAATTAAACACAAGTTAAAAGAAAACAAGCAGATATTCAATATTTAACACACTTTCTCTCTGCACACCAACCATGAGCTTCCATTATATGTGCATTTATTTATTTATTTATTTATATTTATTTTATATTATATTTTACATATACTACAGTGTTTATGTGCCATCATAACAATAAACCTTTTAACTTCTTTGTCACTGCCTCCTGATTGTACCCATTTATTTTCTCTTTTTGTGTTCAAGGGATTTTATCTGTTTCTACATGCTCAAGCCGCCTGATCTCATGTCTGGGATGGCATGGTTTGATTTGATTTACATGGACAAACTGCTCTATTGCTGTTTCACCTTCATTTTTCAAAATTTTATACACTACAGGAGAGACCTTATCTATAATCCGAAATGGCCCCTGCCAGGCTGCTAGAAATTTAGAATTTTTCTGTTTACTTTTTCCAAAATGAAACTTGTACACCTGATCCCCTACACCGTATTCCTTTGCTGATGTCTTTTTATCATAATATGACTTTGCACTGTCAGCAGCTCTTTCCAGATTTCTCTGCACAAAAGCAAATGCATGTTGCAAATGCCTCCTCAGTTCATCAATATATTCATGAACTGTGGATGCACTCACTAGAATTTTCTCATGTGTTCTGTATAGTAGGTGTTGTGGTAACACCATTTTCCTACCTGTCAAGACCTCATGAGGGCTAACACCTGTTGCTTTGGCAGGAGTCGATCTGATTGCCATCAAAACCAATGGTAAACGTAAATCCTAGCTGGAACCTGCTTCTGCCACAAATTTCTTTAAAATATCCACAACAGACCTATTGCTTCTTTCAACTGTACCTGAAGACGCCGCCCGATATGCGATATGTAGTTTCCTTTTCACACCTAGTATTTGCCATACTTTACTCATTAGAGTACTTGTGAAATGACTTCCTCTGTCTGACTCAATTCTTTGTGGCAACCCAAACCTTGAGAACACATGGTTCACCAGCAATGTGGCTGCTGTTTGCGCACTACAATCTGGTGCAGGAATGCATTCAATCCACTTTGACATCAAACATACCACACTCAAAATATAACGGTGTCCCCTGCTCGACCTTTTTAAAGGACCTACATAGTCTATTTGCAAATCTGACCATGGGAGAGTTAGGCCTCTTTTCATCAATGGTGCTCTATGCATTGGTGAAGCAGGTTTAAATTGGGCGCATACTAGACATCCTCTAGTATATAATTCCACATCCTGGGACATATGTGGCCAGTAAGCATAATCTTTTAGTATTTCTAATGTTTTTTGTGAACCTCTATGGCCTGCAGTTATGGCATCATGTGCATGGTGTAGCATCAGTCCTCTGAATGAAAGGGGTATTACCCACTGTATTTGTCCTGTTATGGACTCTCTAATCATGAGTCCATCCTGTAATCTGATTCGTGTTTTGTTCTTTAATAACACCCTCAACTCTTCTTTTCCCATACAATCTTTTTCTGTTAAAGGATTTTGTTCAGGATCTATCAAATGATTATAATAGATTCCCAAAATTTGATCATTCTTTTGTGCCTCAATCAAATCTTGGTCTGGCGTGTCATGACTCCACTGCACCACCGGTTGATCTACCTCCTTTGGTGCTTTAGAACGTGTCACTGCATCAATTTGTATTTCACCCATTAAATAATCAATATGTAGCAATTCTCCCATCACAGCCCCAATCTTAGCCAGATGGTCTGCCTTATCATTTCCCTCCTTATCCTCTCCTGGTGTTTTTAAATGCCCACGAATTTTTCTCCAGTATATTGTTAAATTATTTTCTGACACCAATTTGTCTATGGCTTGTATCATTTTTCCATGTTTAAGTGGCTTTTTGTTGTATGTAACCATGCCTCTTGCTTTCCAACCAGGCAAATACTCCACAAAGCTATTCCGTGCATAGTCAGAATCAGTCACCAGGACAATTTCACTGAACTTTTTATCAACTGCAGTAGCAATTGCTTTATAAATGGCTGCCAATTCTGCCACCTGACTGCTCCTATCCCCAATCCTCATCCCTATACTGGGGACGCCTTCACATTTCAACCAGACATTTCCTATTCCTGCCACTAACTGTTTATTACTGTCATTTTCAATGTGAAAAGCACAACCATCCACATATACAGTTGGCAAATCCTTGCATGTTTTTTCATCAAAAGCTTTGTGTGATGATTGTTCAAATTCCTGCAAACTAGTTTCCACTTCCATTTCATTTGGTATTTGTTCAGCTGCACAATCATGTAAGTCAGCTAACCCTTGAGCAATTGGGCTCTTTTTATTTTGTCCATATCTCACTTCTACGGGAAAACCTTGTAATGCCAGCGTCCATGAAGTGATTCTGGATTGCGCTAGATTGCCTGATCTAATTCTTTTACTCTCTAAAAATTGCAAAGGTTGATGATTTGTTTCAATAATCACCTTTTCTCCCTGAACAATGGGGCGGAAATGTTGTAGCGCCCACACAGTGGTTAATAGGGCCTTTTCACATTCATTAAATTTCATTTCAACTTGGGAAAATGCCTTACTTGCATATGCAATGGTTTTGTGATTCAAATCGTGTTTTTGTGATAACACTGCTGACATACAATGTTCAGAAAAACCTATTTCTATAAAGAAATCCCTGTCCTTTATGGGGTATGTTAAACATGGTGCCTTTACAAGACATTCCTTTAATTTAGCCACTGCATCAGACTGCCCTCTTTCCCATTTCCAGGGAGTATTCAGTTTAAGCAGTTTAGTCAATGGTTGAGTGATTTCTGCATAATTTTCAATGAACTTTCTGTTATAGCCTGTCATCCCTAATAAACTTTTTACTCCTTTCACATCTTTAGGATCTTTTAATCTTTGTATGGCCTCTATTTTCTTCCTTTGTGGATTTAGCCCATGTTCAGTCACTTCATGCCCTAGAAAGTTCACTCTTTTCTTGCACCATTGTGCTTTTTGCAAAGATATTTTGGCGCCTGCTTTCTGCAATTGGCCAAGTACATGTTTTATTTCATCAAAATGGCTTTTCAGGCTTTCATTTTTTATCAGGACATCATCCACATAAACTATTGTTCCTCTTTCCGCTGCATCCGGCATGGCCTTTCTCAAAAATATGCCAAATTCACTTCCACTATTGATGTACCCGAACGGAGCTCTAAGCCAGGCATATTGAGTCCTGTCAAATGTAAAGGAAAATAAGTGTTGTATCTCCTCTGCCAATGGCACACACCAATATCCAGATGTGAGACCTAATGTGGTAAATACATTTGAACCATGTATCTGAGCTAGGCCCTGATCAATGAATGGTAGTGGCCATCTAGATACTGGTCCTCTTTTATTTAACTCTCTTAAGTCTGCACACAGCGGCCATTGACCATTTGGCTTTAACACACCTAAAATAGGCGTATTGGATGTGCTATGAATGGGCCTGATTATTCCCCGTGATTCCAAATTTTTAATAATCTCTGCCAATGATTCTAAACATGCCAGCGGTAGTCTATACTGGCGTACAAACACTGGATTTCTGCTACAACCTTCTGGTAGTGTGGCCACATGTAAATCAGTTAAACCACAATCATAAGCATCTTTTGCAAATACATCCTTAAACTCCATAAATATTTCCCTCAGGTCATCTCTATCCTTATCGCTGTCACATGCATCCGCTAAGGAGATCTGCTCTTCTACCATTCTGGAAAATTCTGGAAACTCTTCTGGTAAAGGAATCTCAGCGCTTTCCTCTAACTGTGTGGCTGTGTCTTTTTGTAGAGCTGCCACTTTTAAATATTTTGGCATATCAGCTTCCACTTCAATGGGCTGATTTCCTGTTTCATTTTCATTTAAATTAAATATTATGCAATCCTCTTGATGGCAGCACACTGTCTCATTTGAATCATAAGGATACACAGAATGAATTTTAAATATTCCTTTGGGCTGAGAGTCCAGGTGTTCTGGCAACTCGCCCTTGGCATCTACGTATTTTTCAGGAATATTCCCAATCACCATGTTATTTAAATCTGCCGTATAATGTGATTTTTGTATGGCCATTCCTAATGGGGAGTTTTCCTCTAAATGAATATCCTGACAACCTTTATTATTTACCATGATTTTTACAGATCCCTCACCAATGTCTACCAATGGAATGTATTCATAATCCAGGCCTTGCTGTTTTATGGATTCATTCAGGCATACAAATGCATCAGAGCCTTTCATCTGCTGCCCATATTTGCATTTCAGTGTTATTGCAAACTGTTTTGTAAATGCAGGAATAATAGTATCTTTCCTTATTTGTAATTCGACTGCATAAGGAACCAGTTGTGCACAATGATAAGCCCTTCTTTTGTCTTCAAATTCAGGTGCCGGCCCACCTAGGCGTGACCATATTTTTTGATTAAGGAAATCTAACACCATACACATTCTGTGCATGATGTCATTGCCCATGTAAAATTCATTTTGTGCTCCACTCACTATCCATACATTATGGTAAATTGTTTTCTGCCCAATGCTAATTTTAAGCATGCATCTGCCTGCAATTCGGTTTTCAAAGTCTGGACTGTCCAACCCAGAAACATATTGGTTTTTAATCCTAAATTTCGGGATTTCTTCCCTCTCCATAATTTTTTGCAACAATTTCTCATTAATGAAACTCCTTTCATGTTCAAGTGCAAAAGTGGCTTTTATTGTTTTAAGATAATCATTTATACCAACATGAACCCATGGTTGCTCATCTTCCATGTGTATTTCTGCCAGAGTGGTAATGTGTTTTTCTGAATCTGTTTTAGGAGCAATATTCTGTTTGCATGTTTTCTCTTTTAAATAGAAACGTAATGTGTGCTCATCTATGGCAGTCTGCCAATCTTTCCTTGGGTCCAAGTATATTTGTACAGGTAGTTTATCATTGTCGCTCTGCATTTTGTCTTGACACATTAATATAACAGTGACACTAGGTATGCAGCTATTCTGGAGATATACCTCCACAGCATCATTTGTTTTGGCAACGGTGTGACATTCATTTATATTGTTGTTTTGTGATTTTAGTTTCTTAGGCCTCAATGGTTTTTTGGTTAAGGACCACAGCACTCCATTCACCCCATCTATGAGAGGAGACAATCTTTTCAGGCAATCTGTCCCCATCAGAAATGGAATTTCACAAATAGATGTGATCAATACCTCTTGTTTCATTCTGTGCTTTCCTATTTTTATGTCAACCTCAGTTACACCTATGATGGGCACCTCCTCCCCATTAAAGTTATGCACTGGGCCTTGATTTTCCTTCACTGTGATCTGACTCTGTGGAGGCCTCCCTTCATTGATACTCTTTACCAGCTCCTTGGACATAATTGTGGCCTGTGCGCCAGTGTCAATCATAGCGAAGGTGTGGCATTTTTCTTCTACAGTGATGGGTGCATAATATCTGTCCTCAACTTCCTCTAATACACATAAGAAATGTGAAATCTGTTCCTTTGTTCTTTTGGAATTCCTAATGTTTCTTTTTCATTTGTGCAAATCTTTACTGTTTTATTTAGCTCTAAGTTAAACCGTACCTCTTTTTTAGAAGTATTTGCACTTTCTATCACAATTTCATTTACTGGTACTTTCATTTTTAATCCATTAGGCATCTCAGAGTCGTTATGCAAAATTATATCAGAGCAATCTGTCATTTTGGCACTGCAGTTATCATGAGTACTTAGTCACTTTTCGGAAGCCCCCCGGTCATTGCTATGGCCATCAGCCCCCTCTTTGGAAGGTTGTTTTTGCGCTGTATAGAGCTTTCCTATTTGCTCAGCTAACATTTTCACTTGGGCCTCAAGGCACTGGAACCTTTCCATCTCTCTAGGATCCTCTTTCTGTGGCCTAGGTCGATATTGGTTGTTTTCCCCCTGATTGGATCTATTCTGATACCTCTCAGGTGATTGATGTCGGTTGGGATGGTTTCTGAACTCTTGATTCATTTGTGGAGGGGAGCGGGTTGCACCCATCCTTTGATTATAGTCCCCTGGTGGGGAATCATTGTACTGGCGTGGACTGTAGTTCACGTTTTGCCTCATGTCCTGTCTCTCAGATTGTGGGTACTGGCCCCTATGTTGATTTCCATTATCAGTAAATCGATCCACATATCGGGGCCTATCCTGATTATCATATATCATGGTGTTGGGATCAAACCTACTCTGTGTCCCCAATGACTGGTAGGGACCATCATTTCTTTGATCTTGATTTTGTCTCTGGTTATTGTTCATACCTGCCATATCAGGCCGATATCCTACCCGGGGTCTATCCCCTAAATATCTAGGGCTGATGTAGCTCTCTCTATTACTAGGATCATGTGTTTGGAACATTGGTACAGGAAATGGCGATCTTTGTTGATTACCCCTTTGTTCAGGTGTCACATTATTTTTACCTTGGCTTTGAGCAGACTCAAGGGACATTTTGGCTGACCTGATTTCCATTACTGTGGCTGAGGGTTCTTTAGATTTAGGCCTGGTATCTTTCATTTTATCACTTTCTCTACCCTGACAATAGAGTACCTCATATAGCTTTGTGCTTTGATGTACAATCCATTCAAGGGACTTGTCACGGTCAAATTCACGGACCAATTGGGATATGATGTCTTTCTGTAGCCCATACAAGTATGCGGTTTTAAACTCATTGGAATTTGAGTCAAAAGATACATCAAAGCGAGAGAATGCTCTTTTTAAGTCTTGTAAAAATTGGCGAGGGGATGTATTAGGTCCAGCAGTAATTGTGTACGCGACTTTCTTTGCCTCCTGCAATGACTGAAAAGGAGAAAGATGACGCCTAATTTCTTTTTCAAACTCCAGCCATGTCATATTCTGCTGTTCATTTAATCCCCTTATGATGCTGGCCGTCGGGGCATCTAAAGTTAAATGAAAATATTGTCTGTACTGTTCCTTAGGTATCTGGAGTGCTTTAAAAATGTCATGCACTGCTTCTAAGTGATCCTCAATGCAGCATTCACCTCCCTTTTTAAATGGTTTGATCAGGGCTTTAATGGATTTCATTATTTTTATGGGGCTACTTGTTGCAATACATGGAATTGCACTATTTTGTGAGTCAATCCTGTTTTCAGGTGTATGAGATTGGTGACTGCCCCCAATGGGAGTATCAAATCCCCCAAGGGCGCTGCAACCAAGTTCAGTCACCGGCCCAGTCACTGGGGCACTAGCTCTTTGGGCAGAGCTAGAATTCACCTCCAATCCATTGAATGTGGTACCCTGCCGCCTCTCCTGGAACCTGGGAATGCACATTTGCTGTTCTAAGTCCTTACACATTTTAAGGAGTCTGTTGGCTTCATCATGCAAATAATTATTTTCATCACTCATTTTATTAATCACCTCCTGCATTTCGCACATTTGCATTTGGCATTCATTGAACTCTTTATTTCTCTTGTCTCTTTCTTGGATCATTTTAATCATTTCTTGTTCTGCACTCTGGAGATTACCTTCTTTTTCACAATGTTCTTTTTGTAAAATCTGCATTTCTGAAACAACCTCATCTTTATCCTGCCTAATGTGATCCACTAAGGCTTTTAAGTGTGCCAATTCTTGCTCACTATCTTCAAATTGTTTCTTGCTTTTGGATAACTGAGTATCAAAGTCTCTGCATTTTAATTGCATGTCTTTTTGGCATACATCCAATTCTGCTCTCAACATTTCCTGATTTTTACTTGCCCCCTCTAATTCAGTCTTTAACCTGTTAATTAGCTGAGTATCATTCTCTTGCATTCACAGGGATTTGTTTAAAATAAACCATATTTTGCCGCATAGCCGTATTAAACAGTCTTTCTCTGCACTTTTATCGGCTGCATTCAATAATCTTGTAAGGCAGACCTGAATTATGCTGCCTTCTGCAAAAATATTGTCTAGTTTTTCTTTCTGCACCTCACCCTGAATGCGGTTACTCCATTCTAACGTGCTATTCGAAGACCAATTCCCATGTGCAAATAACTTTGCCTCTAAATATTGCACTAGATCTGAGAATGTGGTTTCCCTTTATGACATTCTGAAATTCGTTTTTAGTGGCACACTGCTATTATAAAATGGGTTCCCTTTAATGTGCAAATGGCAGTGTGAGACACGCTTGCCAGGCCCAGTAGGTACTCTATGATCACTTTCCCGGCCTGCAACGCACCATAAATATGTAGGGTATTTTGTGGAGATTTGGGGCCTGACGGTATTTTCTTACCGCCGAAATATAACTTAGCAACAATCACTCCTTGTATTCAGATTGGGCCATGTACAACAATAATACAGTGAACATGCATTATTTCAGCACCCAGGCATGCATATTTGGTATGCGTGGGTGGTAGGCGCGGTTGGTGGTATTTTGGTGAGCATAATTCCCTTGTTTTATTTGTGGCCCCAATGTCCAAAATCCCTTATCTTTGCTTAGATTTTTCGTGTGATCACTAGAGAGACCTCAGACCTACATTTTAGGAATACCACATTTTTCAGTGATAGTGTTGGTGTGCCACCATGGGCGAACTCACTGACTTATTTACGACAGAGAGCTATATATGGTAGTCTTGTGGTAATTTCCACTACCTTATATACGGTAGGGAGCTATGTTCAGAGAGTCTCTCTTCCCGTTGGCTCATGTACCTCCAACAAGCTATGCTACAGTCACTCACAATTATTCATACTGATTCTGACATGCACACATCTGTCTTAAAATGACCATTGCACTGTTTAAAAATCTCCCCACATCATCGGCATTGTAATGGTAAATAGTAAATACACCACCCGTCTGTTTTCAAATATTTTTCTGTATTATAAAAGTTGCATTTAAACACGATCTCATTCTTTACAGAAATAAATAAAATGGTACAGTAAAAGCATTGTCTTTTTAGTTGTTCTCTTTGGCGGTCCTCTTTCTGAATGTGGCTCCCTTGAAGATTAACTCCAGTAAAAAAGGAACGCTGGCCTTCTCAAACCGGGGCCATTGCCTGGAATTCTCAGCTTTTGCAGATAGGAATGCCTCAGCCAGTGGAAAGGTCCTTCTTTCAGCTCTCCCCAATCTCGACTGCAGCAGGACGCAGGAATCTGCATTCAGTCAGGAGTCCCACAGCCAGGTCTTCTCCCCAGTAGTGCAGAAAAATGTCTGCCTGTCTTTTTCCCCGTTACTGCCCACTAAAACTTTCCTCTCAGCCCTCTGTATGACGTGTCCCAATGAAATCCATCATCTCTCATCCTCCTACTCTTCAACAATAGCTTCGCTTATACATTTGCAATTGTTGCAAATCTGACTTCCTTCTTCCTGCAGTTACTGTGCACAAAAACACGGAGAAAAAAAAATCTGCACACACATTTAAATGGCTTTCAGAGTATGCCTAATTCTGCAGTGGAGAACACATTTTATTAGTGGGTTATGTTAAATAAGGTTTTATTAGTCAGGTTAATGGTTAATAGGTTAGCTGTTAATTTTCAAATGTGTCTCTAGCAATATAGGCAGAGTATGCATTTTTAATGTAAAAATGTGTGCTTTTACAATGAGGAACTGGATTTGCATTTTATATTTAAAATCGTTTTTGACTGAATAGCCTGTCTTTCCTTGTTAATCTGGTGACCCATATAGCAATGCACCGCACCCTTGTGGTGGTGCTGCAAAAAAAATGTGCTACTTGTGCAGTAGTGCTGTACTCTGTGCTGTTTGCTACCTGTGTAGTAGTGCTGTACTCTGTGCTGTTTGCTACCTGTGCAGTAGTGCTGTACTCTGTGCTGTAACATGCCAAATATCCTTACAGTTCACTCTTCCTTCTGCCAATTCTGATTAATACGAACAGTCAGAGACAGTACAGATTTCATGTTCTGATGGACTCATTCCACAGTATACAGAACCAAAAAACCGGCAGGCGATTCCTGAACTGTTGATTGTTAATCTGCCTCTTTCAGAAGCTAAAACAGAGGAATGGACAATTGACGAAATCCTGATTAACAGAGACTTTACTATGGTGATTCCACTGGTTGATTTTGACTTCTACAAAGAAAGAGACTCTGTGTCACCCACTAAAGAAAGGGACTGCCAGGGTACAGCTCAGTCTTTGGTTACTGGTGCCAAGGAGTCTACTGCCCTAAAGGTGCCCTCCATTCCTGAGCCACCAATGTGTCTGTCAACTTCTGAGACTTCTGTCTGTCCTCCTACAACCATTGACTCTTCTATGATCCAATCCACAGCCCTGCAGTCATCTTTGGCACACGTGTCTTCAACCAATGAACCGCTGCCATGTCTGCCATTTACTCAAGAGCCAGTCCCAAAGACCTGGACATGTTTGTATCCAGCAACCGAGATTGCTTCAGCTTGCATGCCTTCAGCCTCAAGGTTTCCCCTGGCCTGCCTGTCTTCAGCTACAGTGACTCATCCTGCAGATCATCCTTCAGCTTTAGAGCCTCCGGTAGTCCATCAAAAGTGCATGTCTTCAGTCCCGGAGTATACTGAGTATTTGCCTTCAGTTCATGAGACGCTTGTATCCTGCTTAGCCTCGCTGCCAATATCGGAGGTATATCTGTCTACACCATCAGATCCTGCTGTATTTTCTTCTGCTCCAGCGATTCCTCCTGAATCCCAACCATTTACTGTCGATGAGCGTCTAGCTTGCCTTTCTTTTGCTTCAGGAGGAGCACCAGAATGCCTGCCTTTTCCACAAGACGATTCTCCCAACTGCTTCACTTTAGCATCAGAGCCTCCTAAAAATGCAGCATCAGAGTTTGAGACTTTTGCCAGCTCCCGCTTCAGAGTCATCAAGCTGGACCAAGTGGTGAGTCAGAACCACTCACCTGGGTGTGCACAGGGGGTGGTGCAGACCGGCGTATTACCTACAGGACTTGTGCAACAGAATTCCACCAAGAAGCACCAGTTGGGTGCTAGTAGCCAAAGGAAGGAAATGACTGCTGCAGTTCAAAATGTGTCTGTTATTGCTCCTTCTGCGAGTGTGCCTGAAATACCAAGTACTGCGTCTATCACTCCTATCAGTATGCCAAACGTCCCTGCTGTTGTATCCCACGTGCAACAAGGTGGTTACACGACTGTCACCAGGAGTACCAGCCTTGTACAACCCATTGGACTTTCAGGTCTCCAAGGAGTAGAACATGTGCAGTCAAACCTTAGTCACTTTCAACCACAAGCCTTTTCCCAGATGGATGACAGAAGAAAATCTGAACCTCTACCTCAGCCGCCACCTTCTCTAATGGCTGACATAAATCTTTCCTGAAGCCAGCAATTTCCTCACCTCCCGCATGTCCACTCTCGGCAGAAAGGCTAACAGGGCTTCTACCATTGTCTAAGGCATGTTGCACCAGCCTGCCTCCCTCCTCAAAGACTTACAAGGGTCCACTCCCAGTGACTGAGCTTCCTGGACCTTCCAACTCTGCTTCAGGTCCTGCAAGTCCTTCATGCCTTTCTTCGAACCATGAGTCTCTTCCTCACCAGAAGCCACCGTTTCCATCAGTACCACCTCCAAAGACAAAGCACTCCTATCATGGAAGTCCATCTGCCTTTGCCCACAGGCCACCAGTTCCATCAGTGCCACCTCCAAAAAAAAGCACTCCCATCATGGAAAGAAGATGTCTCGTGCGGGTGGCGGGCACCCGAAGTCGGCCGTGGGAGGGGGTATACTGTCACGACTCGCTCCCTTCGCTCCCGTTCCCACCACTTGGGGGCATGATTTGGGGTTTATTCCCTACTGGACCTTTCCTCCGAACCTTATGCTACAGTGCTGTGATGAATTGGGAGCGCTAAATCCCTATTTTCCAAGCTACTTCCCTTCCGGATCCATTCCAGGTTTTTGGCAGCCAGCATGCTTCTTTAACCAAATGACTATGCTTCCCAGAATGCCTGGCCCACTGCTCCACCTCCACCCTTGCAGGACAAGGTTGGGTGGAGGATAGGTAACAGCTGTGGCTGCAGGTGCAGCAATCAGCACACCTGAGGCGTGTGCTCGTTAAGCAGCTTTAAAAGCCTCAGTCTTACTTCAGTCCAGCGCTGGTCATCGTTTGCAGTGTTCCTGTTGTGACTAGTCCCTTGTTCCTTGCCTTTGTACCTAGTTCCTAGTTCCTGTTTTCTTGTTCCTCCGCCCTGAATCTCGGATTCATGCGCTAATTGATTTCTGCTCCCTTGATTCCCTTTTTGTCTTCCTCTGTTTGCAGGCAGCATTTCTCAGTGCTTTCCCCTTTTAGATGCAGCCCAGTTTGTCTGTGTTCTATATTTCTTTGACTCTGTCCTTTGCTGCTGTAAACCCGTATGCCTTAGCCTTCCTCTTAGATTAGCTTCCTGTCTTTTCCTTGGAGGGGTAGGGAGAAGTTGGCATTGGTTATTTCGTTTTTCCCTGCTCCTGATCCTTACTTTCTATTGGGATCCATTCCATGTTTTCCATTGCACTTCTGCATTTATTTCCCATTTGATTATTAGGTGTGGTGTGCGGTTGTAGCTAGCTCCTGTGTGAATGCTTATGTTTTCCTCACTAATTTGTAATCACTATTCCAACTTAGGTATTTAGTTTTCCTCCCATTGCTGTTCTAGCCTTTCTGGGTCCCAGTTTCATCAACAGGATTCGTGGGCTAGCTGACATTCAAGAGGTTTATCTCGTCCTCGTGAGTACAGTTCTTTAGTTCCCTTATTTAATACCATCAAGAGTGTTAGTTCACAGATCCTGTCATTGCTTGCCCTCCACGTGGGTTTAGCGCTGTCAGTACCTGTAACAGCAATTGGGGGTAAGGCGCTTGACGACTTTCCTCGCGGTCAGGTGCTTACCCCACATCCCTTTTCATTTATTGGTTTTGTTGTCACACTCTATTTGCACTCCTGGGTTCTAGCATACATGAGTCGTTGTTCCTGTGTGCACGTAGTTTAATTCGAAGCTATTCACTCTGTGATTTAGTGCACATTTCCCTTGCCATATTCGCTGCCTTTGTACTCGCCTGACTAATCCTGACAGAAATATGTCTGTTCCAGCCTTCTTCAGGACAAACAAAGTTTCCTCAGCTCAGGTGCCCTCTGGTTGGTTGTGAAGGATTTTTCAATGTGTGAATTACAATGTGAATAGTAATCAAGAAACATATCTGTGTCCTCTGTGTTTTCAGCATATTTTATAGAAGACACAATTCCATTTAGGTAAAGACCACTCAGTGTATTCTAGGTTCACAGTGTTTGGGGTTGATATACCATTTGAATCAACAGAACTGTAGTTTCAGTGTCCCATTACTGGTATGGGGGAAAAAGAAAAGTGGGAGTAAATGTTGGCTGTGCTTTGGTGGTCTAAGTACCTGATTGTAAACTTACCCCATGGTGTGGGTCTCCATGTTGTGACTAGCTAAAGAAAGAAGAGGTCTCTTGATGATGGGCTTTAAATCCCATGTGAATGGTGTCTAAAATGAAATCAAATGTATGGCCAACAGTTAAAGCAATGTGTAGCAAGAGCACGAGGCTTGAAAACATGTCAGCAGTAACTTACTTAAATGTTGGTAGCTGGTCCTGACCACTGTTCAGATTTCTCAAGTTAGTCTGGTTCAGATACTGTGTATCGCAAAGGTGGAAGGGGAAGCTCAAGTAAAGCTGCTGGTGAGTGTGTTCCTACAATAGAGAGAGAGGACAAGTGTGCGCATGTATAAGTAGATAAATGTAACAACAAACTGATGGAATGAAGGTTATGTGTCGGGCAGCAAGTGTTTTCTATTGTCCCAGCTGACCTAAACTTTGTCAAATTGACTAAGGCCCAACTTGAATATTCTCTAACTCCATCGTCAGCCTACACAACCTTCCAAGGTAACTCAATCTTATATCTTCCTCCCTGCTCCCACAGTTGACTTCTCCCTGCTCTCGCATTACCATCCCTCCTCTATCAGAAATCTAAATTCAAGCCAGACTCAGTTGTCCCCTATATGAACATCTTGCCACATACTCGCTCCACCATTTGCTCACTCCATTGAATTTGTCATTATCCAATTCGACTCTGCGATGTCTAGCCCATATAACAAACACTGCCCCTGCCTTTCACATCCTCTTGCCCATCTCATCGGCTATCATGCTGCTAAGGATAACAATGCATCTGTCCTTGTGCTGATTTTGCCCACTCTTCTAACAAACCTCTTGACACATTCAATCTATCACACCAGTGATCTGCGGATGTTTTGCACTCCAGATGTCTTGCATTGCTACCCCATAGTCAATGGTGAGGGATCCCAGGGAGTTGTAGCCCAGGACATCCGGAGAGCTACAGGTTCTGACCCCTGTATTGCACTAATTGCTTATTCTCTGCTTGCAAGCAATCCAGGACATGTCCCCTTCAAAGAAATGCTACATATTTCACCCTCTGCTCATGACATAAGCTCCTTTCCCACTAACTTCCAGAATACAGGAAATCTTGTCCACCACTGTCTTCCTACATTCACTCACCCCCAATCTCCCATTCACTAATTAGCTCACTACTTCATACCCTTCAGGCAAAATGCCCCTTTTCACGACAGATAGAAACCTGCAGTCATTTCCTTTTCCAACATTCAACTGGTTTCCATCCTGTTACAAGGCAGCTGTCATTACTTTCCTGAAGAATCAAAGTCCTCGCTGGCCATCAAACCCATTACTTCAATGGGACTCTTCAAGCCGAGGATCTTAATGCTACCTGCTAGCAATGGAAGGGGTCCCAACCACCTTCAGCCCCTATTCAAACTACCCAACCATCATTGCTTGCCACCAGAACTACTCTATATAATTTGTAAATGCTGGCCCCAAGATCTGTGTCAGTGTTAAAAATACTGTAGTGGCATCAGTTCTCTATCCTTTGAATGTGGACTATAAGAGTGCAGAAGGAGGACACTGACACACAGGTGTCAGGGTGGACGTTTATTAGTCTAGAAAATAAAGAAAAAACCTAACATTCACTAACTCGAAAGGGTTTTTTCCTGCCTCAACTAAAACGTTAAGGGTTCTGTCAGAATGTGTGTGTACATCAGTAGTCCACTATCCTATGTCAAACACCCTATTTCTGTCCCTTACACTTGAAACTGAACTAGAGATAAAGTAGACCTGCTTGGTCTAGAAGAATGACTCTATTCTGTACTGGGGATAAAAGTTCACTTCTAGTTTGTATCTTCTTCTTAGGGGAATGGCTCCCTTCGCCGGGTCACAACTGTTCTCCAACACAAAAAAGGTAAACCTTAAGCACTATTCCTTGGCAGACAGACTGCCTATCTCTTCACACTCTGTATCAGAAAGTCTTTTCAACTTTGGTTACCATGAGCATGACTCCCTTCTCCTGGTATCTTGTTTTAACTGTTCAACACAACTATGGGTAATGACTCCCTTCCACTGGTCTCTTGGTTACCAGGACAATGACTCCCTTCTCCTGATAGCTTAACTTCAGAGTTCAATACAACCAGGGGGGAATGACTCCCTTCCGCTGGCCTCTTTCCAGTTGGCTACATAGTTGAACACCACCAGGGGGAATGACTCCCTTCCCCTGGCTTCTCTTTTACTTTGGTAACACAGGCCAACAACACCAGGGGGAATAACCTCTTCCCCCTGGTTACTCTCTTTTAGGTTTCTCAGCAATCCAGCAATACAGTTCATGCACTGGGCTTCCCCACTGTGACCCACTTGGTTCACTAACCTGGCAAGTACTGCCATGAGGAAAATTACTTGTAATTCCCTTCTCTTTTGGGTGGGGGACCCAGGCAAGTTCTTTTTGGATTTTGCAAACTTGGTTTACTCTCCTGCCAAGTACTGCTATGACGAAGACGCCTTCCTTCCCCTCGTTTACAGATCCATATAATCCAGTTACCAGGAGAATATCTCCCTTCTCCTGGTATGGGGAACCTTCCTTCCAATAGTGCTCACGATAGCACCACAGGGAATGACTCCCTTCCCCTGGTATCATATTTGCAAATGGTATGTATCATTCATTTCCACTACCCGGGGTTAGGTTCAACAGCTTTCCCAAGGCAAAATCCCAAGTTCCTCTCAGGATAGGAATGGGCTCCCTTCCGCCATTCTGTGGAGGAAAACTTCCTCTTAGTTTTCCTTTATATGCATTAGGGTCCTCCACCCTTTCTTGGCAGTCAGTGGGGGCCTCTCGGCTAACGTGGTGAATAGGATCATTGTGCAGAGGCTTTCTGCTCCTGTCGTGATATGACATGTTGGTCCTTGATGTTGTTAAGAGAATCCTCTAATGTTTTGGGCAGCTTATTACAAAAAGAAGCCAGCTGGATACATAGACTTGACGCCTACCATGTAGGCCTCAATGAGGAATTCATACCACCAGTATGATTGACCATCTATCTTGCCTCCTATTTTGATTGCTCCACCTTCTTCCAAACAACCTCTGATGGGTTGTTAGAACAATTCACATGCACCATTCATATCTCACCTAGGGCACATGCACTGTGGCTCTACTACGACTTGGAAACTTCTCTGACATTGTATAAAGCTATCGTTATGCTTCCCAGGCATACGCTCCAACCCTGTAGCACTATGCACAGCCATGTGTAGCGATCAGCATGAGTAAGAACTTCTTTTGGCATCTATGAATGCCACAGTTGTGCTGCATTAATATATGCACCTGTCTTGATTATAACGAAAGCTCCGTGGACAGAGTAATATGAAGTCCACACGTAAGCGTCCACACACTAATAGGAATACTATCCCAATAGACTACATACATCTTTAACAGTTAAGCAAAATCTGCTTTACATATTATTTGCAACTTGGGGCAACACTTACTAATTCTTTGTGCCCATCACCATGCCTCTCTTTCATTTGTTGACACTTTCTAGCTTGCCTGTCTATGCTTGACTACAAATTGCGCACTCAAAAACCAATCACATGCGCACACATGGCTTGCAGAAACTGAAAGCTAGTAACCATGACAACTCTATAACAACACAATAGATGGCGCTGCACGCAGCCATTCACGCCAACATGTTTTTTTCAGCACTGGAACTCGCGTCAGGCTGCCATGGCAACGTGAGGTCTCTCGCATGGAGAGGAGGCGGGTCTGAACGCCAACACTTCAGAAGCAAGGTAAGCCCCACATGATCCGCGATGCATATCGGCTTAGGCATTTCCAGTAATATACAGAAGCATCAATTCAAACAAATCTCCACAGATTTAGCATGTTTGGACATCGAACACGATCCGAATAAAAGCTGACACGCTGACATAGCCATACAGTCGGAATGATTGTGCAAGGTATATGCATATGCAAACAGGATTTGGATTTCTAAACGTATGGTTTATGCCACTTAGTGTGCTTAGTGAATGTTTTAGGGTGCATCATTCAAATCTGTTGCAGTAACTCAGTAACTATTTGCCGTACGTTGTGAATTGAAAAGAATTGGTCGCCAGGATCTTCATTAACAATAATACAATCAGGTACATCTACCATTGCAGTTTTTCTGAATGCATATTATACGTGCCGTATACATGCACTTGTGCACTGTTAGGTTACTTGTGCAGCCCCTTACCGTAAAGTTAAGCAAAATAATTTTTTCAACAATTTCTTTCAATAAATCACCAATTGGGACATCAGGCTGACTATAGAAGACTGGGTGCCCCCTACTGCGGAGACCCCGCAATTTTGGAATCCCCACTTACCCCTGTCTGAGGTACTGGGTAAGTGCCTTTTGGGGATCTATGACCTATGGGCAGTTCACTAAATTAACCTGTAGAGCATCTCTTATTTTGGAACCTTTAAGAAGACTATTCTGAATCAGTTTTTGTCTGCTCCCCCTAGGGTTGTTCTTCCTGCCCTGAGGAAGGCACATATGGATGCCATACTACTGGCGCACCGAAACGTGTTCAAATGCCCATCCAACAAGCCATCCAACAAGAAAGGGCATTGTGAAATCTGGGATTTTGGACACACACATAGGCAGATCAAATGCATGAATATTTATTTACCATGCAAAATCGAGGGTAGCATCATTAATACCCTTTAGCACTTAACAACCTGGATTACAAAGAATGAATATATTACATGTACATCTTTAATCTTCTTCCTTGTCATTATTTGTAATTGTTTTACGTTGAATTCTGTTTGCCTGTTTTACATGCAAATTATTTATTTCTATTATGTCTGTATGATAATGACACATGTATTTTTCTATTGCATATAAAACTTCTGTTTTGAATATTAGAGATACTCTCTCTGACTTTTTGCACGATCTATCTAAAATAATTGTAATTTGCGCAACGAATTGTGTTGTTTTCAGCATGGACCCTATTTTCATTTGTTACCCTGTCGTGACACCCTGGCATTATATTGAAGAAGGTTACTAGGGACAATAGCCCATGCCTGACTTTTGTGTTGGGCCCCGGGTCTCTTCTGTTTCTCCTATGCCACCCCTTACCTGGTCTAGGGTTTCAGCAGGTCACCGGGGCTTCCTGGGACGGCTATCTTGGTGGTCTGCTCCAGAGGGGCTGAGGATCAGCGTTCCCAACTGACATCTGCCTTATTTTGTCTTTCTGCTACTTCTCAGCATGGCTCCAGTCCGCAAGTGCCCTGTCGTGCGTACGTGGGCGACCACCAGTGTTCCCAGAGCTTCACCTTCTCTGCTCGCCAAGGCAAGTTTGAACTTCCCGCGACTAGGAAACTGCACCCTGCAGATACTCACGGCTACCCGTGACTCAGTCCCCGGAGTTAGTCCATTGTTACTTTTCATAGTGTTGCCAGAATCGTCTGGTTTCATCGTATCAGTCCTTTGTTCCTTTCTGCGGTCTTGTCTTCATCACTCCACAGGGCCTACTTTTCTCAGTACTTAGATGACTCTTAGTTTGACTGATCTTCTTCATCCCAGTTCTCGGGCCTCTTGAACTGATACAGGTCAAAAGAAGAGGATGGGGCTAGGGTCTGTGTGTATGGAGTGTGGTGTAACAGGCCACACCCTAGGTGGTTGTCATTGTCCACAGGGGGGAGTGCCCTCCCATGAGGTTCTTTCATTGAACCTCCCCAAAGGGAATGAGCAGGCAGCGGCCGCACTTCCCTAGCCTCGTGAGAAAGGGTCCCATCCTGGGAAGAAGTGATGATGCCAAGCAAATCGTCACATGCCTTCCCCCTTATGGTGGTGGTTTCCCCTTCTAAAGCTGACAACAGGGGCTTTGGTGCTTCTACAGAGTATGGTTTGGCCGGGCTTGTAGCACCAGCCTCCTGCATTTCTGATTTTATCCCTATTTGGGCTATCGACTGATTAAATTGTGGAACTGACAGGAGCCAAGATGGCAGATGGGCAGGCCGCACTCCCTTGAGCCTCCTAGGCAGTGTGGCCCAGGAGAGGCGGGTGAGTCCTGTAGCGAGGTGCTGCTGAACGATGTGAACAAGCTCTGCTTCATCTGAGGACACCAACGTATAGAGTGGAGCTGGCGACCAGCCAAGAGTGAGTGCTGCCATTTTGCTGCACAGCTGGGAGTCAGCTCCAGGAGTTGAGGATGGAATTGGAGGCAGTGAGGGAGGGGTTAGCTTGGCTCCCTCCCCAGTGTATGGCTGTGGTCCTGAAGAGCTCGCTCGGCATGTGAGGGCTGGTCGGTGTGCAGGCCCTGGGGACCTGCCTCAGGAGTAGTGGGTGTTGGGCCAGCATGAGCGTGGCAGTGTGCGGTGCCCTACTGAGGAATGGAGCGAGAAGATAGCACTGGTCGCGGGCAGGTTTCTGGATGCAGCCCCCTGTGACCTAATGGGTGAGCCGCATGTACTGAGTTATTAGAGTGGTGCCTCCAGCGAGTATCTGGGTTGCACCACTCCAGCCAGGTGGTTTGAACGCATGCTGTCGGCAGAGTTGCTCACTGTGCATGGTTGGCGAGCTACCTGGGAAACCCACATTTAAAGGCTTGGCTAACGTATGCAATACAATGTACATTGGAATTTGTGTGCAAAGTAACCTTCTAGCTAAAGTATTGCAAGTTCAAGATATGGTAATTACACAAATAAAAACAGAATCACCCCATGTCAGAGGCTGCCAGTATTCAACCTGGGCAGCGGTTACATGTGGCTGCGGTGGTGGACTGGAGGATGGCCCTGGATGGAATGAGTCCCTAGCGTACTTCCCTGAGGTTAAGGTAGTGGATCCTACAGGGAAGCCCCTTGAGGGCAGTGTGGTAGACAGGCCTATTAGGGGTTTGGTGGCTGCTCTTGGACGTTGTGTCTGAAGAGAGACAGTGGCGTTGGAGCATATGGCGAGCAGGGGGGACTGGGAGCCAAAAGAGGCATTGGATTATTTTTTCAAAGTGGCTCATATTAGACATTTTCAGCAATCTCAACACTTTTCCTATGGGAAAAATTGGAACTACCACACAAAAGAGGCCCAGGGTGCAGAGGTCTACCCGGAAATCCCCAGAGTTCCGTATAGGCCATTCCACCCCTGATGGCGAGAGGCACGTCGGTCTAATACTGATGAAAAAGTCCACAAAACCCTGTGCATGAAGCAAAAGGGCAGTATTGCACGGTTTGTGCAAGGATCCGTGAGCTGAGGCCTGTGAGAATGGCGACGTCACCTGAAGCACACCAAAAGACCCAAGTGAAGGGCACAGCTGTGTCCTTCACCAAAGAAGATTGAACAGAATGCATGCAAAAGCTGCAGGATAACCTCACGAGGGAGATGGTGGAGCTGAAAGAAGATGTCGCTAAAAGTATGGAGGGGCTCCGGAAGGAAATGGATGTGCTGGAGACAGAGCGGATGAAATTGAGCAGTCGTTAACTGATGTGACATCGCAAGTCTCCAAGACCTCCTCAGAGGTGGATGGGCTACGACAGAAAGTTCAGCAACTGGACGACAAATGAGAAGACCTTGCAAATAAGCTGCAAAGAGATATCAGACCGAAATTCCTGCGAGAAGAGGTGGAGTGGGATGGGATAGATAGATTCAGGAGCTATTTGCCCAGGTGTGACCAGAGGAAGCACCGGTTGTCTTTAAATTGGATAGAGCACACAGAGTGTGCCCCCTCAGGTCCAACCAAAGCCAAGCCAAGCTAAGCCAAGAGACATTGGCCCTCATTACGAGGTTGGAGGTAACCATGCCGTAATTAGCGGCATGGTTGTCTCCTTACTGCATACCGGGCCCGGGTTCCTCAAATGAGGACCTACCAGGCCATCCCAACCTTGGAGGACCCGGTAATTCCTCGTCCAAGGAAACCGGACCCGGTAAATCCCCATTCGAGCCCCCATAGGGCTCAATGGGAATGGGGAAGGAGCTAACAACGGGCCCGTTAAAAAACAAGCCCGTTGTTAGCTCCCTGGTCTCCTCGCAGGACCCGGTAAGGACGCCTGGTTTTACCAAGCGCCCTTTGCGGGTCCTGCAAGGAGACCTCGTAATAGGGCGGAATGGGTTTACCGGCACCATTACCGGTGCCGGTAAACCCATTCCGCCAACCTCATAATGAGGGCTACACTCTTTAAACTGCATTCATATCTGTTAAAGGTAAAAATGAATGCGGTTAGCTTGGCTTTGGTTGGACCTGAGGGGGCACACTCTGTGCGCTCTATCCAATTTAAAGACAACCAGCGGCGACTCCTGGCACAACTGGGCAAATAGCTCCTGAATCATTTCCTTTTCCCATCCCCCATTCTCTTTTTCTCCCCTGACTTCCACTAATTTTCTTATACAGAGTAATTATATATTTATCAGCATATAACACTATGACGAAGAAGAGTGAGGGAAGAGTGAATATGGATAACTTTAAAAGTACTGTCACGAGGAAGAGCAGGCAATAGAGAGCCCTAACTGGAACTGATACGAACATGCTAACTATTGCAAACTAGAAAGCAGTCAGGACATAAAAACTGACAGGGGACTCTCCTCAGAGTCTGTCCTGCCCCAGAGCAGCTTCCTCCCGGGGAGCGGAACGCAGAGAAGTCCTGCGGCAGACACGACTGCCTGGAGCAGAGAGGTGGAGAACGACAAGGCTGGGAAGCACCACGACTTACCTGGTTGTGGAATCTGTCGTCCGGTGGCAGAAGCAAAGCTAGGCGAGACCCAACGCACAGAGAGAGACCAGCGTGGTAAAGCCCCTGAACACACAGGAACTGCGAGAGCCCAGGGGAACCTGCAGATGCTGTCCGGTGTTGCTGAGGACCGGAACCCTCTCAGACCAAGTAGAAAGATACGTGGAGGGGGCCCGGGAAGTGCACAGCCATCGTCCTCATCCCAGTGGGACCGAAGAGAGACACAAGTTGAGAAGAAACTGAAAGAGAGGCTTGGCAGGCTAGTGAACCGGGCCTAGTTGAGAGACATTACAGAGTTGAACAAGGGGTCTGGGAGCCACAGAATGAGATGAGAGGTCCAGGGGAAGAGAACCTTTGACATAAAGCACAAGAAGTCCAGGGTAAGAGAACCTTTGGCACAAAGCATAAGAAGTCCAAGGGAAGAAAACCTTTGGCACAAGTTGCGAGAAGTCCAAGAGAAGAAACCCTTTTGCACAAGCCACGGAAAGCGCAAGGGAGAAAGAAAGACTTTTCTGGAACAAATCACAACCAGAGGAAGGGAGTTATATCCTTTGGCAGAAGACAGAACTGTGATGAAGAGACTATTGATAAAGAGAACCTGAGGACACTTGGGGAAGGGAGACGCCTTCCAAATATTGTTTTGGAACTTGGAACTACCTAAAGCATCCCGATTAAAGGAGTCATCCTGTTCTAAACAGGGTATAGTTAAGTTATAGGTTTTCTGTTGAAGTGTAAGGGATGGTAATAGGTTTAGGACACAGGACAATGTACTTCATACTTTTGACAGACATTCTGTCATTATTCTTAATTTTGGTTGAGGCAGGGAAACCCCTCTTAGTCATCGGGTCAGGTAAGGTACTTCCTTATTTTCAGTTCATTAAAAGTGTATACCAACAAACATGCCACCTTTGTCTCCCGAGTCTACTTCTGCACCCTTACAGTACCTGTGAGACAGGCATGTATCAAGAGAGGTGTGTATACTCTTAAGGATTCGCCAGACAGATTGCACGTTTACTCCTTTCTTGGATTTATTGAGTGTTTCATAGCCCATCCAGGTTGACACGTGTTTCGGCTTCTGAGCCTTTTGCAAAAACCGTGCTAGTATATCAAATATGTGAATCAATTGTATACAGCAAAACAAAGCATTATTACAAACCAATAAAGCATGTAATACATGTAATGTACAAAGTTTATGAAAATTGCAAAACAGAAAATAAGGGTTGGTACTGGGGAGGATTTGTTAGGGTCGGGGAAAAAGAAGAAAAGACTGACAGGTAATTCATAGAATTTCGCACAAAAGTGGCGCACGCGGCTGGCGCACAGTGTTCGCGTGCGAATGTCTGCGCCAGCCGCGTGCGCTAAAATCGATTTCCGTGCAAAGCGTATTCATGGATTTTAGCCTCCAAAACCAGCCATGGTGCAGAGTGGCGCAGAGACCCTGCAGCAGTGCTAGTTACGCCCCCAAGAATGCCCTCGCGCAAGGAAAAGCCATCAAAATCCCCAATCCAGCGCAAAGGGCTGCGCTAACCCTGGACCAGTTTACAGGGCTGCCAAACAGTAAACTCCAAGCGGGGTACGTGTATTATGGGGGTTTGCGGGAAGTTTCACATGCGATTGGAGCAGGGTACGTGTATTACGGGGTTCGTGGAAAGTTTCACACGCGAAAGGGCCTGTGCGAGTGGGGTACGTGTATGACTGGGGTTCGCGGGAAGTTTTACACGCGAAAGGGCCCTGTGCGAGTGGGGTACGTGTATTCCTGGGGTTCGCGTGAAGTTTTACACGCGAAAGGGCAACGCCCGTGCGCGATACATCACAGACGCGCTTACGCGCTAAGGGCCTTTCCTCGAATTACATGCTGACGTGCAAAATCACTCCGTATCAAGCTGGCCTCGCATACACACATGGAAGACCATGCTCCTGCCCTGAAGGCCATTTTCCTGCCCCCCAGAGCCCTGAGCACGCACCCACCTGCTGCTGCTGCCTGACTGTCTGCTGCCCACGTGCCCTGCTATTTGGTGCCTGCACATCAGCCATCTGCAGGGTTCCAGTTGCTGTGTCCACCCCTGCTGGAACAGAAGACTCCCGACTGGGATACCATCGCTCCACAGCCCAGCCCCAGGACCCAGTTGCCCACCCACTCC
Source organism: Ambystoma mexicanum (assembly GCF_040938575.1). Classification (NCBI taxonomy): domain Eukaryota; kingdom Metazoa; phylum Chordata; class Amphibia; order Caudata; family Ambystomatidae; genus Ambystoma; species Ambystoma mexicanum. The sequence continues at coordinate 1,421,463,401 of NC_090935.1, forward strand.
TGCCTCTGGGGTTGCCATGTCGGGCACATCTCCATCTGGCACCACTGTCAAGCCCCAGCCAGAGAGGCAGAGGGCCACCAGCTTCACTGCCACCGAAGTTGGTGTCCTGGTGGAGCAGGTCCCGGGGCATTATGATGCTCTCTTCGGAACATCACACGCCAACAAGGAAGGACGGGAGAGGATCTGGAACGACGTAGTGGTTGCCATCAACGCGGAGGGGGTGGCAACCCGCGACATCAAGCACGTCACGAAGCGCTGGGAGGACTTCAGGTCCAGGAACCTCCACAAGGCCCGGCGCCTCGCAGAGTGGGGCCGGGCACGCATGAGTAACATCCAGATGAGGGTCCTGGAACGCGTAGGCCCGGCGCTCCACGCCCAGATCTTTCGGAGGCAGACCCGTCTGGGGTTGAGCGGTAAGTGGCCAAGCACTGCTGTGTGAGACAGGGCATGTTGCAGTGTGCTGGTAGTCTGATTGTTGCCTGTATGTGTGACATAGGCCATGTATGGATGTGTGTGTGCAGGGACATCATGGTCATGCATGTAAGACCAGTTATGTGTGAACCACATGCTTGGTGCATGTGTTTTAATGCAACATGGGGAGCTCTATGCGGAATGCACACATGAAACCATGGCTGTCTCTGTTCCTGGACATGAAGGGGGGGTGAGGAATGGGTGCTGATGTCATGTACATGTACGGTGCACATGTACGGTGCACATGTACGGTGCACATGTGTGTGTGTGTGTGTGTGTGTGTGACTTTGAAACGCCATGGATGCATGTGACTTTGAAGGCAACATCTTGGATTACAGGGGCCCTTCTACATGGATGTTGATGTTGATTGCAGGCGCCAGGACTGTTTCTGCATGTGTGTTGTGTGCATTCACCCATGTGTTGTGGAATGACAGGATGGAAGTGACATTTGACAGTGCCACTCATGTGTTATTGCTTCCTGTCTAGGGTATTTTGTACTGTACCCTGATGCTTGTGTTCTGTGTCTCCCTCTACACAGCGTCAAGTGAAGAAGAGGGCGGAGACGGCGCTGTAGAGCCAAGCGGCAGGGATGCCTCCACTGGGCGGCAACGCAAGGCCCAGCCACCCTCTCAGGAATTACCATCATCCGGGAGCGAGGGGGCTGGTGCTGCGTCTGCCACAACGGCTGTGGCCGAAGGGCCGGGTGAGCCCCCACAGGGGCTTCTAATGGCGGAAGACAGTGTGGAGACATCCAGGTTGGTGGTCTGCACAGAGGAGGAGGAGCCCGCTACTGAGCCGCACATGGGGCCTGGTGGGGGTAGTACCACTGGTGCAAGTGGTGCAGGCCAGGGTCAGGAGGCAGCACAGGTCACCGCGGAGGGGCCTGTGCATGTCGCTGTCCCTGACCCTGTGACTGCACCACCATGCACCAGCAGGGAGGCCCCGTCCGCAGGTAGGGGAGAGTGCCATGTCATCTGCCTCTCCACTACCTGTGGACGAGGGGTCCCGCGAACGTATGGGCTCCGTCCTGGTTTGTGGGTTCCTACATGTGTCTTGCACTCTGGGGGACCTCTCCTCCTCTGTGGAGACTATGCGCCAGTCGTTCTCCACACTGTCTTCCGGCCCAGATCCCACCTGTGGACCTGGCCCGACCAACACATCCAGCTTGGTGGAGCTCACATCCCTGCCACAGTCGGGAGTCGGCGGCCCAGCAGGGGTGGACACCACAACTGGAGACCAGCTGATGGAGGATGTGCAGGCACCATCAGACACAGCACATGGACAGCAGCAGCAGGAGCAGGCTCTAGGTGGGAGCAATGATGGCTCGGGGCCATCAACATCAGAGGGGCAGGCATCGGCCAGAGGGCAGGAGGACCCAGGACTGGAAGTGTCTTCCGTGTGGCAGCAGTTAGGCCAAGCTATAGATGCAGAGCGGCAGCGGGCAGAAGAGGCACGGCTCATGATGGTCAGGGCAGAGAACTCCATGCGGAGGGCCCTGAGGCAGGCCGAGTGCCTCGAGGCAATTCACGGGGAGTTGGAGGAGAACATGTCGTCATCCCTGCAAACCCTCGGGGCCATGGAAGAGGACCGCCTCCAGGACATTGAGCAGGAGTTCGATGATGCCCTGGCCCGGGACATCCAAAATTGAGCCGTCGGACTAGCCCGCTGCCCTTGTAAATAGTTTTTAGAGTTTGATGGTTCGACAGCTGGCCCCAGCGCCCCTTGGCATCCGCTGCCTTAGCGAGGCGCCGGGCCTTGTTGAGGCTTGCGAACTTCCAAAGAGGGCATCATACTGCCCCAGAACTTGCTCCACCAGGACACCAACTTTGGTGGCAGTGAAGCTGGTGGCCCTCTGCCTCTGTGGCTGGGGGTTGCCAGTGCTGCCAGATGGTGTTGTGCTGGACATGGCAACCCCAGAGGCAGGAGTGGGTGGGCAACTGGGTCCTGGGGCTGGGCTGTGGAGCGATGGAATCCCAGTTGGGAGACTTTGGTTCCAGCAGGGGTGGTCACAGCAACTACACCCCTTGCTGACGTGCAGGCAGCAAATGGCAGGGCACATGGGCAGCAGCCAGTCAGGCAGCAGCTGATGGCAGGTGGGAGTGTGCTCGGGGCTCTGGGGGGCAGTAATTCAGCCTTCTGGGCAGGAGCGTGGTCTTCCATGTGTTTTCGCGTGGCCAGCTTGATGCGGAGTGATTTGGCACGTGAAAAAATTGCACGTCAGCGTGTAATTCGAGGAAAGGGCCTTAGCGCGTAAGTGCGTCAGCACACGCACACAATTTCATTGGACCAAAGGCCCTTAGCGCGTAAGCGCGTAAGTTAAATTACGCACGTAGGCGTTTCCCTCATAGCACGTGATGACAGAGCACACGTGGAAAAACTGCACATCCGAGTGTCATCACGTGTAATTGGAGGAAAGCGCCAGCGTACACGCGTATCTGACGTGTATGTGTGGGCCGGTTTAAAAGCTACGTGTAGGACGCCATTTCCTTGTACGTGCTTTTCGTGGAGAGCGAGTGGGTGAAATATGTACTTCTTGTCGGTTCACACGCGATTACTTCACAGCGTTTCTAGTTCGTACTCCCTGTTACCTCTGACAGCTCTTTTCTGATGAATTTTTGTTGGGCCTGTTTCCTCAAACAGAGTTCACTTCACCTTATTCCTGTCTCCTCAGACAGCATAAAATTCTTCTTTTGGCGGGGGTGTTGCCAACGCGCACACATGCGTATTTTTCACATTCTTTTTCCAGGCAGAGGGTGAATTCCGCACGTACTTAGCAACTGTGCTTGCCCTGTGTGTCGCGTTCCCCTTCAGAGGTCATTGTAGGCTGCGTGTATTACGCGTACGCTTAGTTTTGTGTTTCTGGGTGCCACAGCGTAGTGCGGGTTCATTTTTTCACACACGTGGTCTACGAGGGGTTGCGTGCATGTTAATTTTTTATTTTGGGCTGCCTGTGCGTTGCGTGACCCGTCATCTTCCCCCAGGGATCACAGACAGCCTTGTTAGAGCACTAGGGTACGAATTCCATCTGATATCCTACCCCTTTGACCGCCAATTGCCCAGGACAATAGTTTACTGCAACTCCCATACGCACAACAACATCAGTGCCATGGTTGGGAGGCGACCAAGCGGTAAGGGAGGCAAAGGTGGCCGACCTTCAAAAGGTGGGCGCGGTAGGGGACGTGGCCGGGATATGAAGGGTGCACCTATACCCCCATGTGTGGAGGAACAATCAGGGACACCCATGCCCCCTCCCCATGGTTGAGGGAAACGTGGCTGACACCATCCCAGCTCAGCCCCTGTTGGACCAGCCCATTGTAGCACCTGACCTGGCACAGGATGACTCCCTGGCTGACTTCCAGGTCAGCAAGTCTAGGGCACGTGTAGCGGTGCAAGTTGTTGTCACCAAGCCACGTGGATCTGGGGCAGCTATGTCATCTGCTGCCCCAAGTATGCAGGGTGGGGAGGCTGCAGGGGCAGCTGCAGCTCCATCCGCCCCAGCTCTGACTCTCCCAGCTAGGACAGTGTCAGTCCAGGTCCATCAAACTGACGTTCCCCCTGCCAACATTACCCTGCAACCAATGCCTGCATCAAGACCTATGGTCATTGTGCATTCCCACACTCCTACTACCCAGTCCACCTGTGATTCTGCCCCTACTGACCAGAGCGGTGTAAGCCACTCTGGCCAGTGGCGTAACAGGGGCCCCCGCAGCCCCCGCGGTGCGGGGGGGGCCCAGGGGCTGCGGGGGCCCCCACGCCATCGTCACTGAGAGGGTCAGCCTCTCCCAGTCCCAGCACAGCAATATCACTGACTGTGTTCTCTCAGTCAGAGCAGCAGCCCTCAGTGGCACCATAACCCAGAGAGACTACGGTCTGGCCCTCTGTCTCTGGGTCTATGGTGCCGTTGGGGTGCTGCACTACTGACTGTCTGCACTGCAGTGGACCCGGCGCCTGGGATGCACACTCACACGTGAAGTTACTGTCGCTCGGCAGGCTCAGCTCAGGCAGGCACACTAACTTGCCTTGCAGATTTGCTGAGCTGAGCCTGCGCGTGGGCTGCATCATGCTGCAAAGCGCATGCGCAGCTGGCAAGCTAGCCCTGCCTCCGCACGAGCAGAGAGCGATTCACACGGCCCGCCCGCACCCTGACACACTACGCATGATTGTAGTGAGACTTATAGTGTGTGTTGTTGCCGGCCCGGGTGGTAATCCATTGTAATTCGGCAGGCAGGATCTACTGAGGCTTCAGTTTGAAAGGTCGTCAACTAAGGTAAGTTATTTTTTTATTTTAATTTAGCAGCAGGGGCACTGGGCAGCCTTACTATGATGGTGCATGCATGCGTGACTCTATTGGCCGGGCTAGGATGGGGTGCTCGCAAGCACCGTCCACGTTTCTCTGCCACAGCAGCACAAGTCACAACAGCTGTGTTTTGCTGACTGAGGCCTATCATAATGACTTTCCCAGCCTCCGAGTCACGCTCAGGCCGCGCCAGCGAATATCGATCCCGAAGCCTCGGCTCCGAAGGAAGGGACTCCCAGTGAGAGCTTTTGCACGTGTCGTCAGCACTATTCAACGTGTTCCTGCGCGCACCCGGCCTCGGCTCGATGTCTCCTAGAGACGGAAATCTGCGGAGCTCTGACTTTACTCAGCCTGCTGCTTTTATTAGTGTCCAAGCACTATAGCTTTCTGAAGAGGCTGCTCTCAGCCAAGTCAGGGCAGCCCTTTAATCGGCCGAATTAAAAGGCGCGTATGGTATTCCCGTGAGTGGAAGCAGCTGTTATTCTGGAAAAGGGCGGCGTTTGTAAAATGGTTTAGCAAAGATTGTACCTTTCTTTGGCGAGGGGCTGTTTTGATTTCACGATTTTCCTGTAACGTATTTCTCTTCAATGAGTCCTTAACGTAACGTCCATCATTTTAGTTCTATTTGTTTTGTATGAACGTTATGTGGGAGCCCTGTCTGAAATGGGGTTTATTTTACATTTCATTCGATGTTGTTCCAAATCCATAGGCCTAATGTGAAATTTCACGGGGTCGTCCTTTTAATCTTGCATGATTTTAAATAACGCTCCACGGTTAGCAGAGCACGCCAGAGGCCGCTCATGTTAATTCATCCGTTTGAAAACTCAACTGATCTTACGCCTTTAATGCTGTACATTATTCGGTCTGTGCGCTTCTGAATGTGTGCAATTATCAATAGCTGCTTGAGAAATATTACCTCCCGTAACTAAATGCCATTAGAATATGAAATCAGAAAACCATCAAAAATAAAAAAGAAAGTGCAGGCCCTGCGGAGAAAAGTACCTTGGCAACACCTATTCGAAGGAGATGCATTAACACTGTTCATTATTCCTCACGCATTATCTAAATTCGATCCGAGATTATCCTTTTTTTTAAATCACCATTACCATGCATCCGCCTATGTTTACGTGATTATATAGCGAATGACGTGTGGTTGTCAAATAGGAGACCCGCAACAATATTCACGGACTTCATGGCTATGGTTGGCAAAGGTAAGGATGTATAGCCTCATTTTAAATTAACATTCTCAATAGTGCTTTAAAACTGCAGGGATCAGTAAAAAAACGCGGGTACACATTTTCGGTGCATTTTCGATGATCAGAGCCATTTTGTTTAAGCTTTCTCTGATGGGATAAGAGTGGAAAATACGCTCTTTGGGTTTCCTCAAGCACCAGCATGTATATCCCATCTATTTTGGTGAATGTGGAGAGGCTTGAATGCCTACGGAATTCTCACTGCCTTTGATAATCCATCAGGAATCCCTGTAAGGATGGGCGCAATATTGGCGCCATATTCCCACATGAAGGCCGTTGTTACTGATTGCACGCAGTGACCGAGGAGTATTTTCTGACCGAGGCAGTTAAAAAGGGACAGGGAGCTACAAATAGCACATAGTCGCATGCATTTTTCCACACCACCCAGAAAATACCTCATATGCGGTTGAGCAGGCGGTGGAGACAAACGTGGTCACAAAGGCAGTCTGCGTCGTGCTATTGAGAGCGTAATTTGAAATTAGCCTGTTACAGGTGCCATGCAAAAGCTACTCCTACGTGTGGTAGTAAATTATGACTGTACATTGAGTTAAGGGACAACCATGTCTACTATACATGTGTAACGTAAGCCTGTTGGAAATGGTGCTTTTTATTGGTTGAGAGTGTAAAATATTATGGGCCTGCTGCCCTGCCCTGATTCACAAAAACGTTTTACAGGGGGAAACGTCACCCCCCAAAAAAACGTTTTGCAAATCATTGCAAAGGACATGCTGCACGCACTTAATCAGTTTTGTTAATTATGTTTATAGGCCAGACACTTCACCACTGCACTTTATAACTTGATGAAAAATGACAAACAACTAAAGGTGAAATGTTTTATTTCGGTTCTGCAAGTCCCAGGGAAAACATTTGTATTGGTTCTTGAAGTTTAAAACATGCACACCATTTAAAGTTTTAAAAACCACTATGGGGGACGGAGTCCACCCACTTTATTCAGGTGGTGTACTCAGTCCCCCCCAGCTATTGAATGTCCTCTTTGAATTCATGAATTAAATCCGACCTTAGTGATCACACCACAGTTGTCAGGTTTGTAGGCCAGACACTTCACCATTGCACTATAAAACATTCACACCTTTTAAAATGTTCAAAAACACTATTCGAAGAAAATATCCCCTCATAACTTTTGTGTGTTTGTTGATTTTATGAAAGACAAATGCCATTTGTCCTGTTTAATTTGGGTGGTTATGCAAAACCAATTTAATGAAATGCATATTTCACCTTGATATGCTAATTTCTGGTGACATCACCTCCTATTGCATTTGTTGATGAGTCCCCCACTTTAATTTTTAGGACTTGACTTGATACACATGTGAATGGGTTTGTTGCTAGAAAACAAGATGTTCTTTGTTTTTTACCTTATATGACGTATATGGTAGGGTGGGGTGTGTGACGGTAGAAGTTGATGAAGCAGAGCTACGTGTAGCAGAGGGTAGGTATACCGACATAGCCAAGCGCAGAGAAGAGCAGGCACGCGCTAAAGTTCAAAAGATAATCATGTAATCATGGGACTGCTAGTTTTGCGCATGTGACGTGTTTCTTCATTTATTTACCGGCCTGATTCCTCTGGTGGGGTTGACTACTAGAACATCTAGTCTGGGTGTGCAGTTTAGAACCGGCTGACGAGGTGCACCGGAAAGGCACCTCTTGGCCTGATAGAAAGACAGCGAGAGAGAAAGGGAAACCGAGAGAGAGTGGGTGGGGGAGAGAGAGCGGGTGGGGGAGAGAGAGCGAGGGAGGGAAAGAGAAGAGAGAGAGTGAGAAGGAGAAAAACGGGGAGAGGGAGAAGTGCAGGAGAAGAGGGCGTGGGGACACAGGGGGTGTGGTGAAGGTGGATCAAAGGCTGCTAGAAGATAGTAGTTTCGTTAAAATGGGTGCTCTTCCCACATATGTCACAACTGATGGGACCCTACCTGAAAAGTGCATTTCAGGATTTTGGTGCACACTAAACACAAATGTAAATTAATTGATTAATAAGCCTATTATAGTTAGTGGTGGCCGCTTGCAAAGTGTTCTAGGTATTTCAGTATGTGTCAGTCGATGCATGTCACGGAGGAGCCAGCCCTTATAAGCAGCCATTGACAGGGCACAGGATGAGGTGGTTGGGCTGGATTGATTATACTCATAGCTGATAGTAAATCTATCACGGCACACGCCTTAACCATGGACCGTCATGCTTTGGAGACTACCAGAGTGTGCTATCCTACATGTTGTCTGCTGGGTGCGGCCTGGCATGGGCCATACCGTCACGGCCTCAGGCGTGTTTTGTATGGGCCATGCACAGACGCACCACCATCATAGTACAGGGCAGCCTCCTGTGTGATAAGGTGGAGAGGTTTTGCGCACGCATCCCTTGTATAGGAGCCCTTTATTTTGGTGGTATTCTCTTCTTAGCACCCGCTGCAGGGAATAGGCAGGTTAGGGCTGTCAGCCTCGGTGTGAGGGATTGAGCCTCAGGCTAGACTCACAGAGCCTAATGGGGGAACACGGTTTGCTTAGGAGAAAAAAGGGAACAGTCTTTCAACATTGTTGTTTTGTCTACAAAGCAACAGCTTAGCTGTAGCATGAGAACCACTAAGGGACAGCGCAGACTGAAAAGTTATCAGTTGCGTGCAAATCCCTTATGTCTCAAAGCACGGCGAGGGATCCGGCGAGGGAGGGGGGATATGAAAGGAAAGTGGGAGCAGCGAAGAAGGAAGTGTGAAGTCAGAGAAGGGAACTCTAGATAAGCCCCATTTTTGCTGGAGGGTAACCTGGGTATTTTAAGATAAAAGTACCAATGACAACATTCCACCCGGGTGTCCACATTCCTACAGAGATTTTAAGAACTGTGGTATTGAAGTACCATCCACACTAAGTGTCCATCCTGGCTCATATAAAGAAGCTCCTAGATCATGTTTCACTCCCGGGCCGCTACAGTTTGCGGCCTGATGTAGAAGAACATTTTGTACGGTACCTCATTCCTACTGACAGGTATACATTTTGAATTTTAGAGTTGAATAATCATGTGCCATTTGGCTGAAATATATTTGATGTGTGCCACTCACTCTCATAATTGGGTATCTTGTGTGGGTGCATGTCACTTTGGGCCCAGAATACCAGGTTAAACTGAGATAAATGAATCCATTGCACTCTCCGCTGGCCTGAAACGTGACACACAAAAGGCTGCTGCAAGTTGACTAACATTTTTAAAGTCTTGACACATCCTCTCTTTTCTGTTATCACCTTACAGTGACTCGAGGGCATTTCCAGGTAGCCTGAAACCAGGCCCAGAAATTAGCCCATGTTTTCTTATTTCTTGTAAGGAGCCCATTCTCAAAACTGCTTTGCTTCTCTTGCTGCGGCGGCTCTTGTCCTTTTTCCCTCTTGCAACTATGCTGTGGCTGCTTGATAAAAAGATCTCAGGGCTGCATTATCAGCTATTGCGCCGATCAAGCTGTATTAAGGGATGGCAGATTCCACATAATGTGCATTAGCTAAAGTGAGACATCGCACACTTCTGACACGATTGCATTCATGATGTGTATTTCCTTATGCACAGCCATCATTTTCTCTAAAATCCATAAACCACTCAATAAAACTCATCTCATTAACCAAATGTTCAATCTGAGACAGAGAGGGGGAAAAACTAGTACTAACAAAAATAATAATGTATGCCAGCGCCCACAGCCATCAATCCTGGAAGCATTTTTACATTTCATCACAGCCCACAAGTTCATAGCGCACCCAATACAAAAATCAATCACAATTCCTGATTTACTTCAAACTGGTCTAGCCTATCGAAAGGCACAACAATCAGGACATTTGGTGAAGCCAATGCTCGTTTTAACAGGACTTCCGTGAAGAACAAGCACTCTGCTTATGAATCAAGCAGCTTAAGGAGCACTAAGTTAAATATGTTTTTATTACACCAGCAGCACATGTACAGTTCCAAATAAACCTTTACCTCACAGATAACATGTTTGAAATAACCCATGTGAGGCACTTTGAGCACACAGTTTGATGTTACTGCTTGATAAAACTAGCTCACACAGACACTAGAAGGATGTGTTTGGAGGGGGGGGGAGAGGCAGGAAGTGGGTGCGAATAGCCATAGTCATTATGGCCAGGTACAGTGAATGGGAGGGTAAATAAACAAACACCTACCTGCTTTGTGTCCCTCATATCTCACCCCCCACCTATGTATTAAAATGCAATTGTTTTGGCTTGTAGATGTCCCTTTGGCACCACCGAGTTGTGAAAAATAAAAATAGGGGCTCACATTTACATCACTTATTACTGCCGTACACATGGATATTTGCAAAGCGAATTGGCCAGGTTGTGTAAATGAAGAGGACCTTTTTTTTTATAAAGTCCACAGAACAAAAAATGGTTAACCTTTACATTTGCAAAACAAGGCTTAATGGCTTTACCAATGCTTGCTATATATATATGGGGTATTGAAGCGAATTCCCAATGCTTCCATGATGGCCCGTTTGGCAAGCTTTGCATTTGCCCTGCCACATTATTACGTATGTAATAATTTTTTTATTTCTGACCACAACAATCGTACACGCTCCATTAATCAGTCAGATCACATCTGCATGCCCATGAAAATCTGCTCGGACTAAACACTTTAATTCTGACAAGATTAAAAAGTTGCTTCAACAGGCGTGATTAGCTCACAGCCATCCCACCCCAGCAGTCCCTGACCGTGTATACTAACTCCACAGTAAATATCTCCATCACATAAGCATTTTATTAGCTTACCAATGCTAGTCTGTGATGTCTAATTTGTTAGTATGAAACCAGTGTGCTATTAATGCATTGTGCTGCTTGCACATTCTTTCCACACAATGCCTGTGTGAAACAATGACTTAAAACAATGGTGTGTAGTATACAGCAGTCTATTTACAGTAGTTTTTCATCTATGTCTCTACAGCCTTCAAGGTACATCGCCAGGCAGCGAGGACACTTGTGTTGAACAAGAGAATTGTGACTGACTCTGCGACCAACATCTTGCAGAAAGTATATTTCAAGGTAAGTCTAACTGTCAAAAATGTAAAGAGGAAGGTGTTTTATATTGTCTAATCTGTGGCTAATGTCCCTCTCCTTGCATCCCCCCATTCACTACTCCCCACACTTCTCTTGCTTCTCTTGCACTACTATTTTTCACTGCTCTTCTCATTTAGCCTGTAACGTGGAAAACATTTTGTTCATGCACTGGCTTAGCGGGGGGCCCACAGACACTCCCAGTGCAATGCTTTTGCAGTGGTCACTATATATATCAGTGACTTCAAAATGAAACACCAGGAATTAAAGAGCCACATTTATTCCATTCATACTTTGACACAGGTAAAATAACTGTTTCATGTTTATTTTTCTATTGCACATTTAATATTGCTGGTGATTAATACTGCATGCTCTCTTCATTTTGAATGTTGGCAACTTGGCATGTATTATATGCATGAATAATTTCAAATATTTTTCCTTACTTAGGCCAACAAATATCCAGAATAGAGGAGGTAGCTTACAAGGGACACCACAAGCACCATTTAAATTAACTACAATCATTTACAAATTCATAAAGTAAGAAAATGAGTAAACCAAGGAAGTATTTAAGTGGTGCTCAGAAGCGACGTAAAGCTAGTGATGAAACTCCTAAGAGCAAACAGCCAAAAATTGAATCTTTATTTAAGCCTAGAAGCAGTGTTCATGCATTATCTTGTGCAGAGCAACAACCACAGATGCCACTGCCAGCAGAACAACCATCCTGCTGTGGTCTAAACTTAGCTGCTTTGCCTCCAGTACTTACTACTTATTTGCCTGCAGTTGAAGTGCCAGTAGAACAACCAACCTGCTCTGGCCAAAACATAGCTGCTTTGCCTTCTGTAAATACTGCTTCATTTCCTGCTGCGGAAGTGTCAACAGAACAGCCATCCTGCTCTGGCCAAGATTTACCTGCTTTGCCTTCTGTAAATACTGCTTCATTTCCTGCTGTTGAAGTGCCAACACCCGGCTACAGCCGAATGTTAACTGCTTTACCTACAGTAATTACTTCTAATTTGCCTACAGTTGAAGTGCCAGTAGAACAACCAACCTGCTCTGACCAAAACTTAGCTGCTTTGCCTTCTGTAAATACTGCTTCATTTCCTGCTGTTGAAGTGCCAACAACCTGTTCTGGCCTAATGTTAGCTGCTTTGCTGCCAGTAAATACTGCTATATTGCCTACAGTTCAAGTGCCATCAGACCAACCATTCTGCTCTGACCAAAACTTAGCTGCTTTGCCTTCTGTAGATACTGCTTCATTTCCTGCTGCTGAAGTTCCAACATCCTGCTCGGGCCAAATGTTAGCTGCGTTACCTCCAGTGATTACTGCTAATTTGCCTACGGTTGAAGTGCCAGTAGAACAACCAACCTGTTCTGGCCAGTTGTTAGCTGCTTTGCCTTCTGTAAATACTGCTTCATTTCTTGCTGTTGAAGTGGCAACAGAGCAGCCATCCTGCTCTGGCCACGATTTGCCTGCTTTGCCTTCTGTAAACACAGCTACGTCAGTGAGGCTCATAGATCCATTAACTGTTGATGAATATGGAGGGACTGAGACAGTGACTGTAATGGAATCTGACATTGACGTTGAAATCATTCCATTGACTCTCCCAGATGTATTCCCTACAGATAGAGCAAACTTTCCCAATAACTTTGACCATAATACTGCTTTAAAGAAATTAATTCTTAAAAATGGTCCCTGCAAACCAACAGGACCCTTCCCAAGAGATTTAAAGAAGAGGTCTTTTTCAAATGAGTACTATTATATATTAACAAAGTCAGGGAAAAAGGTACCCCGAAATTGGCTATGCTACTCAGTTAAATTGGATTGCGCATATTGTGAGCCCTGTTGGCTGTTTGGTGACAGAAGACTTTCTTCCCAACAACAATCATGGGCTGTCGGAATAAAAGACTGGCAAGGAATTTCGAGGAAAATTAAAGAGCATGAAATGACACAATCCCATTTAGGGGCTTGTGTTGTTTATGACATGTGGAAAAATGATAACACAGTTGACACAAAATTGCAATCTGAATTCCGAGAACAGGTTAACTTTTGGACTAAAATTATGAGAAGAATTATTGATGTCACCCTCACATTGGCTACATGTAATCTAGCTTTCAGAGGACACAGGGAAAAAATAGGAGAGATTGATAGTGGTAATTTCTTGTCAATCATAGAGCTGTTAAGCAAGTATGACCCCGTTCTTAATGAACTAATTGAAAAAGACACAAGAATAAAATATCTAAGCCCAAAAATACAAAATGAACTAATTGAATTGCTTTCACATAAAGTACAAAATGAAATAGTTGCTGAAATTAAAGATGCACAATTTTACTCCATCATCATGGATACGACACAGGACATTAAAAAACAAGACCAGCTAAGTCAGGTTTTCAGATACATTACAGTCATCCATGATGAGAATGAAAAACCAATTGAGGTGAAAATCAATGAATGTTTTTTAGGTTTTCACACTATAAAAGACCAAAGTGCAGAAGGCCTTACAGTAGAAATTCTAAAAATTATTGAAAATAAAGGATTGTCAATCAAAAAATGTAGAGGCCAAGGATATGATGGGGCTAGCACTATGAGTGGGATATACTCAGGTGTCCAAACTAGGATACGCTCTAGAGAGCCGAATGCTGTCTATGTACACTGTGCTGCGCATAATTTAAATTTAGTATTAAATGATGCCTGCATGAATATTTCCGAAATTAGAACATTTTAAGATGTTGTGCAGCGAGTTTATACATTCTTCAGTGACAGCATCAAACGGTGGGAACTTCTTACCAATTTAAGGGAAGTAGCTTCATCTTCAAATCCCACATTGAAAAAACTGTGTCCAAAACGCTGGGCATCAAGACATGATGCTCTTCATGCGCTACGTTTTTGCTTTCTGGATGTCATGAAAGCGCTGGCTAAAATAATTCTGCTGTCTAAAAAAGGAGATGAACGTACCGAAGCTACTGGGCTTAAGAAATGCATGGAGACATTTGAGTTTGTTGTTATGGTTGTAGTACAAAGCAAAGTTTTAGAAAATGTGAACATAGTTTCAAAACTGCTAAAATCTAAGAATGTGGACCTTTTGCAAGCAGTTGGTATGTTGAAGAGCACAACTACAACTTTTGTAAGTCTTAGAGGACATTTTGACGATATTAAAAACACTGCCTGTTCTCTTGCAACTGCTTGGGGAATTGAACCAAAATTTACTGAAAAAAGAATCCGGCACACAAAAAAACATTTTGACGAATTGTGCGAAGACAAACCCTGAAGATAATTTTAGGGTATCAGTATTTTACACCAATATTGATATCATTCTAACACAGTTACAAAAAAGATTTTCAGGCATAGATACCATTGTTCAAAGATTTAATTTCATGACTCCATCTGAAATTCTAAAAGCAAATGATGATTTGTTTTTTAAATCGGCAGAATCCCTTGCAGCTCAATACAAGGATGACCTATCCTCAAACTTCCCATTGCAACTTCTAAAATTCAGGACTGCATTGAAAGGGCAAATCAAAAACATGTCCGGGGGAACAATGAAAGATTTGGCAGATCTTTTATTTTTGAAAAATAGTGGAATTCTGCCTAGTGTTTTGGATGTTGCAACAGCTATTAAACTTTTCCTAACTATTCCAGTAACTGTTGCTACTGCGGAACGATCTTTTTCTAAGCTAAAATTAATACAAAATTATCTTAGAAGTTCCATGACACAGGAGAGACTCACAGGACTGTCCATTTTGAGTATAGAGAGCGCAAGAGCAAGGAAAGTAGATGTTAAAGAGCTAACAGAGGAGTTTGCACAAAGAAAGGCAAGCGGACAAACTTTATTCCAACACGGTACCAGAGTTTCGAAAAAAGGTGCCAGCAACCTTTAAATTCTAATCCAAGGTGTTTTTCAAAATCACAGATCAACATAACCTCTCCTTCTTGATTGCAAGTGGGGTAAACTGTCTAATAAAATGCATCTTTTATCTAGTCATAAAAACATGGTCCGGGATGCATGGATACCTGGAGAAAAAACAATGTTAAGAAAACCACAAACCTAAGTAGTGGAAAAGTTAAACAAAACAGTATTTTTCAAACTTGCAGAGCTTAAAGTGTGCTTGACTAACAACATGAAAGTGCATAACTAATGACGGTATGACGACAGTGCTTGACTAACGGTACAAATAGCGTATTTTGCCCTAATACTCTACAACTTTAATTTACCAGCAAATCGGTCATCAATATGTAGTTCAGTATGAGAACAAAGCAGTAATTGGTGTAGTCCATTCTGTCAACCAGTCAACAGTCAAATGTGCCAGCAAGCATCCAAAAGTCTGAAGTCCATGTTGCCAGCCAAGACATTATCAGTCCAGTGTACCAGCCAAGCAGTCATAATTTCTTCCAGCCAGTCAGTCATCAGTCTACATTTGCCAGACGAGCAGTCATCTGTCAGGTTTGCCAGCTGAGCAGCCACAAGTCTGTATTACAGTGTGACAACAAAGCAGTAATTGGTGTAGTCCATTTTGTCTGCCAATCAAGCAGTGAACAGCCAAGCTTTCCAGCCAAGCAGTCAACAGTCAGGTTTGGCAGCCATGAGTCTGTAGTCCAGTGTGACAGCAAAGCAGTAATTGATGTAGTCCAGTTTGTCTGCCAATCAAGCAGTCAACAGTCGCGCTTTCCAGCCAAGAGGTCAACAGTCAAGTTTGCCAGCCAAGCAGCATGAGTCTGTAGTCCAGTGTGACAGCAAAGCAGTAATTGATGTAGTCCAGTTTGTCTGCCAATCAAGCAGTCAACAGTCAGGTTTTCCAGTCAAGCAGTCAACAGTCAAGTTTGCCAACCAAGCAGTCATGAGTGTGCAGTCCAGTTTGCCAGCCAGGCAGTTACCAAGCTCTAGTCCAGTGTGCCATCCAACAGTCATAATTTCTTTCAGCCAGTCAGTCATCAGTCTACATTTACCAGACGAACAGTCATCTGTCAAGTTTGCCAGCTAAGCAGCCACAAGTCTGTAGTACAGTGTGACAACAAAGCAGTAATTGGTGTAGTCCATTTTGTCTGCCAATCAAGCAGTGAACAGCCAAGCTTTCCAGCCAAGCAGTCAATCAAGTTTGCCAGCCCAGCAGTCAACCGTAATGTTTGCCAGTCAAGCAGCCACAAGTCTGTAGTGCAGTGTGATAGCAAAGCAGTCATTGGTGTAGTCCAGTTTGTCTGCCAGCCAAGCAGTCAACAGTCAAGTTTTCCAGCCAAGCAGTCAACAGTCCATTTTGCAAGCCAAGCTGTCACCAGGCTCTAGTTCAGTGTGTCAGCCAAGCGTTCATCAGTGACAGTCAAGTTTACCAGCCAAGCAGTCAGTCTCAGTCCAGTGTGACAGCCAAGTGTTTCATAGATATGAGGTATTCATTATTTGTAATGTTGCTTTTTTCTCTGAAAATGTCTTTTACAAGTGATGTTGAAATTACTTTAATAAGCAGTTTTGTTTTAAGCAACCGTTCACTTAGCATTTTTAACAGTGAAGTAGGGCCTCGGATTATGTGTTAGGAAAAGAATCTAAAGGCAGTTCATATACAGATACATTACTACTTTCTAATTATTGGGTAGTTTGCTAGATGGTTAAATCTATGGTGTGTATGTTGCTGGCAAGGCACTTTATTTAATTCTTGTTTTTTTCCTCAAATTATAGTTCTGGACTCCAGGTACAAGGATCTGTCACTGACATTTTTAATTGATGGGACTTCATTCACTAAATTGATGGGCTGTCACACTGTCTAGCTGGTGAGACCATTTTGCTCTTTCTTCATCCTGCTCAATTGCCTTTTTTGTTTCCCACTGATGTTAATACACTGTCTATTGACATGCACACATCCCTTTTCTTTGTATGTATATGTGAATATACATATGTCATTAAGATTGTTTTATTTTTGGATACCTGCAATTCCAAATTTCCATTACTTGATTTGGGATAGTGACTATATTGTGTTACTGACAAGCAGAAACATATTTGATAATATTTGACTTCCATCACTATACTCTGATTTGGAGCTTGTTATCTTTATCACTTCTTTATATATATTTGCTTAGTTTGTATGTGTCGTAGGATAATATATGTTTTGCAGTATATACTGACTGTGCTGTATATTAAATACAATACATTGTACATTAATTGGTAGCAATGTTTACGAAATAAGAGTGAGAACAGTGTACTTGAGTGCAGACGCTCGTCAAGGTATGAGTGGGACGAATGGCTCGTAAATATACGAGTGGAACAAATGCGTATGGGCGGAGCATATCGTGGTGGGCATGGTCTAAACTGGTGGGCGGGGCATACCTATGTTGGGGCGGAGTTTAGGGGGCCCCCATTGGGAGGTCTCGCAGGGGGGCCCCCACATTTTGTGTTACGCCACTGACTCTGGCTCTGCACCACCTTTAAAGAAGAGAAAGAAGGGTGCTCTGGCACGACAGGCTGAGACCCCAGACACGGCTACACACTCCAGTACCTCAAGGAAGCCTTGCTTTAATGATCGGAACTTCATGCACTTGTGGCCTATGTGTCAGCACATAGCTGCGAAATGGTGGTGACTGCATGGTGCAAGACCACACCTGGTCAACGTAGGGCACACTGGCAGACCATCGCAGACCGCATAAGTGCCCTTGGATTTGTGAGGCAAACAGCTGATGATTGCTACAAGCGGTGGAATGACCTGAAACGCAGAGCAAAGAACAAGCTGGCCTCAAATCATGCCGCTACTCTGGTGACTGGCGGTGGGTCTCCACAAGAGGACAACGAACTCACTGAACATGAGTCTGTTGCTGGGGCCTGCGTCACAGAGGAACAGATCCCAGGTGTGGGAGAACTACCTGATTATGATGCATTGTCCGGTGAGTGCCCATGCATGTGTGTGTAATGCATGTGTATGTTGTTTGGGTGATGGGTTCTGATTGAGTGCCAGGTGAGGGTGTGTGTGCCTGAGTGGTATGGGTCACCCATGGGCTTCATCCAAAACATTCAGCGGCCTTGGATTTGGGTGTGACAGTATCCCTTCTGCCCACAGTAGTAATTTAGCGCAACATTACGGCAGTTGCCCTTGAAGTGGGATCTTGCAACAACATTGTTTGTATTTTTCAGTGTTCGTTCAGGCTGATTGTTTCAATTCTCCCACTTTTGCTCCGCATTCCTCAGCCCTATTGTTACATTTGTGACATGCTTCTGTCATTGATGAACCCCACATTGGCCCAGTTGTGCTACCTTGTTAGGTGAATGATTTGACCATTCAGGCTGATTGAGTATTGGCCTGATCACATACATTTTTGGGGCCTGTTTGAATGTGGAACATGATCGTTATTTCCTGTCATGTTGAAGTGCACAACTATTGACGTGTACATCGGCCTGCAATCACTGTATTTTTGTACACTGGATATGTTGCAGTGTGTGGCACATGCCTATTTTGTCACACTATGTACCATTTTTCATCTCATCATGTCCATCTCACATGGATGGCTGACAGTATTCATTCACTGACATATGGATGTACTTGTGGAATGTACCATGGCTATGTTACATTCCATCTGTGTGATGGCATGTGTCATGTATGTGTATTGGACATGCCACTCACAGGCCAATGTGTGATGGCAGTGCTACCCAGCATGCAGCAAATGTGTTGCTCTTCCATCTTGGTGTCATCAGTGTCTGCCTTTTGCCGCCCCTTCCAACTCAGTGACAGTGCATGCATGGGAGGTTTATAGTCATGTGGGACATGTGTAAATCATGTACTGGTTCTGCAGCTTGTCAGGCCTATTTGTGTACTATGGTGCTAATGCCTGTTTCCATTTTTTGTCTTGTCATGTTTTTGCAGGGGATGACGCACTTGATGCTGTTGAGGTTGAGGAGATGGTGCCTGAGATCCAGGAGGGATCTCAGGCACGACCGGGCACCAGTGGGGGACGTGGTGTGGTGGTGGGTGAGAATACCAATCTTGCTGCAGACCATTCTGTCCAGGGGTGTCTCTGGGTGCACCTCCACAGACTTCTATTCAGGTGCTGATTCGGATGATGAGACCTATGTGGCGTCGCAGGTAAGTGTTTCTGGCAGGGATTCTGTTCTGTCTAACCCACCTGCACCAGGGGTAGAACCCTCTATGGGAATGTCAGTGTTGGTAAATCCGCCTTTGGCGGTTACGGATGCAGGGTCACACTCCACAACATCTGATCCTGTTCCTGGGCCAGTAGATCAGAGGGGGAATGCAGTCCTGCAGCCTCAGGCAGTGCCGACACAGCAAGGCGCAGATCGCCTTGCCCCAAACAGGTATGGTGCCCGCCGACACGGTGGCCGTATGCCACCAGGCAATACCACATGGGAACAATCCATGTATGGTATGGCAACCCAACAGGCAGCATCAGTTGAGGTGATGGCTCAAGCAATGGAGAGGGTGGCCACTTCCATTGTCCCCCCTGAAAGGCAGATGGAGCAACTACAGCAGGCAACAGACTCCATTTGCCAATCACAGAGGGAGGACATGTTGGCATCCAACAGGGACAGGCGGGCGGCACTGGAGACTCTACGCCAATCGATATCAATAGAGTCCGAGGGCCACAGGGAAGCCCTCAGGGCGGAACTCCATCATCTCAGGGAGACTCTTGTTGACCTTGAGGCTTCCACTAACTTGAGGACAGAACAGCAGCTGGAGCGGCTCACACGTTCGCTCTCAGCTGAGATGCAGGCAACTCGGGAGGAGATCCGGGCATCACGTCAGGTGGTGCATGGGGATCTCTGCACTATAATCCTCCAGAACGAGACCTTCCACACCTGCATGCTTGCTGCCATGGAGTACCATACCAGGGCTTTGCGTGGGCTGCCTCCCATAGCACCACCACCATCTCCTGTGGCAGCAGCAGAGGGTGATGAGAGCGACAGCAGCAGTTCTCCCACATCTGCATAGCCGTGCAGGCCATGAGCCCATGGAGGTGTTTTTTTTTCCCAACATCCACACAGGTGGCTGTTGGTGCGCACCCTGTCCTCTGACCTCCTGGGTGCCCCCCCCCCCCACCCCCAGCTCCCACATAGCCATTTCTGATTTTGGCTGGGCACATGCAGGCTTGTCCTGAGTTTGGGTTAGATGCTTGGGTTCGTGAGACACACACCCCTCCTGCTTCCCGTTTCCAGGGGCTTGCAAAGGGTGTGCCCAAGTGACAGTGACTTACACAGTGACGTTGGACTCCCATGAGCTGTATAGGCAGTCTGTAGTCAATACTGTGTATACATTCCTAGTGGATATTGTTGTTGTATTGTACACTGCATGGTGTATTGATATGTGCTTGTGCATCCATGTCTTCCTCCTAATTTGCAGGTTCATTCCTCATGTCTTCACAAGGCCGTCTACTTTGGAGATGGAGTTCATGTTGTAAGCAGTGCACTTACACATTTGCGTGGCAGCAACACTGTACAGTTGGAAGTGGGTGATGTGCTGGCATAATCAGGTTGTAAGACTACCACTACTTTAACTTAGTACTGTCATGTTTATGCTATGTTTGAGGTTGTGTAGCTGCATTGTATTGTTGGTAAGTATTTGGTCATGTGTGTTGTTAGTTCTACATTACTGGGAGCATTTTGTGTGTGGCCAGTTTCCATTAGGGACACTGTACTTTGTGACACTTGTGTCATGTTTTGGGGATTGCTTTGTTTGCTCTCACATAGCATAACATGCCATGGTGTGTTG
The DNA here is from genome assembly GCF_040938575.1 of Ambystoma mexicanum. Classification (NCBI taxonomy): domain Eukaryota; kingdom Metazoa; phylum Chordata; class Amphibia; order Caudata; family Ambystomatidae; genus Ambystoma; species Ambystoma mexicanum. The sequence continues at coordinate 1,421,484,161 of NC_090935.1, forward strand.
GGTGGCGGTGCTGGGGAGGGGTTGGGTGACATGGCACTGTTGTCATGTTGTATTTTGCAAGGGGGTAATGAATTTAGCAGCATAGAAGTGTGTCTTTTGATGACACAGCATTGGTGGTGTTTGTGTAGGTAGGGATGCACACAATGTAACACTTCCAGGTGACCAATCTCAGGCTGGTATGGTTGTGATAGTTGACTGTCCCTTATGTCATCATCATTGATTGTCAGATGGTATGTGCCAGGGCTGTGTGCACTCCACAGGGGTGTGATTTTAGGTGAAGTAATTAGCCACCGAGTGTACGGGCTGCCTCACCCCGTGCCCTTTCCTCTCCCATGCGCAGCGGCCGTGCATGTGGCTGGGGATTTGGGGGCACCACCATGTCCACGGGCAGGCCCCGGCGTGTTGCAACGTTGTGCAGGACACATGCTGCCACTATGATCCTGCACACTACTGGGGGAGCATATAACAGCTGCCCGACAGAACGGTCAAGGGAGCGAAAGCGTGACTTGAGCACTCCGAATGTGTGCACCACTATGCCCCGGGTTGCAATGTGGGCTGTGTTGTATCTTACCTCGGGTGGTGTGGTGGGGTTCTGAATTGGCGTCATCATGTGGGTGCTCAGAGGGTATTTGCTGATGGGTATCATTAGTGGGGTTGTGACATTACTCAGGATCTGACATGCATGCATGTGCTGTGGCATTTATACTCACCGAGCAGCCATGTATCGCCATGCCGCCAAGCTTCTAGGTCCCGGTTTAGGGTTGACATTCTGTAAATAAAACTGTCGTGGGTGGACCCTGGATAGTTTGCATATACTGAGGTGATGATTCCCTTGGCATCACATACTACCTGGATGTTAATGGAATGCCAGTGCTTGCGGTTTCTATAGATGTGCTCAGATGCCCTGGGGGGACGTAGAGCCACATGGGTGCAATCAATGGCACCTAGGACTTTGGGGAATTGTGCCACCCCTTTCTGCAGGTGTTCTGGGCAGGTATATGTGCCTGCGGACTGATGGGCGTGCAGTCATGATGGCCAAGACCTGGTGTAGGCAGCGTGACTGCGTGGCCTGTGACACCCTCCCCCCCACTATAGCACTTGTCCGCTGAAATGATCCAGTGGCCAAGAAGTGCAGTACATTGAGGACCTTCTCCAGGGGGCTGAGTGATTGGGAGCACAGGGTGGGTGATGTGAGGTCATCCTCCCACTCACTCACCAGGTTGAGTATTATGTGAGGTGGAAACCTGTACCTCCCATATACCTGGTCATCAGGCATCCCAAAAAGGCTGGTTCTGGGTGTGAAAATTCTGGGCCTGACTATCCTTCTCCTCCTGCGGTATCCCACGACCACTGCTGCTAGGAACGGTATATTCATCCTGGCGTCTGAGCTTGTTTGTTGTTTGCATGCACTTTTATGCTGCGCGGGTCCACATACGCCTGCTTCCTGCTGGCGTACGTGTTTCAGGATTAGCGCGTCTTTTTTGGAGCACGCGTTAGCCCCGTTCGAATCCATGAATACGTGTTTTGAACATGCGTGTGGGTGTTCCGCGCATTTGCCTCCTGTACTTCCCCCGTGACGTCCACATTTTCATGCGTTGTTCCCCATTCTGCATGTCATGCCCTCTGTTCCTCCTACTTTTGTTGTGTGCGCCGGCCGCGCTATGTGTGATTTCGCTCTGCGGGTAGCGCACGCTGTTTGGAGACGTGTGCGCCACGCAGAATTTTGGCGCACATCCTGGGATTTACACGCGCACGGACTTCCATGAATCGCTGTGCGTGCGTTTCGCTGCGATTTTCGCACTTGCACTGCGATTCGCACGCTTTTGCACGCTTTCGCACGCTTGCACTGAAAATTTCAGCGCACATTAATTCCATGAATCGGCCTCAGTATCGTTTTAGTGCTTGCATTTGAATTTTGGTACTTGTACATCATTGTTTCACCTTCCTTGGTGTTTCCCGCATATTTAATATGCATACCAGTACGTTCCTTCCTAGGCTTCACCTCTCTAAAAGAGCTTCTTCCCATCTCATTATTAAATACCATCTGGCATGCGCTCACCTTTAATGTGTTATACAGATTGTTCGACAGATTGTTTCGGAAAGTGAAAGCGGCAAAGAAAGTGGCTATTAGAGCCTACCATAGAAACTCCTCCTCCTATCACAATTGTTGTGAAGGAAATAGGAGGATACAAGCAGGCTATAAACGAGAGGTGAAGTTAATGAAGTGGGAAACCTCTATAAAGAAAAACCATGAGATGGTAGGGGCAATAGTAAAAAACACTGACCTAATTTCTGGGCCCTGATGGGCGAAACCATGGGAAAAAAACCTATCTATTCCAGGGCCGATCTTCATAGCGGCACAGATGTGGGAATATTTACAGGGGAAATATACCAGAATATGAGCCCAAATGGGACATAGATGGAGAGGAAAATTACATGAAAAAGGTTTGCCCATGGGAGATAGATGATGTCATTTAGGCAATAACTAAAGCCCAAACCCTCAAGAACACCGGGCCCAGATAATATCCTGCATATTATCATGAAAGAGAATAGGGAAATCTGTACCCCTCCCCTATGTCAGCTCTTTCAACATG